>NC_089685.1:3648653-3950961 GCF_031753505.1 Anomalospiza imberbis | reverse complement strand
AGGACGGTTGATGTGGCTGCACCTGGAAGGTACATGCTCTAAAGGCTTGTGTTTGTCTGCTTCACTCACTCACTCACTCACTCACTCAGTTTTGTCCTTCATTCTCTGCACAAAATTGCTCTCTCCAACTTTTCAATTTTATTCATATTGACCAGTCATGTTTTATGAGGAATTACATTTACCTGCTCTTTCTCTGGGGGAGCTGCAAGTTCCTTCACCTTTCCATCCATGTGGTCTTTATCACCATCATAACAACCCCCTCCCTGCCATCATCATACACCTTCATCCTAGGAACAGAAGTTTGCCTCACTTGTGCAGCTGAAACTTCTACAGCAATTCCCAACCTGACAGTTTGTACAGGAGGAGAGGTCTCTGATCAAAGCCCTTAAAGTTGGTAAAAATGTTGCCAGATAACCCAAAGTATTATAGTTCCTCCAGAGTGTTTGCTTTTGGTAGAGCTGTGTGCAATGACAGCTTTTGGTTTTTAACTCTAAGATGATTGTTTGCCTTCTAGCTCAAGGTAGCAAAAGCTCATCTGGAGCCTGGTCTGGACACAGGGCAAATAATTTTTTTTAATTGCTGGAATCAACAATTGTTTGAAATTTCATTCTCACGAAGGCTGTTGTTGAATTTACACTCATCTGATCAAGGAATTTGAACCATTTTGGCACTTCTTTTCTTAAATGACCAGGTGCCTTCACTTGTATATGCCAAAGATGTGGATAGATACAGGAAGAGGGCAACACACTCCCACGTTGCTTCCTTCCCTCACCTCATTCTTCCTGCCTTTTACTCTTTTAATTTCTTAAAGGATGTTTTTTTATATCTTCCCACAAAAAACCTTGTGTGCATCTACTTTCTTTTA
This sequence comes from Anomalospiza imberbis, assembly GCF_031753505.1. Taxonomy (NCBI): domain Eukaryota; kingdom Metazoa; phylum Chordata; class Aves; order Passeriformes; family Viduidae; genus Anomalospiza; species Anomalospiza imberbis. The sequence goes on along the minus strand of NC_089685.1, from coordinate 3,950,096 downwards.
AGTTCTGTTATATAGATGCTTTTAGCTTGGTTTATATCTCAATACCAGGAATTGAATGATCTGTTGTAAACAGAAAAGATGCAAAAGACTGCAGAAAATAGAAAGAAATCTTTGCTGCTGTAGGAATACATCACTACAGTATGCACAGTATTATGCAAAAAACAAGCATTAAAAAAAAAAAACACAACCAAAAAAACCCCTGCTTGCAGAGTTGTAAAATAAATGTGGCTTGAAGTGTTGCATGTTTTTTTTTTTTTTTTTTTTTTTTTTTTTGACTCCATTAATATAGTGTTGTTTCTAACTGATTATTTATATTCTGGAAGCAGCTAGGCTCCCCAGCTTCCACGAGAGCCCCTCTCTGAAGACCTCAGGTCCCACCATTTATCACAGGCGCCTCTGAAGCTTTCATTGTTGCCCTCCCAGTTTCCCAGTTTGACAGCCCAAGCTGCAGCCATAAACCAGGAACACAGGAGTTAAGCAGGGCCGAGTTAGACATGAGGGAACATTGTGTGATAAATCACACTTTGTACAGTAGCAAAACCCTAAACTCGAGGGTGAGCGTTTAATGAGCAGCAGTGCGGTTCCCCCGTGGTGGAGGAGAAGCTCAGGACTGATGGGATGCTCTGCACTCTCTGCTACTTTATTACTCATCATCTGCATTGTTAATTTTTACTGGTTCATTTTGGATTTTAGAGCTTGAAGCTTTCTGGTGTGAATTTATACAAGTAATAATGCACGCTCCCTGCACAGCCCAGGAATTTGAGGAAAACCTTTTGGTTAATCACTTCTCCAGGGAGGTTTCCTGTAATTTCCCCTTTTACAGTTTTCTAGAGTTGCTGCTCTGTTCTACCCATCCTGTAAAATTCATGGTAGACATTTTCCTCACCCTGTTTCTAGTCTCCTTGTTTGCCCTTTAACCTCCCAGTTCCCATGGACATTTCTTGCTCTGAGAAGAGAGCATCATAAAACGCAACAGATGAAACTAATGAGTCTCAAAAAAGCTGTTTTCCACTCCTGTGAGTGAGGCCAAAGGAAGCAGTCAGATGTTGGAAGTGGAAAGCAGGGTTATCAATTGCCAGAGGGCAGAAGCAGTGCCAGGGAGGACAGAGTAGCTGTGAATATGTCTTACAAGAGGAACAGGGTGTTGCAGGAGAATGGGCATTGTGGTGCTTTCTTGCTCCTCAGGGTGGCTGCAGCTGTAAACTTCAGAAGCAGAATGTTCCTAGAACCATTTTGGTTGGAAAAGACCCTTCGTGTCTCATGTATTGTTGCTTGTAAGCAGGAAAGTGCAGTTCATCTGGTTACTTTATAATAATTTAGAATTGTAGAATAATTAAGATTGGAACAGACCTCTGAAATAATTGAGTCTGTTTTGTCAGAATAACACCATTATAATAATGAAGTAATTGGTTTTCCCAGGTCTGGTGACATTTCAGTGTGGTCTGTGTGGATTTCTTGCTCTGTTTAGGGCTTGATCCATGGCTTGCTCACGGTGTGCATGTCTTGCCACTGACTCACTGTTTTCACGTGGGCTCCTTGCTTGGATTTGTGGTGTCAGGTGAAAATGGAGTTCCCCACTGGAGCTTTCATCAGGTTTAAACTGAGCAGTGACCACATGGTATTATCTCGTGGAGGAAAATGGTTTTTCAGGGAATTTCAGCTGCTGAAATACTGTATTCAGCAAGTTGTGTCCCTCTCCTATGCCTTCATCTCATGCTCTTCCCCATATTCCAGTATGTATTTTCAAAGGATAGTGCATGAACACAATGCAGGGCTCAGAGAAACACTGTGAAGACATCCATGGATCCACACAGACGTCATGATTACATTTTTTCATTATTTCTTCAAGCAGTGTGATCACCAGCACCTTTTTCCCTGCCTCCTTGGGGTTTTTCATGCAGCCAAGCACTCTCAGAGCAGCAGGTTTATTACTGATCCAAATGCTGCACCTCAGCCTCAGTGCTGTTCCCATCACAAAGTTCAATTACTGTTTCAATTACACCACAAGCCCTTGATGAACATACATTAGTGGGAAGCTCCCTGTAGTCATCTGGCTGTGCACAGTCAAACACTTGCTGCCTTTAGCAGGAGGCAAAGATATTTCAACAGATGCCAAGGCAAGGGTGATGCAGGGGAAGCTGCTGGTCCTTTGGTCCCCTTTATTAGGAGATCACCCCATGCTGGTGCTGGAGCTGTCTGTCCTGAGGTGGAATTGGCAGAGGGAGGAGGTAAAGTTGCTGGCCCAGCTGTGCCAGCGCAGTTGAACTTGAATTGGAATAGTTAAATAGTGCCTTGACTCAGGACACAAGAATTGTTTTTGAAAGAACTCAAAGCCAGCAGGAATATCTTAATTTGATTTTGGAAATCAAGTAAATTAGGGGAAAAAAGTAGGAAAAATTTCCTTCACTGAAGGAGTGGTCAAACACTGGAATGGGTTTCCCAGGGTAGTGGTGGAATAACTGTCTCTGGAAGTGTTCAGCAGTTATGTAGATGTGGCCCTGGCAGTGATGGGTTAGTGGTTGGGCTTGATTTTGGAAGTCTTTTCCAGCCTAAATAATTATTTGGTTCTGTGAGTGGGACCCACAAAATGAAGACAGGAGATTATCTTCTAAAGCAGGTGTAATAACCAAATTGGAAGATAATTGCTTTAACTATCGACTTCAGGTGAAGTTTTGGAGTCAGCATCGTGCCAGAGACCTTGGTGCATGTCTCCCACTTGGGATTTTTATACTGCTTCTCTCCTTTTGGGTGATCAGCTCTTGTTTCCTCTGAGGAACCCTAGGAGAATTCGTGGCTCTTCTGGACAGAAGAGTGCTACCTCGCACCCTTAAAAATGGGTCTCAAGGGCAGAGTTGCACAAAAAAGCTTCAGGAAAGCACTGGGACATAAAAGCCTCTCTCTCACATTAACTACCAGCCTGGGAAAGCCTGGATACACTCTCTTACTATTAAGAGCAAGCATTCAACAAGTCCTTCTAACTCAGTTATGCAACTTCACAAAATATCTAGGGGTCAGCCAGGCTGTCTTGTCGAGGGAAGTTATATATGTTTAACCTCCCTGGCTTTTGACTGCTTCACTGCACGCCCTCAAAGTGCTCTTAATGGGGTTTTCCTCTGAACCACATTGCACTGTAAATGCAGCAGCCCCATCCTTGCTGTCTGTGCAAAGCTGAAGGTGAAATGGTGCCTGGTTTTGGTGCCTGGAAGCAGATTTATTTTCACACATTCCATCATTTGCTTCTCTGGGCTCGTGATGCATGCTTGGGTGGCTCTGAGCTTGGTGTTCCCATGCCTAAATCCCATTATAAATTTGTGTTCATAGGTTCACAGATGCCCTCTCCAGAGTACATTGTTGATGTGGAGTCTATGGACATTTTCCCTGTTGGCTGGTGTGAAGCAAATGCTTATAACCTCACCCCACCACACAAAGCTGTTTGTAAGTACATAGAGACTTGAGCATTGCAGATGATATCAGGGATTTTTCCTAAGGTCTGTAATCCCATATTTGACATTATCAACCTACCCAGCAGACCAGTAACCAGGCTGCAAGTGTACTGCAATAAATCATAATAAATCTAATTAGTGACCAGAATTAAGCAGTTTGTATTTTTCTCTGTGATCAGCCCCTCCCAAAATGGGGTTGTCTTTGCTGGGGAAGGGTGTTCCATGGTGTGGCATTGCACAGTGGGTTGTGGGTTTGCAGAGGAGTTGTTGGTCAGTGGGGCTGCCAGAGGGAAACCAGGTTTTGTTGTGCTGAGCCAGCTTCACTCAGGCAGCTGAGTGGATTAGGGACAAAGACCTCAAATTGAAGGAAAAAAAAAAAAAGTCAACATAAAACGTCAGGTGGAATGGACATACAGAGGCCATCCAGGTGCCCCTTTCCCAAACAGAATCTGCTCCATCTAAATGGAGAAATAATTGCTGCCATTCTCTGATGGAATTTCTGCCCTTTCCCAGGGTATCTGTCTCTTACTTCACTGCCCTTGCCAGCTCAGAGATTTTCCTAGTGTTCAGTTTAAATCCCCCCACAGCACAATTAAGGCCACGGTGTTTGGTCCTGCCTCCAGTGCATATTAAGACAAATTTCTTTCTACTTGCATTTGAAGACAGTTCATCAGAACCCAGTGGCTTGGTGTTGTTCTCCTGTTCCAGCATATCCAATCTCATGCCACCAGGTGAAAAATTGGCCTTACTGTTTATATTAATTAACATCCAAAAGGCAATGTATCAACCTTTAAAATGTATCAACCTTTTCAAAGAGTTAAATATGCTTAAGTTAAAAATCAGGCAGCCAGAGCCTAATTTAGGAGAATACTGCTATGGCAACATTATGCAGCCTTATCACAAGTTATTGCTGGGGATAAATTACGCTGGAGGTAATCATGCTTGTAAAATGTAATCTTATCCATATGTGTTCCTGTATGGAAAAATATTTGTGTTTTTATTTTAGTTTTTTTTCTTTTATGCTGATCCCATAAAACACAATATTAGCATTCCAGAGGAAAGATTAAGTGTATTATTACATCCTTAAAGTAGGTTTTAATGATGTAGTGACTTACTTAAAAAATACCAGGAAAAAATGGTGATAGTAATTAAGTACCATTTCATTGTGTTCAAAGTCATTTTATAGTCAGTGCATTTACACAGCTTTTTATGCATTCTGGGTGTACTTAACAGGACAGAAGAGTACAAAACTATTTTTTTCTTTCTTCATTTTTGCAGTGCGAAGGAAGAGGAGAATTGCAGTTGTGCAACCAGAAAAACAGTAAGTTGTTTTGGGGTTTTTTTGTTATTTAAGGTGATGTTTTCACAGGAATGCATCGGGTCTTCCAGGGGGGATAATACACAGCAGCTATGTGGCTTGGTAACTACTGCTCAGATACTGCAGCACAGCCAGCAAGAGGATTCTTTTAAGCCTGAAATATTTGTTAGCATATTAGAAAGTCTCTGTAACAGCAAATTTTTTGCTGGCTGGGGCTGTACAGCCCCTGTCTGATGGCCAGCAAGGGATGCTTAGGGAAGATGGACATATACCAGGAGGGCATTTCCCTGTCTAGCTCTTGCAGTTTGTAGCAACTTGAATTTAAGGGGTTTAAGGGAGGATAGTTGAAGCCTGGAGGTCTAAAACTGACACATCAGAGTATATTTTTAGAGAAGGGGTGGATCTGGCTCCTTCTTCTGCAGTGCCCTGGTCTGTGATCAGCCATGTGGAAGTGGAATTGTGTTGGAGGTATCTCCGTTCCTCATCCCAGGCTGTTGCTGGTGTAGCTTTTGGTCCAGCCTGGGGACTGGTGATGGCCCTTTTTTCTGTCTGATGCTATTAAATACACCAAATACTCCATTAAATACACCCAATTTCTCTTTTAATAGGTTACCATCCACAGTGCCTGTTGAGAAAATACCTCATGACCTCTGCCCAGTTCCTCAGCTAGACACAACAGGTAAAGATCCTTATTTCAAGGACCCATGTCCTGTATGGAAGGGGAGGACTCCAGAAAGGCAGTGAGTTGTCATAGGGGTGGGGAGATGGAGCCACATCCTTAGGGGGTGTAAGGGGGAGCGAACAGCAGATGAGGGTCTGGTTCTCCACGTGTCTTGCTGGGGCTCTCAGAGTTCCCCTGGAGCTTGCCCATTTCAGATGAGGATGTTAAGACAAGGCTGATGAATCTCTCCGGTGGAGATGGGTGCAGGTTGCTAATTGACACTAAAGAAATTGGGTACAGCAGGTCCTGATGGGTCCCCTGTGTTACGTCAGGACTGTGTAGATTTGGCTGCTGCTTCTGCTAAAGGCAAATTCCTCTCCCCTTGAGCAGTGGCAGGAGGCTCTGAGTGCAATATTCATCCAATTAATGGTGTAAACCCAGCAGCAGGGATGGGATTTAATTCACTTTATTTCAGCAGGCTGTGGGACACATGTTGGCATTGCAGGCAACATCCCATTAAAGTAAAATGGGGAAAATCAGGGTCTTTTAAGGTATGATAACCAAAAAAAGTGGATAGCCAGTTGGAAGGCATGTGAATCACATCTAGAAGTTCCCATTTCTCTCCATGGTCTGCAAAGGAGCCCAGAGTAATTGACCCAGACAAGGAAAACTGCTCTGAAGACCCGTGCTGGGTCAGGGAATGGCACTGCAGGACTTGTGGGTTTGGAAGGAGCTGAAGAGGGGTTTCTAAGGCTGTTCACTGGGAGAATGTTCTCCCTGAGCTGAGTCCCTGTCTGAGGCTCAGCTCGTCCATCCCCTCCTGGCAGGTTGCAGTGAGTTGCTCGTGTCCCCCTGCAGTGTGAGTTCTGGGAGAGCCCCGGCTCCTGTCATGGATTAGCCCCTTTCCCAGTCCTCCTTTCAGCAGGGTGTGCAGCCAAGTCAGTCACTATTAAAAACACTTCCTTTTCCCATGCTGGACAGATTTGAATAGCAGAGGCTTCCCTACCTTCTATCCCAGGGTGGAATTTTGTGCCTCCTTTATTCTCCTCCCCTTCCTCCCACATCTAGGAGGAAGAAGTGTGGAAAATAGAAAAACAGAAACTTTCAACAGACACAGGAAGGTTTAATTTGCAGCCTTGGAAATACTTGAATTAATGTTAAAAAAAAGTACACGGACATTAAACAGAAAAACCATAAACTTAGATTTCTGTAGTTATAAGTAAGAATATGCTTTAAGTGAGAAACTGTATTGATAAGATACTGAAGGGTTTATAAAATAAGGGTGTAATTGTATAGAATAAGCTAATACTTTAGAAGTTATGATAAAAGCATATGTGATAGTGACCCATTAGATAAAAGTATACACATTACAGTACAAGTAAGTAAAGGTGATACGTTAGAAAAACAAAATAACCTTTGTGGCAACTACCCATTAGATTAGAAAGTTATATATTATCTTGTAATGAAAAACTTGTGACCATTTTGAGCTATAGCCGACTACTTACTCTCTTAAATCTCACAGCCTCTAAGACTAATCTTTATTTAAACAACAAATAATTTATAACCCAACTGTAGTCCCATCCCTTCAATTAAAATGATGATAATAATAAAGAAGGGCCCTCGAGTTATGGTATAAAAGTGCTGCTTTCTCCTTGCAGGCACCATCAATGGGAGATACTGCTGCCCCCAGCTGTACATCAACCACCGCTGCTTCTCAGGTCCATACTTAAACAAAGGCAGGATCGCAGAGCTACCTCAGTCTGTGGGGCCTGGCAAGTGTGTGCTGGTCCTCAAGGAGGTATGGCCCAGCTCTCTTTTGGGGGGATTTCAGAGGAAAGTATGAGTCATGGCTTGCCAGACCCAGAATTTGCAAACAATGCACCTAAAATTGTCCTGGAGTGGTTTCCATGAGGCAAACTGCCGGCCAGGAAGAAGGGGCAGGTTTTGCATTGTGGGTTTTGATGGGAGAGGTGATGTTTTTGAAACATGTTGGTTGGAAGTGACATCAGTGTGGGTTGCCATCAACACAGGAGCAAACAGCAGTGTCATGGAGACATGGGCATCTCGTTTTGGAGACATAAACAACTTCCCAAGGAGCAGGACAATGGCAGTGGCCCAGCGTTGGTCTGTGTTACTTTGCAGAAAAAATTCAAGCTTATTATGGCCATAAACTGAAGCTCATTCTGGCCACGGGATCCAAATTCTGGAAAGGGTGAAAAGAAAACATTCAGGGTGTTGCTGTACCTGATTCCTGGTAGCTGTTGCTGAGATGAGAGACGTGCCAGCAGCACAGAGAGCCATGGCCAGGATGGAGGTAAAAAATTGCAACACAATTGAAGTTCCTAATGTTCCTCAGCCCTTTCCACCCAAGGTCTTGTCCTTACCTCCACCACTGATGCAGTGAAGCATCATCCTGTGTGTGTACCCTTGAATCCCAGAGTCTTAGGTGAGTTGCAAGTAACTCTTGTGTAGTTTAATACCAAACTTACTTTTACAGCCTTGCTGTTCATTATTCCCAGTGCCAGCACAAGTTTTTTGCTGGGACCACTGGTTTATTGTGGTTTCTTTCACTGGAAGAGGCAAGTGAGGTGGCAGTGCCTGTTGTTTGACATCAGCTGCAAAGTTTGTCTCATTTCTGAGGTATTTTCTTGGAAAACAAGTTGAAACCTGGAGCCAGATACAATGGAGACATCAGCTACTCTCATCCAGCCATTGCACCTGAGCTGAAAAGTGGTGACTGTAAGGTAGCTGTTCTGTATAATAAAGGCTGACTTGAAGTTAAATTAAAATAAGTACATTGTCAGCTTTAGTTTTAGTTCTGGGGTCAGTATATCTAAGAAGCACAAACAGTTCTTCATATATGCCAAGAACTCCTCAGCATCATTGTTAAATAAAACAAGGTGTCTTCTTAAGACTCCAGATGATCTATAACCCCCCATATATTAGAGAAATATGCAGTAAAGATTAATTAGCTTCATTGCTTACTGCTCTTACTATTTTTAAGACACTTTGCTCTTTCTCTATTTAAAAAGAAAATGGACTATGACAAAAGATGCCTTTTAGATCCTTGATCATTTAACAAAAGAATCCCAGATCACTCTTCTGCTCTCCTCTCTCTGTCCCCCAGACACATCAGTATTCCAAGTTAAAAAAAAATAACTTCACTGCCCTGCTTTGAGGCCACCCTGGGATTTAGCATCTCTTGTTAGGTAGGAGTGTGGATTATATCTCAGATAGAGGAGGGAAATTGACTTTTTCCTCATAAGAATGCTGATCATTGAGGTCTTAAACAGGAGAAAAAAGTTGTGATTGTATTTTAGCTGTACCTTGACAGTGAAAGTTAGGAAGGAAGTTAGGAGTTTTCCTAAGAAAACTTCAACCATCTCAAAACTTGAGACTCTTTCAAGGGGGATGGAGATGGGAAATGTGTGAACAACAAAGAGTTGTGATGGGAAGAAAAGTGATGAACTGCCCAGTGGCACCAGGCACACCAGATATACTCAAAAGAGAGCCCCTGTGCACATGAAAATACATGACATGGAGAACTTCATGAATATCAGGTGCTTGTGAGGTGGGGCAGAGGCTTGTGATGTTCTTCACTGGTGTGACTCCAGCTCACTCAGCTCTGAAAATCCAAAGGTCAGCAGCATCAAAATAAAACCTCTCTGACGAGAAACAGCAAAGGCTGAGCTTGCCTAATCCCCCCCTGTGCTCCAAGGCACAGGTGGCTGCACCCAAACCATTTCTGATGCAGAGGGCTGAAATTAAACCACCAAAATCTCCAACTGGTCATGCTCCAGCCAAAGGAAATTTGACTGGTCTGAGATGGTTGATGTAATTTTCCATCTCCAGAGAAAGTTGGAAACTGGTCTAGGTTTCTTTACTGGTTTTGTTTAAATCACAGTTAATTTTTTTTTCCAGAATTCTGTTTGTTTGCATTTAATAGAGTGCAATATGAAGTGATACTGTTGCTAGAAGGTACCACCTTTACTGTGATGAGGGACCTTTGCTGTAGGGTAAAATGCCAAACCCAGTGACTCACTTGAGATACAAGAAGAGTAAAAGCCAGAGGTTTTATTTTTTTTTCCTTTCCTGAAAAGGAAATAATTGTTCTTACAAAACACTCATTTTTTGAACTGAGTTTAGAAGTTTACAGAGTCCTGCTGGTGACAAGCCAGCTTTGAGAAAAATCCTGGCACTGTGGGTGTCTGTGCAAGGCTGGAGTTGATTAGGTGTCTGGGAGAACGCCCAGACAGGGCCACACTGGTATTGCAGGGTTGGGTTTTCTTTTCCTGCTCATTTCCCAGCTATTCTGACAGCTCATACGAGCACCATTACACTGGTGAGGGGGCAGGTCAGCACTGTTGATGGAAATTGGTCAGCTTTCTGCCCCAGATGTCCCACCAGCCAGCAAGGTGGGTGTAGAAGTGTGCTTAAGGAGAGCTTTCCCAAACTCCTGCAGAGGGGTTAAATAACTCCCTGGATTTGCTGATCAAGGCACCTGATGAGCTGTGAATGTGTGTGGCAGCTCCCCAGGCACTTGATGTTTTTGAAAACCTACTTTTGGCTTCCTGACATCAGCTGTCAGAGGCCAGTGCCCCTCAGTTTCTGTGGGGAAAGACCAGCAAGAGAAAATGTGGGTGAGCAGCTGGAAGGGCTCACTCAGAAACTGTCTTTTCATAGCAATTTAAAATGGTTCGGGTTCTATGGGACCATAAAGATCCCCTGCCATGGGCAGGGACACCTTCCACTATCCCAAGCCCCATCCAGCCTGGCCTTGGACACTTCCAGGGATCCAGGGGCAGCCACAGCTTCTCTGAGCAACCTGTGCCAGGACCTCACCACCCTCACAGGGAAGAATTTCTTCCTCATATCCAGTCTAAATCTACCCTCTGACAGTGTTTGGTGTCTCTAATTTGACTTTTTTGAAGAGCGGTTTGAGTTATGTTTCCAAGGGCCCAATGATAAATTAAATTTTGCTTCTAGTAAATAACCTATCCAAGCAACTCCAGCCAGTGCCATTTTACAGAGTGCTCTGCAGCATTAAGTGAAGCCCTCGCCTGAAAATGATTAATCCTGTAGGTTTTTTAAAATGCTAGCAAATCCTCAGCTTGCTGGATTTAGAGGGGGAAAAAAAAGCCAACCCAGAAAAAACCCACCAAACAAACATAAACACACTGGTCACTGCAGTATGACCTAATTATTTTTTCATTTCTGATGAACTCTCTTCATGGTTGCTGGATAAACTTCATGTTCATCATACTGAAATCATTTGCAGGCCCCCAAGGAATTAAGAACAGGCGTTAGGTAACGAGCTAAATTAGATGAAAACCAATCCAGATTCACTGTGGGATCATTCGTGTGCATACAATGCAGAGTGTTCAAACACACGGTCTGGTGCTGTTAAGAGATTTGTTTTCCTTGTGTTTATCTCCCTACACCAAGTGTAGGCTATTAAAGCTTGGATTTCCTGAGCCAATAGCAGGAATCATTTTTATTCTCAGTGACTTTGGATTAAAAGGATTGGCACATGTGTTCTCTTGTACAGAGTGGACGCACACTGGGTTCCAGGCACACCTCCTGCAAATTCTTTTTGTGGAGACTTCATTACTATTCTGTTGATACAGTCAAGGCACACAGCTCTCAGGCTCTTAAGCACAGTGCTGACCTCAAATGTGTGAATTTCCTCTTCAGTGTTCACTGCGTGGTGATGCACGTGACCTGTACCTGGTTGTGCCTTCAGAACTATTTCTGTTTTCATTTTTTTATTAAACTGGTCCATGATGGATGGGTGCAGTCTGTGGAATCTGCTTTGGGTGAGAGGGTCTGTCACAAAGACAGAATCATTGGTTATCAGATTTTTGGGGTTAAACAGCAGCATTTAATGCAGTTACCTTTTCAAACTCAGGTATTATCTATAATATGGCATCTGTGATCCATTCTGTGACCCCTCCTCCTTTCATCCAGCACTTAACCTGTGCAACCAGGACAGAAACAAGCACCTGCAAGCTGCTCCTGCCTGTGCAGCACCTGGCACCGTATTCAGTGTGGTCAAGGACTACTTTTAAACCCATCATTGTTGTTGGTTTTATCTCCCCATAGGTTCTCAGCATGGTGATCAATGCAGCTTACAAGCCAGGGAGTGTTTTACGAGAACTACAGCTTGTGGAAGACCCTCAGTGGAATTTCCAGGAGGAAACACTTAAAGCAAAGTAAGTCTTCAATGTGTGTTCTTCTATTTGGGAGGTTTCAGAAAGGGAACTGACTAGCGGGAAAAAAAAAAAAAAAGATAAGAGAAGGGGTTTTTTCTATTGTGAGTGTTTTACTTTTCTAATTATCGTTTTGCTTCATTGAATTATTTATTTGACTCATTCCATAGCAACTTCAGAAATGAAATATTCACCTGAACACTTCATTTCTATTGTCTTTCTCCAAGCAGCCATCCAGTTTTTGATGAAGTCAAGTCCTGAGTTTTATGATAAGCTGTTCTTATAAGCTTGGCTATTACTGAATGAACTCAATTCGTGACTTTCTAAATGGAGAAGTATGGCTGCTTTTAAATTAGCGCCTGTCGGGCTAATGCAGAAAAAAATGGTGAGAATGAATGGTACCAAAAAAAGCTCAAACAAATTAGCAGGGACACATTTTTTAGCAGGAGTGTGATTAGGGCAACGTAGTAACAGATCAGAGATTCAGGTCAAGATTTGATGCCTTTCTAGAATATGTTCTTCAATTCTCTTCTAAACAGCACCACAGAATACCTAATTCCTCCTTCCAGCATTAAAATCTACCTGTTTATGTCTTCTTTATTGTAATGGCCACTATAGCTAGGATGTATTTCAACAATTGTTGCCGCTCTGAAAGAGGGGAGTCTCACCTAAGCTCTCTCCGGAGTCCTGAAGAATAATTCTTCCCACTTGAAAATGGATCTCAATAAATACTTCTTTGAAGAAAGCTTTCTTTGTTGACTAATGGTCACCTTGACTTTTTAAGTACTGCAGTTAAATGCAGTGAATCTCACCCTTTGTACTGAACTCTGTAAGTCCTTTTCAAAGAAAAGCAATTTTCTCTTGGTTATTTGATATGAATAGCTGCCAAACACAGCACTGTTGATGGCTACTGTATTTGATCTTTGCCCATGCAGATACTGCAGAGAGTTCATGGTTGAGGGAGGGAGTTGAAAAACTTTTACTCTGTGTACACTTAAACTGCTTTCCTGAAGGAGGACTGCAAACTGAAATGAAAATCTACTAGAAACATCCTGTTTTTAATTTGCTGCTTTCACCCATGTAGAATGTCAGGCTTTTGTGTTTGTTGTGGATGGAAGTCTAAAAGTCAACTTGTTGCATGCAGATTTTCATTTAAAACAGGTCTTTGTCCATGACCTGATTTTCATTGATTCCAGGATCCCACATCTTGTGCTACAAATATCAGATAATTCACTCCTACAGGTACTTAGCAGTTGTGAAATCAAGTTGTAAGGCCCTATATTACTTAACACCCTCTCCTGCAAAGAGCTGAGCTTACAGGCAGTTTTCCTATTAGCAGTATCGTGAGTAGGATTTTGTTGGGGTTTCCCCTTTGAGTGTGGGGATCTGCCTTGTGCAAAAGCAGAAATACCTATTTCTTAAGGCTGCTGCAATCCATATTTCTAATGGGAGACAGCCTGGAAGATGTTTAACTGACGATCCATGATAGTATTTTACATTGCCCCCCCAGTCACCATCCATGTTTGCGTTCCTGTGTGCTGGCTGCCCCGGCGGGGATCCACCTCATCAGGGAGTCAGGCAGCATCTTTCAATTTTGTTAAGCCACAGAATGGATCATCTCAGGCTCAGAGCCCTGACAGCAAGTTTTGAAGTGCCTTCTGAGAGCATCACTTCTCCTCCAGCGTGGCATTGCCCGCTGACTCCTGAGGAGACAAAGCTCATGGGCTGGACAGCGCCTGCTTCCTGCAGCTCTCTGGCTTCTGTGACTGAGCAGTGCTTGGTGGTGGTGCCAGCTTGTCTGTGGGTAATTTGAGGACTTGAGTGCATGGCAGAGGGTTGACATGCCCCAAGACTGTCTGGCTACCCTAGGACTTCTTTTTTCCTTTTTAGTTTGCTTGAGTTGCTCCATACAGAACTTTTGATTGGATTTGATTGTTCAGGAGCAAAAAAGAAAACACAGTCATGAAACCAGATACTGTGGAACATAGAAACAGCACATGACACCTTCCACCAGGTGTGACAGTGCTCCAGAATCTTAAACAAGGATGTGTAATGAGCAACAGAGACCTGCAATGAGCAACTTCCAGCTCCGTGGGCTCTGGATGGTGCCTGTTGCTAAGGATGGCAGCTCCAGAGCCAGCTGTGATGGGACACATCGTGTCACCTTCTTTCTGATGTGAACTGGCACCTCCTTGGATCTTGGCAGTGCTGTTTGTTTGCAGTGCCTGCAGTAGGGTAGAGCAAAGGGATTGGTGAAGAGAAAGCTTCTTTTCCCACTGTCCCAAATGCAAGGTTTGGCACTGCCAGGAATGCATTATCTCGGTCCTGGGGTGGCCTGCGTTTAGTTCACTCTGCTGTCATGAGAGACCACTGTGGAATCAATTACACTCACCTTGCAACAAAGATAAAACAATTAAGATTGTCCAGAGAGATGTGTTTGCAGTGTGTGATGGCAGCTGTTTCCCATCAGCGCTGCTGGCTCCGTGTGAGAAGAGTCAAACCTGATTTATTGGTGATGATGAGTTAGAAATGTCAGGCTTGATCCTCCTGGGTTCCCGTGAGGGCCAGTTGAAGCTGTCGGCATTCAACCCGTATAGTTTTGATGCTCTTAAGTGCAGTGCCTACATCTTGATTTGCCTTCCCAGTTTTACATAAAATGCTTAAGGGACTTCATGCTTTTCAAGGGTTTTCATTTCTGAGGGCTGATAATGGGGCTGTTTGGATTTACCCATTTTTGCAGGACTTTGGATGTAAACAAAAGCAGTGTGTGCAGAAGGTTGTCTCCTGGGTTTTGTATGAAGCCCAGTTTATCAAAACAATAAAGATGAGTATTCCTGGACACCTTCATTACATGAAATCCTGAGAGCTGCTCAAATCCAGTAGCTAAACTCCAGGAATATTTACCCCTATGCCAGACATCATTGCTTATTTATGAGGCTGCATTTCAAAGAAAGCCTTTTCACTGCAGCTGCTTTGTAGAAGAGTGCCTTTAACTTGTGATAAGTGAGGGTGAGGTGTTTGAAATGTTCTTTGCCTCAGCCTTTGCTAGTGAGGGTTTGCTCTCAGGCTTCCCAGGGCCCTGATCCTGTTTGAGGGAGAGAAGTGTTACCCACAGTAGGTGGAAAGGAATCTAAAAACACTGGATGTGCACGAGTGCATGGGAGCAGTTGGGATGCACCCAGCTCTTCTTGGGAGAACTGGCCAATGTCTTTGCAAGGCCGCTTGCTGGCGTGTTTGGAAGCTGATGAGGATGAGGGAAGGATCCTAATTTTTGGAAAAAGGCAGTTATCACACCCCTCCTTAGGAAGGGCAAGAAGGAGGATCCAAGTAACTACAGGCTGTCAGCTTAACTTTCCTGGAAAGGTTATTAGCCAGGTCCTCTTGGAAGGCATTTTTGAGAACATGCAGAACCAGTAGGGGACTGGCAAGAAGCAAAGGGCGAGTTGTGCCTGATGTGATGAGGTAACTGGTTTGGCGTTGAAGAAGAAAAAGTGGACATTAATTTGTGTTCATTTTGAGCAAGGCTTTCCAAACCAGGATCAGTGGAATGACTTAAACCTTTTTTTTTCTGTAATCAGCAGAATTAATGAGATAAGGCCTTACAACCAGAGCATTCCAGTGCCCTTCCTGAATCCTGTGTTCAAGAGTACAAAATGCCACTGATTATATAGCTTTGAAGGAAGTTAACTTCTTATGTTTGGCAGACATTAAGGTAGACAGACAAAAGGAGTTTTCAGTCCCCAGAAAGGATGTTGAGACTTTTATCTACTCAGTTGTTCAAATTAGTCTCAAGAAATGTTGGAACGCCTTAGAATGGGACTTCTGAATATGAAGTTCTCAATGTTCTTGCTGTCTGAAGTTTTTCAGCACAAGACTTTCAGTGTCATCACACAGCAGTCCCTAACTGGAGCTTCTGGAAGGCACTGTGTTCTCATGAACCTCTAATCTATTTTAAGGCGCTTCAGCAGAAGAATTCTATTGCAAAGCGCTGTTCATTTAATATTTTGCTCATGGATCAGCAAGTTATTTTTCATGGAAATAGTTCCAGCCTTAAGGTTTTCTCTGAGTTTGAGATCTGAGGGCAGAGAAGGGGGAAGAGGAAAGAAAAATTCTTTTGGTTTTAGCTGAAAAATCTGTTTTTTTAAAAAAGAACAGTGATTTCTAAGAAAACCAAAAATACTATCCTTGACATAGCAATTTTCCAAGTCTCCAATACTGCCGTGCTGTGCATGCAGATACTTGCTGCTTGCACGTGATTGAGAAGATAGGAGCCCTGATATAAAAACATAAATAGGAGCATCAGTAGCTGGTGACTTCTTGAGAGATGCTAATGGAAATGGTTTTCTGACAAAGGAGCTCCTTCCACATGGCTGTCCTAGAAACAGCTCAGATTACATTTGGTGGTGCCTGTGTTAAAAATCTTTAGTGTGTGAGGAATATGGAAAATATTAGTAGAACTTGGTTTATAGTTGAAAGCGGTGCTGCCAAGACCAAAATGATGTAAAAAATATTGCTGTGGCCAGTACTAACACCTTGGGTTATTGAGACTGATTGCTGCAGTCATGGAGATCTCCATTTTGCCATCCTCTCTGTTAATTAAAATGTGTGTTGCATTCAAAGCAGATGATGAAATCAGTCAGTTGTTCATTTTCCTAGTTTCATCTTTTCCTTTCAGCAGGCACTGTAGTACAATGGGTCCTTCCTGGGCAGCCAAACACAATAGGAAGCACACAGTTAGAAAAAGTCAGCCATCCTTGAATAATACCCATCAGGCAGCTTTCTTAGCTTATAAGAAAGAAGATCAAGAGGCAATTTGATTAGAGTGCTTTTGCAGGGAAACAAAACCAGATGCAGTCTTTTCATCCTAGTGGTGAAAGTCAGAACAAGGACAAATAAATGTGAGTTAAATTCAGTTGCATCCAGACATAAAATGAGGTGTAGGTACAGGTGCTCCCTGTGCCATGATTCTTCCAGTGTGGAGACCCTCGAGGCTGGTGCTTGTCTGGAAGTGCTGGTTTAGTCCAAGCAGAGTTCTTTGGGTCCAGGTGAAAGCAGCACAGTGAAATCCTGCAGCCTGTCTCTGAGAGCAGACTCACTGACCAAACCATCCAGGCTGTCGTTAAACTTAATGCCTCCTGGAGAAGTAATAAGTGCCGGAGTCTTTTCAAACACATTGAAAAGAAATATAAAACTTCTATAAGTAGATGCATTTAAATGCCTGTGGCATTTAGTGGTTTTGGTATTAGGTATTGCCAAACCCTGCTCAGCCAGCCTGCCTTTGCAGCTGTTTCATAGGGAAGCTGGGATCATAACAGTGCTCTGTACCTGAAAGGAGCACTTTTCCCTTTTACTTCATCTGTCCAGGTCTTCAAGGGTGTGTGAAAATTTGGCTCATTAAGTCATTCATGCATTCAGGTGAATGCATCCAGGATTGTCTTGGCACCAAAAGGGGTATCAGAGCCTGGCACCTTGCAGGAATGCTCCTTCAGGTTTTATGCTGAGGTGATAATTTGGATTGCAACCTGAGGATGGTTGGACTGGGCTGTTCTCAGACCCAGGTTTCACTTGGGTTTCCCCTTTACAACACTTCATGTGCCACAGTTTCAAACCTTTTCCCACATCCCTTTGCTCAGAAACAGCTGTCTGAATGTTTTAACTCTCTGGTCACATCTTTATTTCACCACCTCCTCTTCCTCTCCCATATCTATCAGCAGCTGCTAGGAACCTGCAGATCTTAATACACTGACAAATGCTTTGTTTCATTTTTCCTGGTGACTGTATCTTTGTCTTTCCTTTCCTCCCATCCAGTAATCTTTCTTCCACTGTTGTTCCCTCTTTTTCTTTCGTTATGTGTTACTTTTCCCTCCTCTGAGCACATTTGTAGTGCCAGCACCGGGCTCTGGTGCAGTTGTTTCTCATGTTGCATTCCTCAGGATGCGTAAGAGGTGTTTTAAAAACCTTATCTCACTGTTTACAACAGCTTGCTGCTGCTGTTTAATAAATTACAGGGATAATTGGTTTTCCAGGGTTCACATCTACAGTGTAGTACAGCAGGGATGTAACTGTATCTTTCTCAGCCATTTATCGCTCAGAAACACTTCATAAGAAACACCGAAATAAATGTTTCAGTGGCGTAGCAAATTTAAGACAAACCTTTCATTGCAGGTTTCTGCTTCAAGCATTCCCTGTAGGAATCAGGTTTTAGGGCCCATTGCTGCAGCCCTGTTAAATAACTCCAGAGACTCCTGATGAGTTCCTCAGGTTTTGTAGTGCCCACGTCTCAGAGTGGTGAAGTCATCTGGTCCCGGGGTGGCAGAGATAGTTGTTTCACCTGGATACTTCTTCACAGTGACAGTGTCCTGATAGCCACAGCTGGCACCACGAGTCTTGGGGATTGTTGGGAGCTGGAACATGATATGGGAGCAGGAAAGACGGCAGTGGAGAAAACCAAAAGTAGACTGGGGCTTAGAGAGTTTAGTACAGGCACAGGGTGGTGGCCAGAAAGCTCTGCAAGGTGTATAAGCATCTGATCATGGCTCAATATATGAAGAAAGACTGCATCCCTCTCCCAAAACCTTTGCATTAGTTCACAATAAGGACTTGCTGTCCTGTGTAGTATCCTCACCAAGCCCACTGAGATTTTTTTCCTACCCTTGGCATATTTACAGATATATCCAGTGTGCTCATAGATTCATTCCCAAATCATGTCCACACCTTCAATTTATTTCACCCTTTCCTTCCTTGAGTCCATCTGAAATGGAGCCACTAAAAAAATTAGACTTGTTCTGCCTGCATTCTCAAGAGAGACACTCTTCCAGAAGTCCCTGGGGAGGATCTCTCCCTGGCAGAGGAGAGTCTGGTCTGCAGCACCACAGGATTTTCCTGGATGGGTGACGTGGGGTCCTGTACTCCTCCCTAGGTACAGGGGGAAGACGTACAGGGCGACCGTGAAGATCGTGCGGACGTCAGACCAGGTGGCAGATTTCTGCAGGAGGGTCTGTGCCAAGCTTGAGTGCTGCCCCAACCTCTTCAGCCCTGTGCTGGTGGCCGAAGTCTGCCCTGAGAACTGCTCCATCCACACCAAAACCAAGTACAGTGAGTATTGGAAAAATGCCTCTTGGTGCTGGCTGGGAACCAGAGAAGTGGGAGATGGTGTGTGGTGAAGAACAGGATTTGTGTGATATGTTCATACTGATGAGGATTCATCTCATCTAGGAGCAGTTATTTAATCCTGAGACCACCATAGGTTCCCTTAGAATCTTGTACTGGAAAACTATCCCCATCACTCCATCCTAATACATCTGTTTGAACGTCATCACTTTTTGGGAGTCTTGAATTTTCTTCATATCTAAAGTTAACATGAGGAGCACGTAAAAGAAACCTGCAGTGGGAAGCTGAGATTTTAACTTGCTACATCTGAGACAGCTTTGTTAGGTGGGATGAATCCTCTTGCTAAAGAGTTTCTGGCATACACACCAGCACAGGCCAGAACCACAGTGCTGAGGTGCTGGAAGATTTGAACACTGACTCTCTGCTCAGAGTGTTTAATATTTAAACATGACCATGCCTGTTCAGGAAGGCTGTTGTTAGTGTTCAGTGCTTTTTGTTGTCAATATTGCTGGTATTATTGGCTTTTAAACAGGACAGGAAAGTGGAAGTGAGCGGAACCTTTTTTGCAACAAAGGTTGCAAAAAGCAGTGTAATTGATCTAAAGCAAGTCTCCTGAGTTTGGTGCCAGTAGAAGGAGGAATGCACTCGGGGATACTGAGACCCTTGGGGATAGGTTTCTGTAGAAATCTACTCCTGAGCTGGAGTCCTGGCTCCCACTGGTAGCAAATGGAGAGCTGGGGAAGCTCCAGCTGAGGTTGTCCCATTTCAAAGTTGATGGTTTATGTGACTGGATTAATTTTTCCTCAGAACTCCATTGATTTGCTGGAAGGTTCAGTTCAGTTATGAACTTTGCCATGGGTGCCAAGGGCCATTTTAGTTGTCCTGGGATACCCTTGCTGGTCAAGGACAGTGTCTTTCATCCCCAGAGTGTGCCAAAAGGCATTTAATATAAGCATTTAATGTAAGGTCAGAGAATTCTCATGTCCTCAATTTCAACCCAGACCACAAAATAGGTAAAAGCAATAATAACCCATTCCTTTGTACATGACTGAGGCTAGCTGGCCCTCTTCCCTCTCTGCTGAAAACTTCAGCAACTTTACCTCACACAGAACTGCACTGGAACTTGTTGGCCCCTTTCCCTCCAAATCACTGCTCAGCTCTGCCTAAACACATTGTTAAATTCTGAAGTCTTCATTCATCATCAATAAATCTGGATACATAAGAGCTGTAACACTCTGTGCTAGTCCAACATGACTTATTTATGCTGTACCTTTCTTTTTTTCCAAATCAATGTATTTTAAAGTTTAAATTGCACTTAGAGTGCAGTCCTGAGCCTGTAGCAAGGAGCAAGCCAAGGTTCCCTTCTTTGGGTGGTTAAAGTTTTTAATGGGCATTGTGCTTCATTTCTCCAGCTTATTATTATGGGAAGAGGAAAAAAATCATTAAGCCACCAATTGGGGAAAATAACAACATGAAAAGTGGCCATGTCAAGCCAGCCAGACGCAGAAAGAGGCGGAAATCCATCTTTGTGCAGAAGAAAAGGAGATCATCAGCTGTGGATTCAAATGCTGCAGGCTCTGCAGAGGTTTGTGTCACACTGGATAAATCAGCAAAAACCCCTTGATGCCTTCTCCTTGTCCCTCATTCTGCATTTTCCGTTTGAGTGCATTCTCAGCACACCTGAACACTTCCACTTTCTATTTTGGATCCTTCCTTGCTGCTCTGTTCTTCTAAGATCAGACTGGTTTTACTGGGGCACTTGGGGGATTTTTACCTTGTCGATTTCAGAGGTAGCAAGCAGGTTTTTTGTTACCAACTTCCCAATGTTCACTGGCTGACATGCTGCCTATTACCTCATTATTTTATTTCCTTCCTTAAAATCAGGCAGATGAGCCTGTTGGATGCTTTGCACAGCATTTAGCAGAGTGAAGGAGCTCTGTGATCCATGTCTAAGATCTCCAGGTATTGTAATAAATAATAATAGCTCATAGCCATAGTGATTTCAAGGAATTTTATTTTTTTCATTAACTATTCCTAATATTTTTGGCTCACAACATCAAGTCTTAGGATTCAAGCAAATGGTTTGTGTCCCAAATAAATGGAATTTGCGGGCTCAGTCTTTCCAGTCTGCTGTGTGATACAACAGGGTCTGCGCCTCACCAAAGATTCATGTCCAAATTAAACCTGGAATAGACTTAGTTCTGTGTGGGCTGTTTGCTGGGGGCTTTTCCCATGGTGGCAATAACAGAGCTCATGTGTGGTTTCACTTCCTCAGCTGAGTGCCAGTGATTGCTGCTTTGTGCAATGTGAAATAAAATTGGTTTACTTAAATTCCCTCTTACTTCAGCTAGAGTAGGTTATTTTATTCAGCTTTCAGTTGATTGCCTGCATCTTCATGGCTTGGTCCTCATTTAGGTGTAGTTCTGCTTCATTTCCTTAGATTATACCTGCTTCAAAGGAACTTAAACTTACGTTAAACCTAAATCAACCATTAGCCAAGTTTTTCAGCCTTTCAGCCAATACAGCTATCTTTGTCTAAATTGCTCTTCCACTCAAGACCTGACCATATGGCTTTGGGTGCCTGCTCACACTTGGATCAGAGATAAGCTGTCAAAGCCATTTGGGCAAGTTATATATATATAAAAAGTTCAAAATGCACAGTTTCCATCAGTTGGTGAGTGCCTTTAAGCCTTGTGTGACAGAAGTAACAAGGATCTGGTGGAGCTTTGGGCTTCACCTCCAGCAGTTCAGTGTTGGGCTGAAAGCAGGGAAATCTGGGTTAAATCCTCTGTCCTTTTGCAGTAATGCCACTAAAAGAGTGCAATCTTGAACATCTAGACATTTTCAAAAGGCAGTGAAATTTCCCTTTTTTCAGGAGCAATAACACCCAAACCAGTTTGAAGCAATGTTAATCAAGCCTGTTTCTGATTTTATTTCATCTCAGTCAACCTGAATTTCATTTTATCCTATTAGTATTTTCCATTTCTCCTCCTGCGCATCCGCAGCGCCACAAGTTTTCAGACACCAGCCCAAGAGAGGAACATTTCATGCCAGATGAGTTATTGCTGCTGACCTTTAGTTGGGAGGAGAAAAATAATTTCCTACATGTAATTTTTTTTTCTTCTGCATTTTGTAACCTAAACCTAAATTGAGGGCTAATTCACTTAGCGCTGTAATGGAAACAAGGTAATCCAGTTAAAATAAATGCTACCCCGGACCAGCACAGCCGTGGGAATGCAGGCTGACCCCGTGCCTTTGGATCTGCTGCTGTGTCCACCTCCTGGATGCTGTTTGTGCGTGCAGGAGAGCGAGGAGGACGAGCCGGACGCGATGGAGGACGAGACGGGCAGCGAGGAGACGAGCTCGGAGCTGCGCGATGACCAGACGGACACGTCCTCGGCCGAGGTGCCCTCTGCCCGGCCCCGGCGAGCGGTCACCCTCCGGAGCAGCACTGAGCTGGACAGGCCTCCTCCCACGGAGAGAGCCCGCCGGAGCCGCAGGCCCCAGCCCCACTCCTGCAGCGAGGCAGAGAAGGGCACGCCACCCAAGGAAGTGAGTGTGTCCCATTTCATAGCACGATTCCTCCTAAATCAACCTTCAGTGCCAAACTTTGCTGGTCTTAGGAGGGCATCCCCACCCTTATTCTCCACAGGATGCTTTATGAAAACCTTGCTTTGTTATTTTTTTCCTCACAGGAAGTTAAGCAAGAAGAGGAAGAGAAGCTCGTCCTGGACAGTAACCCACTGGAGTGGACTGTGACTGATGTTGTGAGGTTTATTAAACTCACCGACTGTGCACCCCTTGCCAAAATATTTCAGGAGCAGGTAGAAGTCCTTTTGTCACTTGTCCCTTTGTGTCTGTGGTGCCTCTTCATTTTACAGGACATCCCACCTTGCTGGCTGGGCTTGGGGCTTTGGTACAGAGACTGTGACCAGACTTCAGGTCCATCAGGCCAAGTTATAACACCAATTTTGGCAAGGCATGAAAACCCTTAGAAACTTGAGTCAGAGCCTTGCCAGTTCCTCAGAGAGTCCAGAAACTCAACAGCCTTGTGAAAAACCCTTGTGGAAAGCAGGAGGTTTAGTCCTTTCATGCCGAGGTCCATGGTGCCATACTGATGTCCATAGGTAGGAACCTCAGTGTAAAAGCAGATCGTGGTTACCTGGTACATTCCAGGCTTTACCACATGGGTTCCATCCTGTTCTAAAATACTGGCCTGGGAAGCAAAAAAGTGCTGCTTGAAGCCCAAACTGGCTGTCTAAATTTTGCCATTAATACCTAGATGTCCAAAGTGTGTAGACACCTAATTCCTAACTACGTTCCTCTGAGGATCTGCCAGTCAGGCCTTGGATGACCTAAATTTAGGAGATGCCAGCCTTCTGCCCATTAAGCAGATAGGTTTGCAGGAGCAGAAGCCAGTGTTCTTCATCTCAAGCCTGTGTGAATGTGTACAATTTATGTGGAAAGAGCCATTCCTTGGCAAATGAGTCACAGCCACTGCTGAGGGTAAAGGGCAGCATTAACAAGCCATAATTAGGAAGAAGCAAGTGTGGTTAATTGGTCAGTGGTGTGGCCAGCTGCTCATTGAACTATCTCTGATTCTTCACCATGGGTGACTCCAGCTGCTGTGGCTGGGAAAAGGTGGAGGGTGAGTCTGGAGCAAGTGCAACTCCCCAGAGCAGGATGCTGCAGCTGCTGTGTCACAGCGAGCTCCAACCATTTGTTAACCAGCCTGGAGCAACGCCAGGGCTTGGAAGCCAACCCTGTCTCTCCTTTGCCAGAGAGTTTTACAGTGGCTTGAATCAAACACTGATGACTGGAGCTTTTCCTTGTGAAGCCCTGGTGCAGTGGTCCGTGCCATCAACCTTCAGTGGAGGATGGACCTGAGCTGTGGACAGTCTGATCAAAGCAGCACTTCAGGTGTCTAAATCCTCCTTGTGTTCAATGCTGCCTATTCAGGGCTGTCCTGGGGAGTTTATGTTGTCTGTGAGTTGTTGTGCATAGACTCTGATGCTCCCTAAAGGGTAAAAAGCAGTTTTGTGGCCTGATCATTTCAGTCCTTTAAAGAATAAAGAGAACTTGAGCTCTTTACCAAGAAGAGGATCATAAAGCCAACAGAGGTTCCCAATGAAATTGCTCACCCGAGGTGCTGGTTCATGGAGTTTGGTGCACAGTTATGCTTGAGGGAAAGATAAGACCTGCAGAGGTTCTTTCCAGCCTACACCATTCTGGGGCTGTGGGATATTAGAGATTGCAAGAGCTTTTGGTGGTCCAGGCCCCTCTGTTGGTCATTCAGCAGTGGAACAAGACAGGTCCTGGGTGTACCTGGGTACAGGGCATGGAGTAAGGCAGACATAAACCTGTGCTGAGCAAATCGTGGGTCAGAGTAGATTGGAAAAGGGTCTGACTTGGCAGTGGGACCAGCATCAGTTTCTCCATTCAGCTGCCTCCTGTGTCTCCTGGTGTCTCTCTGCAGCCTGCCCCTTGTTTCAGTTCCTCAGGCATGAAATGGACTGATCAGATCTCTGTGGACTCCACAGAGATTCTTTAGGTGATCCCTCATTTCAGCAGCTGGGAGGCTTTTTCCAAGCTGGAGGTTAAGGTGAGAACCTATGAAGAGACACTAGACAACTTCTGAAAAATCATGTTGTATCTCAGGGAAAGGAGATATGGGCAGTGTCAAAGTGGGAGAAAAAAGCAGAGGATAAAAGAATTTAATTTTTAGGACAAACTGCCCTTTTTGTTCCTCTAATCTTGCTTATGCATTCTGCCCTCCAGAGTCCAGAAACAAAACCTTTTTCCCTGTGTTTCTTTCCCCAGGACATCGATGGCCAGGCCCTCCTGTTGCTGACACTGCCCACGGTGCAGGAGTGCATGGAGCTGAAGCTGGGTCCAGCCATCAAACTGTGCCACCAGATCGAGAGAGTAAAAGTTGCTTTCTATGCACAATATGCCAACTGACTGCACTTCTACATTCCTTCCTGTCCCCCTCCTTGTTCCCTGTCTTTTTTACCACTACAGCTTGTTCAAGGGGTTTTATTCCCCCATATCCTTTTTCTTTTCTGAGAACAATTGGAATTGGAAGCCCTGGGAGCAATCTGTAGGGGGAAGAAAAAACAAACACAAAAAGAAACAAGCTACAAATGGACCTAACTTTTCTGTACTTGTAAAGCACATGGAAAGACTGCTGGCATCTCTCCTCATGAGCCTCTCCAGCCCATTGCCCAGTGGTGCAAGGCCAGCACGGATCAGGTGCTTTGTCACCAAACCAAACCTACCAGTGGCAGACACATTCCCAAGGAGAAGGGTCAAGATGTTTCCAGGTGGTCTTGGTTTGTCTAGGACAGTTTCTGGACATGAACATTTCTTTTAGACAGCTCTGACACTCTTCTTTCATATTGAAATATAAGTCATCGTTTGTAGCATTACCTGGAGTTTAACTGCAAGTTTGATCTTGGTGATCATTGTTGGTTTTTCTGTTTTTCCTTCTGCCTCTCTGGTTTTACAAAAGGAAAAAGTGTTAACACCAGGCATATGATGGTTATTCCTGACTGAATTTTGAAAGGGGACTCAACCCATTGTCTCTGTGATATCAGACAAAATTGCAGTGGACTGACAGGGGTGACACAAGACCTGGTGGGGCAGCAGCACATCCTGAGCCATGCTGGCTCTGCACAATCAGCTGAATATCTCAGTGATGGGATCTGTACAATGCTCCATTCTTTACAGGAACATGAAGGCTTTCATAGTCAAAATCTTAACTCTTAAATCCAAGTCAATTTAAAGGCCTGTCTTTGAGCCATATGGTGACAGCAGACGGGGACCAGAGATTCCTGCTGACCCCTGTGCTCAGAAGAACTTACTGACCAACACCAGGCTGCAGCTGCTGCATTTTCCTTCACTGGTTTCCTTCTTAAATTCTTTGGAGAAGAAGGGGGACCTTCACATATAAATACTCTGGAATACATCCAGATCTTGCTCAGAAGGTGTTTTAGGCCAGAAGCATTGACTCTGCCATGCCTCACTTGGGAATTCCTAGCTTGCCTTTCAGCAAGTTTCCTGATTTGTCACTGAGGAATGGGATTGGTGCAACTGCTGCAGGCTGGACCAGATGCTGAGACTTCATCAGAAATGTTCTTACATGGGAGATGAGCAGGACTGGATCTGTTCTCAGCTGTTGCTTTGTTCTGAAGATCTTCTTCAAGTTTTAATCGGTTCAAGGCAGTATTAGTTGCCTCTGCATCAAATGCTGGGGTTTTGTTCTTAGAAATCCAGAAACAGGGTTCTGTAGTGGCGCAGATATTTAAAAAACTGGGGTTTAGACTGCGTTTCCTGCTGACAGTAGCAGTGAAATGTGTCAGCAACCGATTTGATAACTACTTTGGATCCCTCTCAGGGTCCCCTGAAAGTGTTGCTCAGTGTTTGGTCTCTGCAGACAGAAGGGTTGCGCCCAGCAAAGTGAGAGAACAGCTGAGAAAATCAGGGAGGCTGCTTCTCCCAGCTCCTCCTCACTTCAGCCCAGTCCTGGTGTTGAATCTGTCAGCAGGAGACAGCTCCTGGGAGGATTCTGTCAGGAAAACTGGCACGGGGACATTCCAAGGAAGAGAAGCAGAAAGGCTGTTTGCTAAACAGCATCCCAGCACTGATCCTTTACTCGTCAAATCCAGCTTCTTCTGCTGCTCTGATGTTCTTGGAGTTTCTGGCCTCTGGGATTTGTCAGAGACATTTCATGCCTTCTGGGATACACTGCAAAAATGTCATTTTTTGTCTCCATCAGCCTTTTAACTGTAGATATTCCTATGGCAGCTAATTCCTTGTGGAGGCATGACTGGGGAGCAGACACACACAGACTCTGAGAGCAACTAGCTCTAGTGCTGGCCAGTCAAGGAATGGATGAAGCATTGAGCTAAAAACATGGGAATCTTTACTGCTTTCAGGGAAGCTAAATCATATTCAAAACTCGAACTATTAAACAACAAAAAAAAAGTTTTAATTTTATCTTGCGCCAACTCTTTTATTTCTGCAGATTTCTCTTTCCTCACTATTTGTCTTTCACTTTATTGTTCTTCAGTGTTGCCTCATTTATCACTTTCTGTCCTCTCAGAGAAGTTGATAACCTGAAATCTTTATGCTAAAATTACCTTGGGTGGTAAATGCTTTGCTGTTTCTTTTTAGTCTGCAGGTTGGGAAGAGATACAGGATTGGGGTATTGTTGTCTGTTGCATTGGTTGCTTTCCAGAAAAGCTGGAGCTAACTTCTTGGGCCATTTCTTACACAAGTGGAGAATGAGTGGTGTGGAGTTTAACTGGACAATATGCTCAGATTGAACAGATATCAGAAGGAACTAATTACTCTTGCCTGGACTTCATTTCAGTTCTGGAACATCAATAAAGCTTTGGAGTAATGTACTTCAAAGGAGATGATGGAAATCCAATCTTGCTGGGGTAAAATGCCACTTAACTTTGCAGTGTAGAAGTGCAAGCCACTGTAAGTTTGTGGGATTTTTTGTTCCAGACCTGATTGATTCTAAGTTAAATTCAGAGCTGCTGCAGTTTCACAGGTGCATTAATGACAGTGGTGAAGCCACATCTCCCTCCCCATTCTGAATTTGGCATCCAGGCCTGAAGTTTGTTGTGTTACCAGCTGCAAAAGGCCAGTGCTGTGAAGTGCTGAGCTCATGGTTATCCCAAGCCAGTGCCAAGGGCTGGGGAGCAGCCCTGCTGTTCTTTCTGGGCTGTTGGATGCTGACCTTCAGCATACTGACACAGACACTTGGCTCCCACAGGAAGGCTGTGCTGGTGTTACTGGGCTCTCTTCGGGCACAGGACCAAAGATGGGCATTCTTGGAACTAAAATAGAGGGCTGAAGAGTGTATGGTGCCTGCTCATCTTTATCTGCACTGGCTTCTTTGGAGCTTGCAGTCAGTCAGGCTGAACAAATCCATGGGCAGGTCCCCACTCCCTTCACAACCCTTACCTTGGCAGAATCAGCCAATTCCCTCTTTTCAGACCCAAAGCGTCCATCTCTGAAATAGGATTAAATCATTAACTTTAGGAATGTCCATGATTTCCTGGTTGGTTGACCTGCCTTCCTCCTGCTGTCATGGATGCTCTTCAAAAAAAAATGATCTTTGAATTCAGGGCTTTTCTTCCTTTTTCAGCTCACAAACACAGCTGCCAGGATGACCAAACCCTGGCTTTTCCTACCTCTCAGAGCACAAAGGCTTTTCAGCTCTAGGAGGATTTCAGTGTTTACAGCTCTTTTGTGTTATCCATATTCCATAACCCTTGATAGTTTGGTCCTGCTGGGTGCAGAAACCTCCTGAAAATGCTGTGTGCCCTCAGAAAACACCAAAATCCAGGTACACCCTGTCCTTAGTGAAGTACTCAGTCGATGCATGTCCTAGCTGAGATGTCCTGACCCGTCCTGACAGATGTATTTGGATGCCGGCTGGGATTTAAAAAGTTTCTCAGTGGGACACCCAAACTCCTTTGTTTTACTCTGGGCAAACAGCTAATTTGCCTTAAACTGGAAGGTGACCATTCCTTGGCTTTAACCTTCAGCCTGTTGCAGTCCCAGTTGTGTGGTGTCCCCATCTCAGCCTTTTGAAGGCAAACCAGGCAATGTTGGGCTGCCATGATCAACATTTAGTCACCTCAAAGCCTGCCTTGGTCTTTTGAGGGCACAAAAATCAAATTTGGCAGAGCTGCTGTGCCATCTCAATGTTTCAGAAGCTCTGTACAATCAGGGCACTTCAAATACTCTGTGCTTTTCTGGTGCAGTGCATCTGGAGAGCGATGAACTCGGAGCGTTCCTCTCGTTTCCAAATTCAAGTGCCAAAAGAGAACAACATGCTGCAACTGAACACCATTAAAACCAGCTTTATTATGCGTGGATAAATACAGTCCCAAGGGCTCCATTTTGGTGCTAAGATATGTCACGCTGTATTTTCCTTTGCTTGGGATTGCAAAGCTGATTCCTTACTCCAGGAGATATTTTCTGTAATCTGCAACATCTTGAATATTAGATTTTTTTTTTTCTTATGACCATACACTTTTTAATTTGGATGCACTCAACAAATATACTCCTTCACCCACAATCCTGGGTGTTTTGGAGGTGTTTTATACAGTATATTTATGTAAAAATTCTTTCAAAATGTGGATGCATGTATATTTTCCCCTCAACAATATTCTTTATCAGATCAGCTGATGCAGAACTAAAGGAATCTGTTACTCAGGATTTGATCCAGAAATAACTGAGGTTAGTGTTAGGGCCCTCATGACGTGTGGGCTGTGGGACCAATTCTTCACCAGTTTCTCTCACATAGAAGTCAAAAAGTCTGCACCTAATTAACAGAAAATTTAAATGCCTCCTTCTCCTAGCAGGCAGGAATGCAGCTGCAGTCTGTCAGACTTCAAGAGAGAGGGCTTGTGTCCTTAGGTGCTCATGAACTCCCTGTAAAGGAGCAGAAGCCTTTAATGGTCTCATTTATTCTTTGGTACAGTACTCCAGCAAGAAGTGTAAATGGTGTTAATGGCTGCATACAGAATATGAGCCGGTCATCAAAGATGAAAATTTTATAGCCCAGCAGTGCTTTAAATGTCAGCTGTCCTGCAGAAAAAGAGTGTTTTTGCAGTGATTTGGTGCCATGGACAGTAATTCTCTTGGAGAAGCACAAACCTGGGTCCTAGTTACAAATACTTGTGGCCTTTCTCCTTTTTTAGTCTATCATGTTAATTTTTGCAGTGAAAAAGGTAAGTCTTGATCACTGCCAAGGATGTGGGAGAGGGGAGACAGGGCTTCAAGAGGAGGGAGCCTGGAATTCTGGACTTGAGTTGTCTTAGTGGACAGGGACTTCTCAGAAGAGAAGCACAGCTGGGGTCTGTGAGATCATCCCTGAAAGCTTTTCTTTTTCACAGCAGAGATGGTTTTTGAGTCCCAGCAGGGGCCAGGTGAGAGGAGGGAAAGAAGCTGGCAATAGACTCAAAAGCTACAGTGCTGAAAGGTTCTAATTTTGTTTTCCCAGTGGAGTTAGAGAAGTCTGATATCCCTAGGCCCATTGGCTGGATAGGAGGGAAAATCAGTCTTTTTTCATTGTACCCAACTCCTGTGTGTCTTCTGGAGTTTGGGGGCTGAAGACTCTCCTCTTGCACCTTCCAGACCTCCATAGGAAATACCTAAAGGCTAAAACTTGAGCTCTCTCCCACAGGAAAAGGTGACATTGCCCTGGGTTCAGGTTGTGGATATACAGAACCCTCTGCTTTGTGTTGTGATGTGACAGGATGAAAATGCTCATTCCCAGGGCACCCCACCAGCTTCTCGTTGCTCCAGCCTCACTGGAGATTATGGACATACAAATGTCCGTAATTTATACATGGTAAATGTGTGCATTCCATTTCCCAGTCCCTGTTCTGCCAAACCTGGTCAGGATGTGCCAAGTTGTTCCAGCAGCCTTCACCTTCAGGGACCTGCTTTCTGGAAAACACTCACCTGGGGAATGGTACCATGACATTTTCACATGCACAGGCAGGGGTGTCCTGTGTGTTCCAAGTGAGGTGAAAGTCTCAAATGCAGCCTTAGAAGGGAGTTGAGTCTTTTCATGTGCCTTGTGTAGGACAAGGCAAGCACTTAAACCCTCCTGTCTCTCCTGGAGCAGCAGGAATTGGCTCCACAGCCAGCAGTTACGCTCCATTCGTGGTGGTGCATGTTGGAAAACTTTGAATTGTTCTGCATTCCAGTTTGTACTGAAGGTTTTGACTCCAAGTTTGTGTACATAACCCCTTTGGTGTGTTGATACATATGTGTGTATATATATATGTATATATATGTGGGTGTATATGTATGTGTATATATATACATATAAATCAGTCAATGCTGTTGTTTTTACTTTTTCAAGTTCCCAGGGCGAAGGGCATGTTGTCAGTTTGCTGTAAGATTCTATTCTGTATATATGTTTCCATGTAAATAAGTGAAAATCTATATTCAGAGTTATATTTTAATTTTTATTCAGAATGAAATCCCTTTTTACTTGAAACAGTTGTAAGCCACGTTGTTAATAAAGTAACAATAAGTCATATATCTCTCCAGGCTGTTTTTTTTTTTTTTTGTTTGTTTGACAGGGCTTTGATGTATCTGTGTGTCCAAGCTGCCTGGGATCAGTTTTGCCTTCAGTGAGCCCCCAGTCTTCCAGAGGTACAACACGGCCTCCCTGGCTCAGCCCTCTGTAGATGCCAGGCTGAATAGTTTGGGTTTACGCTTCTTGAAGTTCTTCCAGAAGCAGGACATGAAACAAGAAAGGTGGTGGGTGGTGAGGAGACACAACAGCATCCAAGGACGTTTTAAGAAAGTGATGGAGCAGGGTGAAAGACAGGAATGAAAATAACTCAGCAACAGGCAAAGGAGGGTTTAGTGACAGAGGAGCTGATGGTGGCAGGACGAGAGTTACAGCAGCACATGGAGTAGGGAGTCAGAAAATAAAATTGACCCAGGTGCACGGCAGCCATTGAAGATGGGGGAAGCTGTTCTGCAGTGGGGAAAAAATAGCTGTTTGTGAATTCCAAAGGGGGGGCTTCAGACATACCTGCTTTGCTAGACAAAACCTTGTGTGCATTACGTGCCTCGTGTGATGTTTTCCCTGCACTTACAGGCTGTGCTGAGCTTAAATTCCAGCTTTGCAAGTCCTGGCACCTTTCAGACCTCTTGGTGACATCCTGAGTCCTGCTCTAAAGGTCTGTGTTTGTTGGGCTGGCTTGGCTACCAAGCATTTGCCACTGGGGTCATCACCTGTCCCCTCTGCCTCAGTGAAAACAGGGTGGTGCACACCCCGACAGCTTCCGTTGATGTGTGCGTGGGAGAAAGTGATCAAGGAGTCCACAGAATTGCCTAACAAGAGTTTGGATGACTCTCTTCGGTTTTGCTCCATCAATTCTATTTAAAGGCCTCTTGTGGATACAGCAAAAACAAAATTTCTCTTTCTGTGTTCCATCGTTTCTCCAATTTCATCAAGACTGGCTATTGTCTGTCAGGCAAAAACACAACCATGGGCAAGCAGATGGGGGTAGAGTGACTTAAAAAAAATCAAACCATGGAAAGAACGTTATTTTACAATGGTTTTGGATGATAAACCTGTGGTCTGACTCCTTATGACACTGTACTAAAGCCCAGGATTTGGGAAGGACAAAAGTGCAGGTGGTCATTGACATGACCTGTCCAGACAGCCTTGGGAATAAAGCACCAGACCAGTGGGTCCTGCTGGGTGTTGACAAATGACCTGCTGGACCACAGAAGAACTCACTGAAAGGTGGAGAATGGGCAGGATTTGTCAAAGGAAGTAATTCTGAGGTGAATCTGATGGCAACATAAAACCAAAAGAGCAAAAACTTGAATGGTTTCTGATGTTCTTCAGGATCCAGAGGTGAAAATAAATACATGTGTCTCCCCCTAACTCATTACATAGTCATTTAAAAGTAATGCAAAGGTCAGACACTGTTTTTTTAATTTCTGCCCCAGCTCAGGCAAGACTCAGAGCCCTGCAAAGAGCTAATTTTTGAAGAATATGAAGTGATTTTAGTCAAACCCTGGCAAGATACTCCAAGTGAGTTCCTTGAAATTAATGATGAACACATGAAATATGGTTGCCATATATCATTTCCTGAGGGGAAGAATTCCTACCAACCAGTCTTGCTTCTAGTATCACAGACCAAGGTTTTGTTTGAAGACACGTCCATTTTTAGTGTTTTTCATGTACAATTAATTTGTGAAAGATTTCTAGATGCTTGATCTGATTTGTTGACACAATCAAGCAGTCACGTAAGACACCAACATGTAGTCAACCATCCCTACAACAAAAACACCTACAAAAAAAAAAAGTTATGTTTTCAGGTCTCTGAGGAAACACCATTTTCTTCCCTGCATACAGAATGAACAAAACAAGCAGGTAGTTATATTTCACTCCCAAGCTTTCTAGACAGACTTTCAAGGCAAATAATTATTGTTTTTAATAACCATGTTGTTGCTGTTATGCTGCTGTTGATAGCAGTTTTATTGCTTTTTTAATTTCAAGATTCATGCCTTTCTGTGAAATTTAATGATTCTCCAAGTCCCTCTACTGCTACAATATTTACTTAAGACTGATACACCTCTTGCTGTAGTGTCTGTACTCAATTGCTGTAAGTTGATTTTATAACTACATCTCAGCTGAAGTTGTAATTATGCTGTCTTCTCTAATATGTCATAAAATCTTAAAACCAGAGAAAAAATATTGCTGCGGGACACCTTGAGGTGTCAGGTTGGCTGTTTCCCTCTGCAAGGCAGGACCAATTAGACAAATCTTGTTCCTATTTGGCATTTGCTTAACCCGACCTTCAGATAGGTGTCAAAGTAAGACCTCCAGCAACAAGCCTTTCCCCAAGCACTTTCCACAGCATGTAAAACAAAAAAAAAGTGATGGCATTTGGATGATGAAGCGTGATATTCATAGGGAAAACCACAGAGCTGACATTGCCATGGAATGGCCATTTCATTTTGAAAAGCTCGGTCTGACTGGTGATTAATGTAGCAATTAATAAAAGTAAAAGCAGAAAATTCATGGTTAAGATGGATTAGATTTCAAGGAAATAACAGGGAAAGGAAAGGAAAGGAAAGGAAAGGAAAGGAAAGGAAAGGAAAGGAAAGGAAAGGAAAGGAAAGGAAAGGAAAGGAAAGGAAAGGAAAGGAAAGGAAAGGAAAGGAAAGGAAAGGAAAGGAAAGGAAAGGAAAGGAAAGGAAAGGGGAGAGGGAAAAGGAAAAGGAAAAGGAAAAGGAAGGAAAAGGGAAGGAAAGGAAGATACTTTTTTAGGGGAAGAAAGTGTTCTTACCACTTTCATGGACTTGTCACTCAGACCTGGGGACCTTGCAGAAATCAGGGACTGTGTTCCCACTGGTTTAAGGTGAGATCACACTTCTCTCTAGGGAGGAGTATGCTGGGGGCGATCACCACATTTAAATGCAAACATTCCTCTGAAATTCACTGTTGTTCATAGCTGGATGACCTCGGACATCCAAACTGTGAAATTGTAGGTTTGCACAGGAAAACTGCAAGCTCTGCTGAGCTCCTGGATGTATGATTGACCAAAATTGATTTTACCAGTGCAGTTTTCTATTCAGAGTCTCCACAGCAGGACTTTGCCTGGCCAAGGGGGGATTGAGCACAGTGGGTCCCCAGCCACAGCCACTCAGTGCCCTGCCCCTGAGTGCCAGGCTTTGACACCTTGTTTTTGTTCTCTCTCATGAAGACAATAGAGAGACGCACAAAAGGAGAGAAGAACAGGAACCTGGATCATCTGAGGACTTCTCTGTCTCTGAGGCTCTACTTAAGCCTGAAATATCATCTCACTGAGGGAAAAAAAAAACTCATTTAGTTCCGTGCTTGCTCAGTATCTACAACTGCTGGTGCCTTGGAGCATGACTTCATTTTTAACCTCTATCATTATAAGTGATAAATGCATTAATGACAGTATCTTCAACCAAGAACTTGGAATAAATTCATACATCCTTTTTCAATGGGGAAGTCCTGCTGTCTTCTCTTATCACCTGAACCACTGAGGCAGGCCAGGATGATCCTGCACATCATGCAGTGTTGCAGTGAGAAATTTGGAATCTCTTTCTTCCTTCTCCCTGATCCAGGGTCTCTAGCACACTTAAAAAGTCAATGTATAACCTTCCCTCTCCTTCAAGTTCTTGAGAACACAGTGTCCCTAAGGGGGTGGCTGTGTGGTGCCTTGCTCATGGCATTTCTCGGTGAAATCTGAATTTTTATGGGAGTACACTGCATTTGTGCGTGGGAGGGCAGGGTAGAAAAGAACCAGTCCAAGCCCAAATATTTGTTAAGAATGAGGTGGAGGAGGAAAAGAAAACCAGTCAAAGAAGGTTCTCTCTCTTTTCTCTCTCTTATTTCTCTTCTGGGAATTAAGTTGCTATTTGAGGTTGATGCTGGAGGCCTTTTCCTTTTCTTTCTTTTTTTTTTTCCTTTTTTTTTTTTCCCAATTTACTTCCTTTAATAAGAAGCAGCTTTTCTGTTTGCATTTAAAGCTGTTAAGCTGTGGCATCAATGTGCCTGGATGTGTCTCTGTGTGTGAGAGTCTCCAGTCCATTGTGAAACACAAACCAGAATATCAAGTCTTTGCATTGCCTTAGATCGTGGTTTTTATCTGATATTGAATTAAGTAAAGGGCTTAATGTTCAAAGTGGTGTTTGGGGAGTTACTTGCACAAATTCTGTTATTGCTGTTAATGGGATTTGTGCAGATTGCTTTGAAGATGAGCTCCTTCATGTAGAATAGGAAAAGACATTCTCAATTATAACTTATTTCAGACAAATCCATCTTTAATTTTTTTACTGATAGGGCATTAGAGACGTGAAGCAAAAAAGCATTTGATTAATTTTTTTATTAGTATTTTTGACAGGCATGTGGTTGGACAGGTTTGGTTCAGGTAACTGAGTGGATATTTGGTAATTTTTAGAAGTGGACAGAAAGAGACTTTAAATTTTGGAATAATGAAAAAATTTGGTGACGTTTCAGAAAATCTACAAAGCTGGAAAGAAATGGTCATAAGATGTTTCCTAGACACCACCTTACAATGCAGATGAAATACTGGTGGAAATCTTAATTTAGAGAGTGGACATCTCAGCCTGCAGCTCAGTAGTGCCTCTTGCAGATATTTCACCAAGTGATGACACCTGTGGAAGGTGTCCATGACCATGGCAGGAGGGTTGGAACTGGATGATCTTTAAGGTCCCTTCCAACCCAAAACATTCTGTGATTCTGTGCGCACCCTGGCTTTAAGATGTGGCCAGGAGCAGAAAAGAGCAGGCAATCCTGGCTGATGGGACTGTTGAGAAAAAGGTTTGAGGAGCCAGCATTGTGCATTTTCTCACCCCTTCTGACTCCAGAGAGGAGTCAGAACAGGTTTGTCTTTTATGAGCTGAAAACAGGGAATTCTGGGCTGATAGGAATACCTGAGGGCTGAGGGTTGCAGCCACTAATGCAGACCAGGGAAATAATTATAAGTGTTAATTTAATTTTCAGGTGCCTGGGCAGAGAATTTCTCACCTGACTCCAGCCAAGGCTGAAGATTGTGATACCCCAGGGCATCCAAGACATGAATGGAATAGCAAAGCCAAGGAACAGTCACACCCTCTTAGAGCAGCAGAAGTGGCATTTTGAGGTCTCTCAGGTAGTGGTAAATACCTATTTTGTGTCAACTCATTCATGTCCTGCCTGGATTTCTGCCTGTGCAGCTTCCCTGGCTGTACCAGGTGCATTCATAGACACTGAAATACTTCCAGACATGGAGACTTCCATTATCCTTTCTAGGAGAAGCAAGATCCACACTCCCTTTGTTGTTTCTGTCTCTGAAGGGATACGTGGGGTGATAACCACCCTGGTCCAGGCAGCTCCTCTAAGATGGATGAGCAGTTCAGTGCTGCTTTTCTCACTGCTGAGCTTGCAGTGAAGATTTGTGGGCTGCTTCCTCCTCAGATCCTTGCAACCCCTATCTTTTATCCTCTGATCTGGATAACACATCTGACAGAAGTTGTATAAATTTACAGACTTTGGAGTATTAATGGCCTGTTTCTAAATGATTAATTACAAGGGATTTCTTGCATTCCCAGATTAGTAGTAGTGAGTTACGCAGTATTATCCCACAATATCTCTTCCTCAGTCAGCCTGTCCTGGATGGAAACAGGTTGGTACCTTCTGGGCAGAGAGGAGGAGAAGGAGTTAGTATGGACTTCTGTGCTTTTTCTGCTTGCCACAACTACCTAAATATAGGTTTGTGGCTGAAAGTAAACAGGGAGGAATTTAATTCTCTTAACCCACAAGCCAGGGTTACTCTGTGGCTTTAGAGGGAGCAATTCCTGCTTCAGTGAGTGGTCCCATCCCCTGCTTTCTCCCTCGTGCTCACATCAGTGTTTTGGCAGTTGGGAAATCCGTCTGGTTAAAGATTAACCCATTAATTGAAAAGCTGTCAGCTGGCTCAGTTTCCCAATCTATCTACAAGCTTTTCAATCAGTGTTTTGGTGTGGGGAGGAAGAAGCACTTGGGAGGGAAAGAAGGAAAGCATCATCTTTTTCAGTTGCACATGGATTTACACTGGAATCAGGAACAGAAGTTGCCACATGTCCTAAGGACAAGGGCAGACACTTCTTCACACCACATGCAGAGCAGGAGAATTGTGTCTTACACAGCTCCGCTATCCACGCTTTTCACTTGGATAGAAACTTGGCTCACTATATTTTTGCTCCATTAAAATAAATCTTTATGATTTTGAAATGAGATATCCCTCTTCCTCTCCCAAAAACCTGAAAAGGGAGTACTCAGCTGTATCTTCAGGCACTTCTAAAAAGCTGTCCCCAAGGGAGCAACTATTTACCACAAGCCAAAACAGGTACTTTGCTAAATAAGATGATTCCCTGATAATGCAATTCCCAAGGTAGAGAGGGACAAGAACAAGGACAGTATAAGAGACTTTAATTGTCTCCCTTTTCCAGCAGGAAGCAAGTTGGAGGAATAATTGTTAATTGCTGTTAATTGTTAATTGCTGCCTACTCCATCTGCAAAGTTTCCATTAGGAACTAATGAAACCTTGAAATTGCTTGTGTGGGTGTATTACTCTCTGTCTCTACAACTTTTTTTCCTCCATAGCAGGAATGGGGTGAGTTTTCCACTGAGCTTTGTTTACAAGGATGCTCAGAGCTTCTGACCCTGCCATGTGTTTTCAGCCATGCCAGAAGGGCACATCACTGGGAAGAGTTCCATTTCTTCCACAATATGATGAGTATTTTGCTATTAGTTTCATAGAATCACGGAATGGTTTGGGTTGGAAGAGACATTAAAGATCCCCTCATTCCAGCCCCCTGTCATGGGCAGGGACACCTTCCACTTCCACAGGTTGCTCCAAGGCCCATCCAACCTGGCCTTGAACACTTCCAGGGATGGGGCAGAACCCACCAAAACAGGTCTTCAGGACACCCACTTCTGCTGTTCCCAACAACAGGTTCTTGTGCAAATAAATTTAAGGGTAATTCGTCTGGAGAAAATATTGACACTGAGATTCAAAGAGCAGCTGAAAAATCCACTTTTCATTCCCACAATTAATTATTGTGCAAGAAGTGTCTGTTGACAAGCTTTGCATCTCCCTTTATCAAGCCTTTTACCTCATCAGCCTTATTATTTCTTTCATATTTTAGTGAAATCTGGAGGCACTGGGCTGTTCATGGGACAGGAAGATGGCAAAACAATGCCAGGAGCTTCTCTTGAGGAGCTGCCTCACCTCCTGCCAGCCACTGCATCTATTTCACGTATTTTTTCCATCTCCTTGTCTGTAAAATGTGCAAAGTGTTGCTTACTGCACTTCAAGAATCTTGTGAGTTCCTTAGCTGTGGATAACTAAATATTATGACATATAAAAGCACAGGGTATAGATATATCGTAGACTTCACACTTGTATTTCACACTCTCTATTAATGTGGCACTCCACAGTGACATGATATTTACCAAAAACTTCCTGGAAGCAGATTCAAAATTTTAATTTTTTTTTTTTTCAGGGCTAAAAACTGTTAAGCTCAGTGTTTATCTGCAATGGCAAGGCAAGGTGCTCAATGAATGGTAATGAAAGGTTTCTAGTCCTAAAAATAGCCTTTCCTTGGCTGAGGAAAGAAAAAGAAAGAAAATACCCTGTGAGATTTTTCTGGCATTAAGACAGTCAAATTGTCTTTTTAAATAGTGTGAAAATTGACAGATTATAAAAAATAGAGAGAACAATCACTGGAGAGTGTACGATAATCTGGCAATATGGAAATTACAAATTTTAATATTTCCCCAGAGCCAATGAAATATGCAAAGGAACAACTACATAATGCAGCAGGCTCTGTGTAACCCCGAGGTAGCTTGACTTAGCAAAATATTCTATCCCAGTTGTTTTTTTCCCCTTGGTTAATAACAAATCTGCCAATTTACTTCAATGGTGAAGGACAGAAAAAATCCTCTCAAGTTCAATTGTTGCACAAAGCTGCTCCATTAAATATCCAGATTTAATGATGCTCTGGTAGTTCCTGATCTTGCTGAATTCTTTACTGCAACACGAGAAGTCAGTTGTTCTAAACTGGTGCATTCAGTTGCCATAATGGATTTTCTCGGTGATCCATCAAACCCAGGTTCTCCTCCAGCAGAAACCAACAAACCATCCAGAACTGTGGGGAGGTTTGCTCTCCAGCTTGCAACTGGTTTCCTTTCTAAATCACAACATTTTCCTGCAAGTTTGGAAGAAATCTGAATGGATGTCACATCCAGGATTCCTGCCTCTTTGGTAATGACACTGCGGAGTAATTCCTACTTTAAAGAAGATCAATTCCTTCTTTGAAGAGAACAAAATATTTTAACAAACATCAGTCACCAAATGACAAGGTGTTGGTTCCTGCAGACAAGCAGCAGCATCAAACTCACCAAGCAGAGTCTGCAGAACGTGAGTTTTGCTTAAGAGTTTCTTTTTCCAGGAGCTTTTGTTTGGTTTCACTGCCCGAGCTGCATTTGGAATAATGGATTACAGCAATTTTCACATACATTTCAGAAAATTCAGCCTGAGCTCGCTCAGGCTCCTGATTCAGAAGAGCTCTTCAACATGTGCTTAATTTAAGCATATACTTGAGGGTCTGAAGGGCTGAACAACACACTTGTGCCCTTCTAGTTAGAGATTACTCAAATCATGACTCAACTCATCTTCCCCTAAAGCAGAGCCAGAAGCAGCTCCAATGGATGAAAAACCTACTTCTCACCAAAAAAAAAAAAAAAAAAAAAAAAAACAAAACTAAAAAACAAACAAAAAAACCACAAAAAAACCCAAAAAAACCCCCACCAAGGATATGCCTATAGTTAGAGTTACACTGGCATGTTCTGGGCTAAACTAAACAGGGAGATACTGGAAGGACTGTCCAGAGAGTCCTGAATGTAGAAATTGGATAAACCATGGAAATCAGACTGTTTTATTCAATCCCTCTCCAGTTTTCATGGGAGGCAGTTGCTCTCTGAAGAGATGCTTGCTTTGCCTGGAGAGATGATGTTGACAGTTCATGGTTGACCCACCTTAGGTCCAGACTTACTGAACTTAGGGCACCATGCAGTGGACTTTGCATTGTGCTAGACCCAGATGAGTGGTTTTCTTTGAAGGCAGGGTTCTGCGCCAGTCAGATTTTGTCATTCACAGTTTCCACTGAAAAGCTTCCTGTTTCCAGTAGTTCTGACTGTAATTCTCCCAAATACAGGGGCTTCAGACAGGAAATCCTCCTCACATGCCTTCCCTTTTAACAGCTAAACCAACCTGCCTTGCAGTGCTTGGGCTTAGAAGATTTCAATAATGGTTTTGATGCAAGTTTATAATCTCCCTTCCCTCTCTTTACAAACTACAGAGGTTTTTTGTTAAATGTGATGGTTGTCCCTGGATCAACAAGCCAGAACAAATATAATCCTCCAGTAGCAAGAGGA
Organism: Anomalospiza imberbis; assembly: GCF_031753505.1. Classification (NCBI taxonomy): domain Eukaryota; kingdom Metazoa; phylum Chordata; class Aves; order Passeriformes; family Viduidae; genus Anomalospiza; species Anomalospiza imberbis. The sequence goes on along the minus strand of NC_089685.1, from coordinate 3,909,835 downwards.
GCAGCCCTTTTTCAGGGGGAGCAATCAATCCCCTCCAGCGACACGTGCCTAATGGATCTGTCTCTTTCATTAGCTCTGGGCTCCTAATAACCACTGTCTTTGCCAAGTGAGGGATGTGTTATGTCGGCCTCCTCTGCCGTCTTCTCCTCCCTTCCCTGCCTTGTCAGCAGCATGCTAATTTATGTAATCAATTCATAGGACTGCTTAATGAATAGCTTTGAAGTTGTTAGATTCATCTGCTGGTAAAGGGGCTGATTGGTCAGCCTCTGAATCGTTTCCATTTTCTGAGGCTTGAAAGTGTCAGCCAACATAATTGCTTTAGAAACACCCTTGGGAGACACTTGGGAAGTAGCTGAACAATCCCTCTTTATATTTAAGTGGAAGACAAAGTGGAACAATAATAATACTTAGCATTTTTACCACACTTCATATCATTAAAATGCTTCCCCAAACATTAACTAATCCTTGCAGTATGTCCAAAAGGTGAATCATTGCTTCACTTACACAGAGGAGAGTCAGCAGTAAAGACAGTAGATCTCAAGCCTCTTGGATGCTGCAGCTGATGGGTACTTTTGTGCTCAGGAACATATAAACCCAGGTTCACAATGTCCCTTTAGTACCCAGCTCCTATGGAAATCCCTGGGCAATGTGAGCTCTAGGATTTTAAACCACAGAAAAGACAGGAAAAGGCACGTGGTGGGGTTGTTGGGTTGTCTGTGCAGGGCCAGGAGTTGGGCTTGATGATCCTTGTGGGTCCCTTCCAACTCAGGATATTCTATGATTTGTCTGAAATACTGGGAACACTTTCAAAGACGTTATCCTGCTCCCCTCAGGTTCGTGGTCCTGATGGAGGCACAGGCAGCCACTCACAACTAACAATTACTGTGCTTTGGGGCAGCAAGATTTTTGATGTGGATTGACAGCTCAGTGCATGCCAGCCAAGCACTCTTCTGTCTTCACATCCAAGTCCTGACCTCCTGATGGAGAAACCTTGTTGAATTCCCACCCCAAAGTGGATGTGCTCAGGGGGGACCCTGTGTGGATGGAATTTGCTGCCTGGATCAGACACTCAGGTGTGTCTCAGTCAATCCCACCTGCACAGAGGCAGGCTGGGATAACAACAACAAAACCACACTGATTTAGCTCAGAAATGGAAAAGCAGAAGGTGAGATTTCCTTTTCAGCTCAACTGCCTGCTACCAACAGAGAGGAGTGCTCCTCTAATGACTTGAAAACTTTCAAGCACAGACAGTTTTCCGTGCTTTGTAATGTTTATTCAGACTCCACAGTGAGCTGTGATGCAGGGTGCCCTCTGGCCACACCAGCTCAGTAATGACTCTGGCATTTCTGACAGAGACTAATAGTAGAAATTGTTATCAACGTTTTTAGCAAAATACTGCAAGCTAGAAATTGGATTCCCCCCCTTCTGCATCCTCTTTCACTCGTTAATGAGCCACTTCTTCAAGGTGCCAATGGTAAAGCTGTAAAGTGAGATGGGCAATTTATTTTCTGGGCTTGAGACCCTTAGACACAGGAACACACAGTTGTTTATTTTAATGCATCATTCACATAAAATTACATCATGATTTACAGGTGTAGCAGGAAGACAAGTTTCCTTATCCCTGGGACTTATGAGGAGATATTGATGAGATGCCAGAGCAAAATGAGCATGAGATGAAGAAATCTCTCACTCCAGGTGTAGGTGAGGGCGGTGAGAGCAGTTCTTGCTATGCATTACCACTGGGAATTCAGGAATGGACAGAACATTTCTTTCATGATGGAGATATTTGGACTTTTTTAAAAATTACTGGAGAGGTGCAAGGTGCAACATTTCCAGTAGAATGATTTGTCCTGCACTGGTTCAGATGTTTAAAATCAGTGAGATCAAAAATGCTCCGATACAGATCCCTATTTCCCATGGTAGCCAGGAGCATATCTGTAACAGCTTCCTGTGAAGGTGTTTCTACCTGCAGTCATGGACATTTCTGGACTGATGTTACCTGTGCAGTAAAATTGTTTTCCTCCATTTCCAGAGCACCCTAATTTTTTGAGGTTGTTTTTCAGACTGTAGAAATATATGTTATCTCATAGTGGATGGATGAGCTTTGCTTTTTGTCTGTGGAAACTCAGGCATGCACCATCAGCGAGATGCTATTTTATAAGCATATTGATATTTTTATTAAGGTAGGAATATATTAATATTTATGGGTATATGAACATCTCTATTAATATTTTAAGGAAAATACAGAAAACCAAATTTTCAAGTGTGCAAGCATGTGCCAATCACTACCCGTGCTGCCCCAAAAATGAACCTCTCCTTTCTGTCCTCCATCAACCCCATGGGGGTCATATCAGGCATCCCAGGAGGGCACAAACAAATCCTAGAGGTCCCTGTGAGAGCAACAGCCTTGTGCTTGGACTGAGTTGTGGAGCACAGCAAAGAGAAACAGGCACTGAAGGGGCTGGGAGAGGTTATCCAAGAGGCCTGATGGAGGAAGAGCCTATCCAGAGGGCACAAAGCATCTGGGAGGGTAGATATTGGTGTTTAAAGGGAAATTCCCTTTTAAGCCTTTAGGAAAGGGTCGCTCTAATCTTCTGGATTCTGCACATTGACAGGTGACATCAGGGAAGGACTGTGACAAGGTCTTTACTCACTCCAGGTAGTCAGGGGTGAAGGAAATATGTTCCAGAGTGGGGACAACTCAGACACGGGCTTTTTGCAGGCAGAAACACTGATCCTTGGTGGCTTTTTCTTCCCTGTACTTTTTCTTTTTTCTGTTAGTGTTTTCCTTCCATTTGCTGCGACGGCAAATGGAAGGTGCTGCTCACCCCATTTTTCCTTCCAGGGGAATGGAGACAAAAAAAGAGAGCTGTGACCTTCCCTGTGATCACAGAGGGACAACATCTGGTTTTCCAGGGAATGGTTTCAATACCAGCCCATCCCAGCTGGGGAATGCACCCCCAGGATATGTGTAACCCTACAGATGTGCCAGTCAGACCCACAAAGAGGGGTCTGGTCCATGAGAGAGGTGGTGCAGGGAAGAGGCAGGGACACTGTGGGGAGTTAGTCCTTGAAAGGGGGAGCACAAGGTGAAGTCGAGATGGACAAGGACACAGGGGACAGCAGGCAGGGACAGTCTGTGTGGATCCTGGCCATCACTTCATTGCTGCTGCTTCCAGGGAAGTCAAACATCACTCATTTTGTCACGGTCTCCAGCCCATGCCACCACAGGAACCCAGCAGGTTAACACCTTGCCATCCCTTCTGCATTGTTCACCCAGCCTCAGTTATAATCTCCAGAGAAGTTTAAACAAGAAAACCACCACCAGCAACCGAAAGGCTTTGCCTTCACCATGGAAGCAGTTTAATTTCTTGATGGAATTCCAAAGCAATCCCTTCACCTGTGGTATCTCACATAATTACTGACAACACTGAGAGGAAAAACCTTGTCCTTGCTGCTCAAGAATGTCCAAGGGACCCTAATGCACTGTTATTATTTTGCAAGAACTCCTTTCATTCATGATTTATATGATTTGATTTGATTTATAAAGGGAGACAGCAAAGCAGTTGTCACTCTTCTTCCCATGCAGGCGTCAGGTCTGAGCAGAGACAAGAGGTGAGTGGTGCTTGGTGACAGGTTATTGCCAAGGTTGAGATATGGGGCCTTTTTGTTTTATTCTCCATCTAAATTAGTTACTGCAAAGAGATTTCCCTGGTGGGAAATGCGTTTCAATATTTATTTCCTACCTGACACTTTATTATTCTTTTATTGAGTGGAATGTGTTCTTGCTCTCTCAGAACAGGTTTTCATGCAGAACTTGCCGTGGCACTGCTTTGGTTTATAAACTCACACCATATGCCTGATCCTATTGGCTGTGCAAAATGAAAAACTGTCTGGAGGCTGAAACCTTGTCCACCCTCAAAATTAAAGATAATGCAAACATCCAGTTCAACTTGACTGAGGATGGAAATAAACTTCTTTTTCATAATAATTAAAAAAGTAAAAAGAGGTTGGGGGGCACCTAACTCGACATTCCTATGAATTAGCAGAAAGGTTTCATTCAAAGTAGTTCATTTATATTTTGATAATTTTTTACAACAGGAGAGTAGACTAAGGTGATTTTTATCACCTAGGGAAGGGAACAGCCCAGGTTTTGGAGACTCCAGAGTCTCAGGTGTTGTTCACTACCTCTCTCTGCCTGGGAGCATGTAAACCATAGAGTCATTAGGTTTGGAAAAGACCTCTGAGGATATTGAGTCCAACCATTAACCCAGCAACATAAATGATTGGTGATGTTCTGCATTGTGTGGTTGGACTAGCCTTAAAGGTCCCTTCCAACCCAAACAATTCTATAATTCTGTGGTCTGATTCTTTCTGCTTTGTACAATATGTTCAAACATGCACTGGAGCGGGGCTGGAGATGTGGCCTAGAGGGCAGGGACTCCTGAGCACAAGGGACACTCCCTTCTCCAGTAGTTCCCTCTCACAGGTTTTTCTACAATCAGGTAGAGGCATATAAATATTGCACTAAAAAGCATCAAACCTGCTTTTCATGGTGACCTAGGGCTCCAGAAAAGAAATCCCCAACCTAGCAACCTACATGATTTTTATTTTTGCTTCCCTTGAACAGATTTCAAGATGCATTGTATGTCTCCAAGAACAGAGAGCAACATTCCTCCTCGTGTTACACCTCAGGCTTTCCATTTAAAATGATGAATGTGATTACAAATTCCTGCAGGTCAAGGAAATTGAATCCTGGCCTTCCACCTCACAGCTGGATTACAAAAAAAAACCCACCTTAAGTGATTTAAATATCTTAAGCTATATAAATATCACATACTAAGCCTAAAACACTGCACCTTCTTAATGCTTGGACTTCAGCAGAATTTCAGTAATTCAGCTGCCTCTGGGGCCCCCTTTATCAAAATATGTGGTAAACACATAAAAGTCACCCCTCAAATATGATGGAGAATGATCAACCCTTATGATGCTTTTCCTCAAATGCATCAAAGTGGTAACCAAAACTGAGTTGCAAATAGATTTGATGTATTTATAAGGTACAGTGGAAAAGATTTAGCAAGAGAATATTTATAATAGAGCTTTTTCACAAAATAACTCTATGCAGGACAATATAATATTACAGAGCATATCAGACTTTTACATTAAGAATGTAATCTATTTTTATAATGGAACTATAAGAGTTTCTGCTGATGTTTTGAAGACTGAAATGTGTTTTCCTCCTCCCTGAGCTGATTATTTTTTCTCAATTTGGCATCTTATTTGTATAGTTTCTTCTTATACAATTTTATTGTGACATCTGGCTGTAAAATAAAAAATGTAGCCTACAGGAAGACTTAGAATTGTGCTCCCCACAGTGCATCAGTCAGACAATAAAATAGCCATCACTAGAAAAGTGTGTTTACAAAAGCTACTCTTTGTAAATAGAAAGGTTATTTTTTTTTCTGGCTTTACATCTGAATGAATGCAGAGGGAGAACATTTCAGATGGGTTAAGCTGGGTTCAGGATGGCTCTACCAATTTTTCCTTTCTACCACTTCTGAGGTCATTTAAAAATGGACCTCTGTTGGGTGAGCTTGGGGTTGGGTTTATTGGGTTGGCTGTTTTCTGTCCCTGTGGGTGAGGATTTCTTCCTTTGTGTTCATCCCACCATTCCTTCTCATCCTGTGACCAACTCCCCATACCCATCTCATGGTTTTCTCAGTGATGTGTGTCCAGATTTAAGCAAAGTAATGGTAATTTGTGCTTCAATATCCTCCTTTGAAAACGATGAATAATACAGCTAACAGGTCAGTGGGAGAGTTAATACTGGATTAGAAGCAGCTCCAAGATTGTTATCGCAGTGTTAATACATTTATCTACTGCAGGCTTAGGAAACGAAGCAAAGCAGCATGATTACCTTATTACAAATTGATTACATCCATGCAAACACTGTGGAGGAAAGCACAAGCAGATCAAAGCATGATTTTGACAGCAGACTCGCTAAACAAGTTATTTTAGCAACTCCTTAGGAAGCAAAAGAAGGAGAATCTTGGCTGGAGGCCCCAGTGCCTGAGCAAGGCCTTGCAAAAGGGAGGGATTGGTTTGAGAAGAGGTTGTTTGGAGCTGGTAAATCTGCTTTGTTCACCTGATTGTGCTAGAAAAGGATTGTACTGAAAGGATTTTACTAAAAGGATTGTACTGCAGCGCTGCCATGCACTGAAATAGAACATGAATGTCGAGATGAAACGGCCCCTGCTCTTACAGATCATGGAAGGAATCAAATACTCCTCAGGCATGAATTGTTTTGGATGGTCAGTTTAGGAGGAAATGAGATGTGCACAAAATCTCCTTGCCTCCACTCAGAAAAGAGGATAGGTGACCAGTCCAGATGAAGACTGGTTCATTTTTGTTCTCTCCATTTTTGTTCTCTCAGTAGAAATGAATCCAGACAGGGTTTCAGGGATGCCTGGAAGTGGCCATTTTCAAGGAGAATGGTAAGACAAAACCCCAAATCTGTGGTTTAAATCCCATGCTCTTCTGGTAAAAGTAGAATCATAGGTTGCACAGGATGGTTTGGGTTGGAAGGGACCTTAAAGATCACCCAGGGTAGGATGTAGGCAAATATATCATAACCCAACCTGTACTGCCATGCCACCCAAAGATATTCCTTTGCTTACCAAAAAACTTCATGGGCTCATGATATTTAGAGTGGCTTTAAGAGCTCATCAGTGGAGCCACAGGTACTCTGCCAAGTGACATCTAGGAAGAAGAGAATTCCAACCTATTTCATCTGTAGGCACCTGCAGCCCATCCCAACTCATCTTGCTGAGCTTATGGGATTTTTTTATATCTTATCACATGGTAGTGTTCATTATGACCACAGCTCAAATAAATCTGTGTAATTAATTTTTTTGCTGGTAATTATCAGCTCATCCAACTGTGATTGTGCAGATCAGAGTAATTGTACTAACGTTATCCAAATTATACAAGCCTAATCAGAGTGTCTTCTGACCTAAGATCACCCACAGAATGTATTTCTCAACCTCTTTTACTCACCTTTACACAAGTGGAGGTGAAATATCAATTCAATCAATTTGGAATGCAACCAAACTGATCTAAAAGGTCCTTCCCTACCTGTCTGATGATCTTGTTGAAGATTTTAGTCAGGAGCAGTTTGTGTCTTCAGACGGAAACACGACACCAGGGCCCAAGCAACACAGCATCAATAGAGAAGAGCTGGAGACGAGGTGCGGATGGAAGAAGCAATGAGGATAAATTATTCTGGGTGTTTTCAGCCACCCAGATTCTTGAAGTTTTCTGAGTTCTGCTTCAAAAGTCTTTGGTGATTCTGTCAGAACTAGTGCAGCAATCAGTTGCATAAGGGCCAGAGTGTGAAAAGGAGACAAGCACAAAGACAACTCACCAGCTTTCTTTTGTTACTTTTCTTCTTCCAGTCCTAAACCTCCAAGGCAACAAGCTGTGGTTGCATCAGCAGATGATGACTTGATTTTCTGTGAAGAGCCCTTTGTTTTTCAGTGGCTGCAGATGGCATAGGTTAGAATTCAGCTGATCAGATATGCAACCCATGTGTGTTAGATTAATTCCACCTATGCAAGGCACAGCACAACGTTTGAGCTGTTAACCCCCAGCTCTCAGTAGGGCCAATGGAAACAAATATTCATTTTTAGAATCCATGTGACTGATTGTAGACAATTATTTTACAATGAGATGAATGATCTTCCTGAAAGTGCAGTGCCCCACTGACTGTAAAACTAGTCTAGACAAGTACTTTGGTTGTAGGTACTGGAAGTATCTTGATCAAGACAGGTGTGACCACTCCAGGCTGATTTCATACTCAACCTAACCTGCAATCCCTTCCAGATCAACAATTTAATTATTTTTTTAAATGTTAAAAAGTTGTGAATAAATACTAGAATGTTTACAAATGTGTGGTTTTGAGAGTACACAGTCAAATACTTGGCTTTTTCACTTTAATAAGGTGCTTAAACTGATGTTGACAATACTCCAACATCAAGAATTGGTATCTGTCTGCAAGATGAGATGTGGTTTAGCACAGCTTGTTGATCTGGAGCAGTGATAACGGTAAAAATTATATATACCTGAAATTAAATATCTATCTAGGTATCTCTCTATATTTATAAATTGTGTAATCTTGTCTTTTCTGTGGTGCAGTCACAGCAGTTAACTCAGATATTTGTACCAAAGGAAAATCTTTTCCCAGTGTGTTAAACTAACACTGTGTAATTTAATTAACCAGTCAATACAAATACAGAGCAGTGTAGTCTCAGACTATAACATTTCTGATGGTAGCAGAAATGCACTGTGGATTTTTCAGTGTTGTATTTGCTGACATTTTTCTTAATAAGCTTAGTGAGTGAAGCTCACTGAAGCACATCATCTCCAGAGACCTTCCTGTTTAGTTTTACTGTGGATTTGGATTTTTCCATTTAAGGCCATTTGAAATCCCAAATGGTCTCCTTCAAAGCGACTTTCACTTAAAAGAGAGTTGCTGCAGCTTCCTGAGCTCCCTTAGAAATCAACTTATCCAAATCATGGCATTAAGTGGGGCAACAGTATTTGATTTCAAACAGTTGGGAAATTGACTGTTACACAGCTTTGGTGGTACAAAGATGGCTGGTAATTTCTAATTTTAAAGGTCTTTTGGAGGATTCATAAAGCCCTTGAGAATACTGCAAAGGAACACGATACTGTGTTCTGCTGCTAACGAAATAAAGTGTCTGAGAGATTAAGCTGGGGGAAATCTTGCATTAGAATAGGTTGACAAGACAGATGAAACATTAAGAATTCATCCAGCTCATCAACAAGGATCTGACTAGATCTCAAACAGCAGAAATCTCAAAGCAAACCTCACTTGGATGCCTTTAAACCTGAATCTGACATGCCAGTCTCATATAATTCTCCTTTTCCCAACACAATGGTGTAACAGCTTCATTGGACAGAGGAATGGAGAAATTGTATTTGCAAGAAGCACACAGACGTAAAGATGCAAAATTATACTCCAGTGCCAAGTCCCCCAAGACCCTCTTTGTCTGGGGATACAACCAGGGATTGATCTCTGGGAATCACAGAATCATTAAAGCTTGAAAAGTCCTCCAAGATCAAGTCCAGCTTTTGACCAAATTCCACCAGGCCCACTAAACCATACCACAAAGTGCCACATACATTTGTTTTCTGAACACACCCACGGATGGTGATTCCACCATTTTCCTGTGGCATCTGTTCCAATGCTTTACCATTTTTCCAGTGAAGAAATTTTATCTAATATCCAACCTGAACTTCCCCTGGAACAACTTGAGGCCATTTCCCCTTGTTCTGTCTCTAGCTGTGAGAAGTGAGAAGAAGCCAACCCCCGTCTTGTTACATTCCTTTGTGAAGAGTCCTGGGACATGGCCACTGAAAAAACACTACACAACCAGTGCAAGTTGAATCCTGAGATCAAGAAAACCAACTGAAGAGGGCAATAAAACATGATTACTAGAGTTGTTCACTCGGCAAATCCCACCCCACTGCTCACCAATCTCAGTCAAACCCAGAAAACACTTCAGCTGCTCCTACAGCCCAGGCAGTTCTGTCGACAGGAAAAGAGGTTTTTCTAACTTTATGGGGAAGAAGAAATCAGAAGCTGAGTGTCAAACTCAGCCATTCTCCTACCTGCCTGCTTCAGTTTTACAGGGGATACTAGGGCATGATAAATCCACCTCCTCACTCCTCACAGGAGCAGCAAATCAGAGAAGTCATTCCAGGTCTGAAAAATGAGCTATAACTAAATGATGCCTGTATATCTTTGCCCTTGTGCTCTCTCTCTGCTGGCATTTTCCTCCCTACAGCTGAAAATACCACCCATCCCAGGAAAAGGAGTGACAAATCCCCAGGGAATAGGAAGGGAAATGCATCCCTGCTGCCTGTAGATCACACGAGCTGAAGGCTTCATGTCTCACAATGATAACACAGCACGTGGCCCAGGACCAGGAGGCTGCAGGACCAGTGTGCCACTGATTCATCCTTCCTGCATGGGTCCAGCACACAGCAGTACTTGAGGCACATTTGTCCAGCTGATGATTTGGCTTCATCTGAAATGTTTCCCTGGGTCACTGACCCGTTAATTGTAGGCAGAGCGCAGGAGATAATAAATAGTCGATACGCTCCCGAGTCAGATCCTTTCCTCACAGTTACCAGGCAACCTCCTCCAGCTCTCCACAGCTCTGCTAATACTTTTCCCTCCCTTCCCACTGCAAACTTAGGGATGGAGAGCGTGCGTTCATCGGAGGGTAAGAGACAAGGCAGGGCATGTTTAAGTTGGATGGCTTTTTACAAGCATTAAGCAATGCACTCCTGTAATAAACAACTATGCCAGAGCTAATACTCAATAAACAGTGTGCTTTATAAGCAATTAGGGACTCACATTGTGGAACAGCCATTTCGGGGGAAGATACACTACCCCAGCAATGCTTAGCAAGATAAGTGGCTTGTTAAAAGCACCATAACTCTCCTTTAAAAATCAATTAACAGTTTGGTGCATTTTTTTTAGTGTAAGGACTGCTGGGTGTCTTATTCAAATGACAATGAATCCAGGGAACTGCTTCTCATGTTCTATTCATTGGCTGGTGTTTAACCCCAAAAAGTGCAACTGGAAGCAAGCCTGCAAAATAAAGAAATAAAATTATTTAACTGTAGTCAAGTTCAGTTGCCAAGAGGCAGCTGAAGTTGCTCAGATGAGTCAGATAAACACATTTTCTCTGGGCAGAAGAAAAATCAGAGCACATTATAAAACCATTTCCTTTGTGTTTTTTATTTGGTGTTGGGGTTTTTTAAAATTAAATTCATTAATAATCTCTTCCCCAAATCACAATGGATTAGGCAGCAAAAGTTTAGCTTAGAGATATTTGATTGTGATTTCTACCCAAAAAGGCAGTGCAGAATCCTTTTCCTGAAGCTACAGAATGTCTTCTTTCTCTTCTAACAAAACGTGCTTTATGGGATCCCTGGGAAAGAATGGTCTCTCGGGGTACCAAGCACAGAAAAGAGGGAGAGAAAATCATGGGAGAGGATCAGCCTTGCCTGCCTCCCCTCCATCACCAGCAGCAGGGCACTGGAGAGCCAAATGTCCTCCTTTTCACTCACAAAGCCAGAGGTGTTTTCAGCCACTTCTGCTTGCAAAGGTAAAAAGCCCTTTTCTGAGTGAGACTGAATATTTCCAGCCTCTCTAAATATTCACAGGATCATTTGTCCCAGCCCAGTCTGATGCATTCCTGATTTCTGAGCAGCAACATGCTCTCCTTGCCATTGATTTCCCATCAGCCCTTTAAAATGCCTTCAGTCTTCCCTCCCTGATTAATTATTAAACTATTAAATCAATTGCTGTATCCAAGAGTTGGCAAATCAAAACACAACCTCCACCTGCCTCTCCTCAAATGCAAGTTGCTGCAAAAGAGATTGGACAGACTCTGTAATCCTGCTGGACAGTGTTGATCTCATGGATGAATGTAGCCTCGCACTGCGGAGCCTTGGAGGTGATGAAAAAGCAAATTGTGCTGTTGATGGGACACAAAAACGGAAAGCAAAGGATTTCAGAATCAACCTTCAGTAGGAATCATGGTGCAACATGAGCTGTTCAGAGAAGTTTCCAGGTGTCATGCTTGGATTAAACTAGCTAGAAAAGTGCTTTTCTCTCATCTACCATGCTCTGTGATTCAGGGAAATAGATGGAAAAAAAAGAATACTTTGGCTGTCTAAAAGTGAAACAGTTTAACTCCCCCTTGCCAGGCCTGCAGAGTCAGATGGCTTTTCTCTACTTTCCATCCCCTGTGTGCCCCAGAGGAGGAGCAGTGGGGCTGGTTGCAGTGGTTTTGCTTTACAGAGCCACTTCTCCCAAACTCCTGATTTAATCTCCACACTCTAAAATCTGAGAGTAATTGAACAGGCTGAAAACTGGGAGGGGGTGCCATCCAAAGAGGCTGCCACAGCTGCTCCAGCTAGAGATGTGTATTTCTCAAAAGTGTGAGTGCGAGTCAAATATTTACTTTTCCAGTCTAGAAAATTTCTTGTGTTCACCTAACTGATTTTTTTCTCATCTTGACAAAGAACATCTCCCACTAAAAAACCAAAACAAATGGCACTGCTGAAGATAAACCTGTTCTTACACACCCAAGCCAATATATAAATATCAACCCAATAGCCAGTATCAAAGTCAATAGAGAAATCTGACTCTTACCCTAAGGTTTACACAACAATAAAAAGTTTGCAGATACAACCTGAAAAATAAACCCAAATTACTCTCTGTATCGCCTTGTGGCTTTTTTGTGTCTTTGATTTTTTAAAATTATTTTTTATTTAAATCACTCCAGAGTGGGATTATTGGCAGGTCAGAGCTAACAGCATTTCTTAGGTGAAGCTTCATGATCCCTGTGATTTTATTTCAGGCAGGTCAGACTCTCTTCAAGAGGAACTGAAAGGCTGTTTGTGACCTTTTGAGTGAAAAAGTAAGATTTTCAGTAATTTTGGAGAACTTTGGAGGGCACTTTTTGCTGAGGTGGTAAAACAAGAGTAAGGCCTCTTAGCCTCTGTATGCTTATTTATACTGATTGCCTATGAAAAATTTGCATTTAATAACAAAAGCAGAGGGTTAAAAAAATTTGCTGGGTTCTAGCTATGGCAAGAATTAAGCTGTCGGGTCTCACAACTTCTTTCATTACCAGGTCCTACTATCTTTTTAGCCTTGGATTATATTAAAAAAAAGGCACATGACTGAAATCCTGACCTTTTTCCCCTCCAGGAACCTGTTGTATTTAGAGGAGATAAACTCATCAAGCTTTGAGGGTGGAAATGCTGTCCCCGGCCTCCAGTCCACTGTTGCAGGAGCACTTCAGCTGCCATTGAAGTTACAGTTCCCAGGCATTGCACAAGGAAACATCTCACCAACACTGAAGAGATTCCATCTCTTTCAAGGCCAGACTCTTAGGGGTCAAAGGTGTCAAGATTTTTACCATGTTTATCAATAGAACTCTTCTCCTCTTCTCTTCTCTTCTCTTCTCTTCTCTTCTCTTCTCTTCTCTTCTCTTCTCTTCTCTTCTCTTCTCTTCTCTTCTCTTCTCTTCTCTTCTCTTCTCTTCTCTTCTCTTCTCTTCTCTTCTCTTCTCTTCTCTTCTCTTCTCCTCTCCTCTCCTCTCCTCTCCTCTCCTCTCCTCTCCTCTCCTCTCCTCTCCTCTCCTCTCCTCTCCTCTCCTCTCCTCTCCTCTCCTCTCCTCTCCTCTCCTCTCCTCTCCTCTCCTCTCCTCTCCTCTCCTCTCCTCTCCTCTCCTCTCCTCTCCTCTCCTCTCCTCTCCTCTCCTCTCCTCTCCTCATCATCATACAAACAGGAAACCCCTGCTGGTTTATTTCCTCCAAACACAACTAAGAAAAAAGTGATTTTTTCCCCATTTTAGCTATAATCTGGCCTGTTTCACACCAACCAAGAAAAGTCTTCTGCCCTTATGCACCCTCACTTTGTCTCCTAGATGACTTCCAAGACAGCTACTGCTGATGGATCTCTCCTCTCACCACTGATACATGAGCATCCCTTTGTCATAACTCATCTACGCCTCTCAGTCAAAGTCAAAATCATCTTAAACATTCACAATCCAGCCTGGAAACATCTCCTTGGCTCCAGGCTTCCTGGCTCTATAGAGTCTGGAAAGAAGCATTGTCACTGAAGAGCATCCAAAAATGTGCAGATTTTCCCATATAAGGCCTCTCTGGGAAGTTGTCAGAGTGAGCATCCTTTTGGGAGCAATCAGCTCAGGATCCATCCCATATAACCCTGCACAATGCACAGAGGCACTGCTAAATATCCTGGGCACCCTGTCAGGGAGGAGCTGGCCACCTTTTAGCCATCCCAGGGAACCCAAAAAGACAACCAAGGAAAGCCAGCCTGCAGTCAATAGATGGGAATTTGCTCCTCAGGGTCTTCATCTCCAGTGTAAAATATCTACAAGGTCTGGCACTCAAAGAAGGGCTTGAAACCCCTTCTGTTAAATCACCAGAGAGAAATACAGCCCCTTGGGCTGGATTTGGATTTCAGGGAATTACACTCTGCTCTTCAGAGGGTCCCCTGTTCTCTGGTGACTCTAGGGCGGAAGGTGGTGACTCAGTTTTAATGTAGCAGCTCTGTTAATTGTCCAAATAATGCAACTTGCACGTATCTGGGCCTTCACAAAGGTTCAGCTCAGTTTTAAAATCAATATTTGCCAGGGAGGGTGACAGCAAAAGCTCTCTGCTCTGCCTGTCTGACATGATCTTGGCAATTCCCAGGGGTATATTGCAGTACTACAGAATTTGGTGAGGGATTTTTTTTTTTATTTTTTTTTTTATTTTTTTTTTTTTTTAGTAAATCTCCAAGTGTTGAAATTATAAGGGAGTTGCTTCTTTCTATCTTCCTTGTGTTCCTTCTCATTACAGGAAAAAGCTGAAAAGTGGGAATCTAGAGCACCTGGCTGCAAATATACAGAAACAAAACCTTGCGTTTCATTATTTTTAAATCATATAATTTCTTAAGCCCAAATTTTATTTCAGGAAGCTGACTGAGGTTTTCATGTTTTGAGTCTTGTTGGTGCTATGAGTCATGGAAATTCCCTCTGACATAATCTCAGGCGAGGGGTCTGAAACTCAAATGCAAGCTCATGTTATCTTTAACCTGGTTTATGGCCTGTTGCATGGAAAATATACTGCATTTTTAGGTGGTCAAGAAGTAGGCAAACAGGATCATATCTTTCTCATTCTGTGAATAATCACTGCAGCACTAGAATACCCCAAACCCAGCTTTGTAAAACACACAATGAAGAGTTCTGCCACGTGCTGCCCATTTTCACCCAGGAGTACACAGTGACTACTCATGAAGTCTGTTATGAGACCTGAAAAGCCTTCACTGAGCAAATCTGAAATGGATCATAAACAAAACAAATCCCATTTTTCTCGAGGTGTGTGTAAGTGCATGGGGGCTGTCAGGGCAAGGTGTACATTCACAAAATCATAGAATCAAGAGTGGTTTGGGTTGGAAGGGATCTTTAGGATCATCTTATTCCAAACCCTGCCATGGACACCTTCCACTATCTCAGGTTGCTCCAATCCCGATCCAGCCTGGCCTTGGACACTTCCAGGGATCTAGGGGCAGCCACAGCCTCTCTGGACAGCCTGTGCCAGGGCCTCACCACCCTCACAGGGAAGAATTTATTCCCAATATCCCACCTAAGCCTGCCCTCTGTCAGTTTAAAGCCATTCCCACTCGTTCCATAATTACATTCCTTTGTCCCAAGTCCCTCTCCAGCTCTCTTGGAGCCCCTTTAGGTACTGGAAACTGCTCCAAGTTCTCTCTGGATCCTTCTCTTCTCCAGGCTGGACAACCCCAGCTCTCCCAGCCTGGCTCCAGAGCAGAGGGGCTCCAGCCTCTGGAGCATATCCACAGACTCCTCTGGATCTGCTCCAGCAGCTCCAGGTCCTTCTGCTGTTGGGCCCCAAGACTGGAGGCAACTCTGCAGGAGAGGTCTCACCTGAGTGGGGCAGAGGGGCAGAATCCCCTCCCTCAACCTGTGGGTCACAGAGTCACAGAATATCCTGAGCTGGAAGGGACCCACAGGGATCATCGAGTCCAGCTCCTGGCCTTGCTCAGGACCACCCTCATTAGTACTAATTAAGACACTCCCAGTGCTTAACTGGGAGTGACTCCAGAGAGCAGCTCCTGATCCATTAACAGCCCCCTGACATCCTGGCAGTGCCTGTGCTGGTGTTTATCTGACAGCAGGACACTGGTACACCGTGACAAGTTTAACTGCTCCAGATAGCTCTGAAATGCCTGGTGGATCTGGAAGTATTTGAGAAGGAAAGAGAGTCCCACTCTTCCCTTCTCCACTCAAAGGAAGTTTGTTATCCTATTTAATGCAGCATGAACACTGCCTCATTTAGCATGACAACTATAACTGTGTGTATGTTAGCTCAACCCAATTTTGACTCCAGTGTGAAATTATTCCTTTCCTGGTTGGAAATGAATGACACAGACTAGAAAATATCTCATGCTGAAATCCATTTTTTACATACAGCGTTCACTCAAGTTGCACAAGATGTTGCATCCTCAGGCCATTTTTGCCTTCTGAGATTATTCCAGCAATCCTCAAGTTTCCCTCAGTGGGCTGGGAGCAGCTGCATGTTCTCTAGGCATGAAAAACAGCAGAAACTCTCCTGCAATGACACACCTTGAGCTCCAAAGACTGCTGATACTTGAAGAGTGCAGACATAAAGCAGCTTCCACCACATGTCCTGGGGACCATGGCCTGTTCCTTGGACAAATCCCAAACACTGTATAGATGAAGCCTATATAATTCTGGCAATCACTTATCTCCCTGAGGACAAATACCCCATCTGCAAAATATACAGAATAAATGTACCAGCTTTGCAAAGCTTTAATTCAGCTCTTGGCTGCAACTCTTCTAATAATGACATATGACAGCTCTGTAAAAGTGGTTTTAGCTGCCAAGACAAGCACTGGAAAAGGAAGGCCAGATTATGTTTGAGTCTACAACTTGAATTAGCTCCCCTTGTCTTCGCCTGTGCAGGTGGAATGCATTTAGAGGCAAAGGGGATTTATCTTGAGCGTGAGATAGGACTTAACTCCTGTAATGATGTGAATCCAGAAGATTAGGAAAGAACAAAAATGCCTGGCTGCTAAAAAGAAAAAACGGAGAAACAAGGAAATGCTGATAATTCAGTTGGACTTCAACTTCCTTTCCAAAGCAGAGCAAGCCAATATTTACACAATATAGGGTGAACATGTCGAGCATATATGTGCTCATGGTCTTTCCAACAGCTTGCCTCTATCAGCTGGGCAATAGCCTGCAAGACAATGGAAGTCATTCTCCTATCTGTCCCCAGAGGCATTCCATGTCTGGTTTTGATATCAGCCTTCAAGGAAAATAATTGGGCCAATGGGAGTGTTCCCAGGGGCAGTAGAGATCATCAGTGTGGTGTGCATGCATGGTCTGCAAGAGCAAGAGAAAGAGCTGGAGTTGTTTAGCCAGACGAGAAAGACTTAAGGGGAAGATTTAGCAAGGCTCTTAAGAAGGAGAAAACAAACTTTTAAACATGCCTGTGGGTGGCAGAACCAGAAATGATGGACCTAAATTTCATAAAGAAATTAACAGGCTTTTTGATTCTCCCACCATTAGTTCAAGCACTGGGCAGGGGGATGCTCAGTGTGCCTCCTATCCTGATTCCTTCTAACAGAGCTGCTGGAATATAGAAATTGATGGCTCCTGCCATAGCCACGAATCTGACCATGAGGACATCAAGCATCTCCTTAGTGTGCTGCTACCCTGCCAATAGAATTGCCCCAGAGCTGACAAAACACATGAATATCAGATAATCACACATCACCTGACTGCCTCTCCTCACTAATGGCTTCTCCAATCTTTCTTCAACAACACCTGTCTTTTTTTTATCCCTTTGAATGTCCCTTAGGTGAGCCTGGAGTGCCCCATTTCACTCTGCTCTAAATTCCTCCAAAGCTCACCCTGCTGAAAGAATCTGGCCTCCGAACAGCATGGCTGCTAACACCTCCAAATTTATTTCCCAGGAGAGTTTTGCTAAAGCTTGGATAGCAATCTGGGATCCTCTAGCCTACCATATACAAAGGAATATTAATTTCCCATTGCTCCCAGGGAAGTGAAAATACAGAAGAACATCAGATACATCTGGAGTTATATTTACAGTCCATTGAGGGGGAAGGGGCATTAGATCCCAGAGATTTAGCTTCAGGAGGAGTTCTGCCTGTATCAGGGTTTGAGGCAGTCTTTGATGTTAGTGAAATAAAAGAGAGAAATATTTCCCTCAGGGAGTGAGAAAAAGATATCCAAAATCTCCAGCCTGAGTTTTTTTGTATTGCTGCTCCAGCTACTGTCTCCAGAACTCATTACAATAAGCAAATACTCATACATCATTGGTTTAATATGACAACTGTGATGCTTAATAAGGCTGGAAGAAACATCACTGTGACTCTATTTGAGCCTCCTAAACAATCAGTTTTTGCAGAGAAGGTTACACCAATTTTTATAGCTCAGGAGCTGATTTGCAATTTGTATTCATCTTTCATTTTGACTAGACCAATTGTGTGTTCTATCTGCATTATCAGCTCCATAAAAATTCATTCCTATCCATAAAAATAGAAGATTTCTAATAATGCCTCTCCTACTTTGTATGGGTGTATTTGGTTCTATTTAGAAGAGAAAGGCAGTTAATCTGGTAACTGGGTTGTCTTCCTGTCCAGTTTCACTGCAGGACCTAATCCATCTACTCTAAACCCATCCAGTCAGATTTAAACTGAATTGTTTTTATGATGGGATGGGAGAAATTTGTCTTTGGACAGTGACAGTATGAGTTCTGAGTAACTGTGAAATTATTGCCTATCGAATATCTCGCTGTACAGAGTCACTTGGGCAGATGAGGCTCCTGACAGGTATGGCCCATGTGGTCTGAAAGGAGGTAAAGAACTGAAACAATTAATGTTTGCAGCCTGAGTGAGTAGCTGATGCTACTGAGGCTTTCTGAGCTGTTTAACCAAGGTCTGTCTCCAGAGAGCTGGAAAATCCCTGTGAAGTAGCAAAAATGACAGCATAGGTAATAAAAATTATAAAGAAGTTGTGAGTAAGAGGAGTAACAAACATATTTAAGCAATGACAATACCTTTAGTGTCAAAACCAGCCCCAGGAGCCTCAGGCATCTGTGATCTCTATGCCTTTCAGGTGAGTCTGTGCCTAGAAATACTCTGTGAGAGCAGAGCCAGTGCTGGGTTGCCAAGGGAAGGACAAAACACTGACCTGTCATGGCGAGGTACAAATGCATGTCCAGAGCAATGGGTATCACTGGGGCCCTATAATTTCTCACCATTGATCACCTTGGATATTTGACTGGCCTTTCCTGAGCAAAGAGCCAGATAATAAATAAATAAATAAATAAATCATCAGAAAATATATTTATGTAAATTAATATTATATACATTGTTTTTAAAGTAAAAACTAACACTATTTTTGTATATTAAAATTAAGTTTCAATTAGTTTAAAAATGTTTTAAAATTGTACTTTTAACTAATTGAATGTTTTATAAATAAAATACTTTATAATGAAGTATAAGAAACAATAACTATCACAACAGAAAGAAAAAGAAAAAAGAATAACAAAAGAAAATACAAAAAGGAAAAAACCCCGTAGTTCTTACTACTATTCAAAACATCAAACTCTACACCAAAAAAACAACTATTTCTACTACTCCTACTGTTCTTACACAAAACCTTAAGACTCTATACTAAAAAACTTTTAACACTAATACTCCAACCCAAACTTTAATACCTTGAACTCTTTACCTTCAAGACTAATATATTCATACAGTAAACAACATACACTATGACTGACCTAACTAATATATTCAGTTAATATATTCATATTATAAACAACTTTATAACAACTAACAACTACTCATATCTCCACCACCAGCTCCTCCCAGGTGTTTGCTGTCTCCTGCCCAGCACAGGCCCTGCTCCTGCAGCAGAGGCAGCTGGAGCAAACACATGCTCCTCTCCCAGAAATGGTCATTCACAGCCCAGCACTCCAAGAGAAACTCACCTTCATGAGAAGCTGGAGGCCATGCATGAAACAGGGCAGCTCAGGTGGGGCAGGTGTTTGGTTGTGCCAAAACAAAGGTGGGACAGACAGGTGAGACATCCAGGAGGGGTAGAGGGAGATGGGTACGAGCCCCCTGTGTGAGAGTGAACAGGCCTGCAGATGCTCAAGCACTAAAAGGATGTGTACAACCCTTCTGTTCTCCCCATTCTCCTGATGCCTTGAGAAGGATGACATAAAACAGAGACTGGGCAGAGCTAAAGAACAAAGCAGGGATTTATTGCAAGGATCTCCTCATGGATCCACCTTGGGCAGCACCAGAGCCCAGCCAGGGCTGCACCCAAGATGAACCCAAATGGTCCCAAAATGCACGAGCGCTCCCGGGGGCTCTCACTGTGATCAGTTCTGCTCCATTTGCACGTTGGAGTTCATTGTCCCATTCCAGCTTTAGCCCATGCAGTCCCATCCTGCTTGTTTTTCTCTCCTCAGCCCACGTTGTTTGTGCTCCTGGGCCTGAGGTTTGGATCATTTGTCCTTGGTGCCCAGCTGGAGCAGGAATTGTTTTGTCTCCCTGCTCTGTGCAGAGAGCTCACCATCCCTTAATATGAAACCCAGACCCACACACTAAAGCAGCACAGAATTTGAAAAATACAAAAGCTAAAACCCGAGGCATTATGTCCCATCACTATTCCGTCTTTCCCCTTATTCCTTTTGCTTCCTTCTGTACCCTGTTAATTATCTGTGCCATGCAGGGGTTTTTTTCTTCCCCATGATTCTTGCATGTTGTAATACTGCTTAGATGATGTACAGGTAGTTGAAAAGAAAATAGTTTGCAGCTTTTTCACTTTTGATGCAATGTCCAGGTGTGTTGCTGGTCCTGGATGATAGATCTCAACAAACTCACTAAATTTTCTTTTTAAAATATTTTTTTCAAACCTGGTTGCTGTTGTTGATCATTATAATACAATAAATCCAGAGTCTGCAAGGCTCTTAATAGGGACAGGACCATATTTAGTTAAGACAGAAGGGTGTAAAACCAGGCTGGCATGATAAAGAGGCAGAGAAGCACCTGTCTGATCTCAGTGGGTGAAAAAGAAAAAAGAATTTGTCTTCAGGCGAGTGCACTTCCAGGGGAATTCCAGAGAGATCTCTCTAGCCCTGCATTCTTCAATGTTCCTGCAATTCCTGAAATCTGTGAAATCCACTGGGCTGTATCCATTCTACCTGCAATACATAAGCCACAATCTCTGAAGTTTTGTCTGTGTCCTCCTCCCTAGGGGCCTCAGCTCTGGCAGACACCTGGAGGAACAACCTCAGGAGCTCATTCCAGCTTTGCAGTGAGATGCCACAGCAGTTGTGAGGCCAAACTTGGGTGTTTGTTGCCCAAAGGCAAGAAATTTAGGCACTGGTGGCTTTTACAGGACTGGAAACAAAGGTCATCAGTCCAAAGAAAAGAAAGGGAATGGGGAACTGGAGAAGGGACAGCTCTGGATTACTTGTTGGAACAGAAACTGGCAGGCAAGACTTAAAGGAACATTTTTACACTTGGCTCCTTTCTGTATGAGACTGGGAAATAAGCATTTATTTCTCACCAATGTAATCAATTTATGTCCTAAATTTTTTGTTAATCATTACATTTGTGGGCTCCAGCCTTGGCTGAGCCCTGCTCCTTCATTCTTCATCCCCACCTGCCTCAATATCCACCTCCCAATCCATTCTCTAGTGCTCCCCAATGACCTTTTGTCCCCACCAATATCCCACTTTGGCATGGCTGAACTTCCAAGAAGATAGTTCTCCAGCTGGGGAGGCAAAGTGGGATCTGTGTTAGGGTGGGAACAAAATCATAGGGAGCTCTTTCCTAAGAAGCCCTGGAGTCCACAGCCCATCTTACCTGCCCTCACAATGTTCAAATACAGAGGTTGGCCAAAGCTTCAAGAACACCTTTCCAGATTAATAAATGCACCTTCAGAGTCTGTGGCATGTGCTGAGTTTTAACCTGCAAGATTCCCCAAACCACAGCTGCTTCAGTCTGAGATACTCTGGCTTTACATGCCCAAATCTTAGAGATTCAACCTCTGACTACACCCTGCACTCCAGGTAAAGGAATTTCTGGGGACCATTCAGTTTATTCCCTGCTACCTGGACAAAGGAGGACACTAAATTCAAGTTTCCTATTAACTTCTGCTGATTATATTGCATTCATCACAAACTGTGGTGAATTTATTAAAGCAGCTTTAAATACTTGAAGCAGCAAATGTAAGCACCTTAGCAAATGGGACACAGATAAGGTTCTTCATCGGTCAGCTCCCAGGCAAAGATCCTTAATATTCAGGTAAATAATATGAAAAACATTGGAAGTAGAGAAAGACTTATTATGGCTGTAAGGCATGTCAGGACATGATTATCCTGTTTCATGCTGTCAGGGGAGTGTGAGATAGAGTAACTGACAACAAGCAAGACTTAATCAATCTGAAAAACCTGGAAGGAGACAATTTTAAATGGGAAATTTTCCAAACAACCCACTTTGCCAGTTTAATGAGGGCAATGATCAAATGAATGGATTAAAACAGGATCAGCCGGTACAAAGAGCAGTGCATAGATGCTTTCCAAAGCAGGATGTGCACATGCCTTACCACAATATACTGTACTGTATGTATGGGACACTATGTCCCAGGGAGAGGAAAATTCACATTTTTGGACCTTTTTTACTTGTCCTTTATATCCTAAGCCAGTATAGATCAACACCTTGGCCTAAACTTTACCAGCTTTCCTAAAGAATGGATGTTTATGTCCAAAAGGCACTACCAAAACCATCCAGTTACAGCTGTTTCCCCAGAAAACACAATAGGAATTGGTGGATTATAAATTGGACCAATCTGCAAAGGTCTGGAATTTAGCTTTTCCATGGTACAACCAAGAAATTGCAGTTTACCACCTCAGGTTTGTCATAAATTAAGATCACAAAGCCTCTTTGAACAGTGCTAGAACTATTGAAGGTGGAATAATAATAATAATAATAATAATAATAATAATAATAATTTGGTTGTTGTTGTTGTTGTTATGAATAATGCAGTAACCATGCAGTGCATGAAACCATGAACTGTGGATGGTGGGGACAGAATATTTTCCTGATGTTCCTAGTTCTATTAAACAAAAAATATGACACCAAACCTGGCAACCTCCTCCATGGTGGAAGACAACATGGACCAAATGGATGAAGAGAAACAGCTTCCACCCCTGTGAAGCATCAAGCCAGAACAAAAATTATGACAACTGCTGAAAAAGTCCCTTGGCTGGGAAGAGCTGAGATGTCATTTTGTCCAGTTCCCATTTCACAGATAGTGCCCATTTCTCTCCTTCACTCCTTCCCATAGTCCTATTCTTAGTTTGAAAGAGTACCTCAAGAAATAAACAGAGGGAGGAGACGGAGGTGTGTCATGGGGAGGGGGGAACAGTCAGCATTTTTTTGTCTCAGCCCCAGCTGCATGAATGACATCAACACATCTAGAACAGCAGAGAGAAAATCAGCATTACCAGGGAGAATTTGCTGGCTAAGAAACAGGAAGCAGCCCCAGAGAAGATGTATGGAGCAATAAGAGATGATTTACTCACGCAGATTTTATTGTTTGAATACGCACACTCGCCCCATCCATTTGTTTGCCCCAGCGCGCGCGGCGTTCCTCCCCGTTGGAGGATCAGAGTGTTGCGTTTTTTGGCATTCCCACCAATATATCACAAGGAATAGCTGCTCCTGGGCCGGGATGGAGAAAAGCAATCCACTCCCCATGCTGGACCTGGTAATGGGAGCTCTGCATCACTCTGCCAGCTCACGGAGCGGGGTACACGGCTTGCAGAGCAGGAGCTCATTGGAAGCGGTTTTGCGAACGTTGTCGTAAAGCCCCAAAAAAGCAAACGCTTCCCAAATTACTCTGTTCTCCTTGTGTGCTCTCATATCGTGGCACTTGCCTTATTCTGAGGAAAAGAAGCAGAGAAAAATCCACGGGATCTGTGATGAGCAGTGCTGTTGCCAAGATTTTGATATGATGTGGACAGCTCAGAGTGGGGGCAGGGCTGGAGATGTGAAGCTTCTTTTCTGAGATGGATCTTTCACTGATGAGTCTGGCTCGGTTCTTAGTGAACCAAGCCAGACTCAGATTACTGATTACTCCTGCCCAGACAGGTACTGTGGGGGAAGAGGGCCCAAACATGGCTGATGACTTTAATGGGGAGAGCCTGAGACAATTAATGAAAGGCTTTTAGGTGAAGAAATGTAGATTTAGATCAGATATTAGGAAGAAAATCTTCATTGGTGAAGCTGGTGGCTAGTGTCAGATAGGGGTATAAATTAATCTTCTTAAAAACCAAGTGCAAAACACAAAAAAATTTCTATTTTTTTTCTTTGGAGTTTCACATTACTCCAGGCTTGAACTTTTCCTAGGAATGTGAGAATTAAGTCCCACAAAAAGCCTTTGAATCTCATTTGAAGTCCATTGCAATTATTTTTGATTAGGATTTTCATGTTTTTGTTACATGATTTTGCTTCCTTAGTACAAATGGGCCCTGCAAGAAGAGGTAGTGAAGCCGATGATGGTGTGACTGGTAGGTTTATTTTTTCAGTTGTTTCATTGCCTTCCTCTAAAGGTATGTTTATATACATTAAATTTTGAGGGGAGTTCTAAGTTATACAAAAATCTCAGTAATTTCATCTATAATCACAAAGGCAAGTTATGCAAAGGGAACAGCTGGAATTAGGAACATAATGGAACAGCCAACTGACTGTTGGGCAAATTACGCCTTTCCCTGCAATCCAAGTCAAACACTCCTCACAGCTTTGGGGCTTAATTAGTTAATTATTATTTTAAATTATTTAAATTACTATTTAGCTTTAAGAAGTTAAGTAACTTCTAGCTCATTAGTGAACATGTGCAGAGGTTTCCTTTCACAGTTTTGAAACTGTTCAGCCCGTTCCATTGCTCTGATAGTGGCCAAATAACATGATCCACTTGGAAAATGCTGGACCTCAGCTGCACAAGTATGCAGAGAGTCTGGGAAATTATCCTGAGGACTATTCACAAAAACATGATAAAAATTCTGATGGGAACTGCTTCAGCGCTTAAAATATCCAGGAAAAAATCCCCCATGTTGGAAATCTAGAATTTTCTAGAAAGGAGAAAGGACTTCCTGGAGGCAAAGGGAAGAAGTGACTGCTCTCCCTTGCATTTTATCTCATTCAAGCTATATTCCCTTCAAGAATTTTTACTGACTCTGCTTTTTATAATTTGTTGGCCAAATCTGTGAACAGTCTAATTATGTCTTTGGACCTATGTTTTGTTTTGTCATGGTGATAATTTGGTTACATAATCTCGCCTAGAGTTTGATGAACCCCATTAATATATTTAGCTCAAGGCATTATCGCCACATGTGCAAAACAGTAGAATTATTTTCCATTTGAGGTTTTGTCTCTGGTTTCAGTAAAGCTGCAGTTAGCTGCAGTTGCATTCTCTTTAGGAGGTCCACAAAATTTCCAAACACTCATTATGCTTTCCTTCCAAAGGACCAGTCTTTAAGAGGTTAAAAGTGCATACCTTTCAAGGAGATGCCCTCAAGCTGCAGTTAAGACAAAGTTCTCTGTCCATGCAGTCCAAAAGCCTGAAAGAGTTCAATTAAAAAGGTTAGTTTGGTTCAGTCTTCTCAGATTGACAAAGAAAAGGATGATTTATCAGTTGTTCATTTTTCCACCCAATTTGTTCCTTGTTATTTTTAATAAGCTTTTGAAAGCAAGCAAAAACATCAAGGGGAGATTAATGTCTGTATAACAAGAAAACATAACAAAATTCTGAGCACAAGAGCTGGAAGTTTACCTCTTTTCATACCTAACAGGATAAATAGAATGAAGAAACACTGAATCATCTTAAAAAGCAGTGGAAGGGAATTGTTGTTTTCTTTTTTTTTTTTTTTTTGTTTGTTTGTTTGTTTGTTTCAAAAAAGCAACAGTCCACTTGAAATTGTTACAGCCAAAGCTCTGAAAGGATAAAATCACTTTTCCTCACCTCTGCTCAAGGCTGTGCACTCATAAACCATTCCAGCAGATGCTTGTGCTGTTCTGAACAGGTTTGTCCTTGCAACTCTTCTGCATGACAAGGTGACAGCTCCAGCTGCTGCACAAAATTGCTTAGAAAAAATTGTCACATCTAGAAGCCTTTCCTGAACTACTTGAAAAAAATCTTCTCCTGGCTTCAGCAATACCTTGATTTAGCTCAATATGCAAGAAGACCACCTGATTCCACCAAAAATTGGTATGATTTTTTTCATGGATCTCCATGTTTGGGAAGAAGTACCAGTGCTAGAAATCCTGAGGGGACAACAGTCCAGGGACACGTGAGTTTTTGTCTGGAATTTGTCCATTATAAAATTAGAGGTATGTAGCCAGTAGAAAGGCTTCTGTGATACACAAGATAATTTCTCTTTCCTTCCCTCTATCCTACACCAGCCTTGGAGTTTCTAGCTCTCAGATACAGATTTTCAGCCTTATGCTCTAAGCAGTTTTTCAGTGCACGTGAACAATTCAGGCTCTCTGAAAGACCAGGCACTCCAAATCAATAATTAATAGTTGTCTGAGTATCAAAATGGAGACATGGGAGTAGGTTTATATTGGATATTCAAAAGAAATTCTTCCCTGTGAGGGTGGTGAGGCCCTGGCACAGGTTGCCCAGAGAAGCTGTGGCTGCCCCATCCCTGGAGGTGTCCAAGGCCAGGCTGGACAGGGCTTGGAGCAACCTGGGGTAGTGGAAGCTGTCCCTGCCCACGGCAGGGGTGGGAATGAGAGGATTTTTAAGGCCCCTTCCAACCCAAATTAGTCTATGATTCTAGAAAATCATAGCTAACCTGGAAAGACCTGACTGACAAATTAGGGGTAGGTAATTCCTGCTAGAATGGCAATATTATTCTTGTAAGTAAGTCCAAGTGTACTTGAAGGCATGAAAAACTCCACAGAATGAAAGAACAGGAGGAAAAGTTGTATTTGCCTACATTAAATACTGGGGGTTTTGTGTATGAGCCCATTTAGTCTATCTGAAAGCAAAGTTAATGCTAGTAACATTATAATAATGTGTTGAGTGAATATAGGAATTTGAGGCCACCCTATAATCACCTTATACAAAAGCCTAAAAAGAAAATATGCCACTGAATTACTCCAGCCCATAGGCAGTATGATGAGAAAAAGTGGCTTTGATAAACCTGTCCAAAATTTGGTGCAAATCACCATAGTTACTGTAGTTTAGTGAAAATTCCCTTATTTTACACCATTGGCAACATATTTTGAAGAGCAAACCATAATACCCAAGGGTCAAGACATCCAAGAGGAGTTTCCTCTCCATGACAGGATCTGGACAGCCAGGTGCGTTAGTGAGGCTTGTGATACTCCACGGCTCACTCAGAACATGCACTGTAATAGTCATGTAATTACAGATATTTGTGCAGCACCTTATTCCTCTGCTTGTCAATGGGAAAGAAAAGCTGCTGAGAAAAGGGAATTTATTTGTATTTATCTTTTCAGTGGGCTTCTTCTCTTGTCTGCCTCACTCCAGTTCTTTTCTTTCCAAGAAAAGAGTAATTTATAGGATCATAATGCAGAAAATTACTCATTGTAAGGATTTTACTATAAATTAGAAGGTGAACCTTCAAGGATGTGTGTTCTTACATCATCACATTCACTCACTCAGTTGTCCTCTCTTGTTACCTGTAGCCCTTTATGCTACATACTCTGTGAATAAATCCATAAATAAACTCTATATGTGTCCAATGCTTTGTGTTTCCCCCAACTCTTATGCATTTCTTTCCCTTTTCTGCTTCTTTTTCTATGCTCCACCTAAATATTCATCTGTCCTTTGGAGAGCACCTACACAAACAAAGTGATGTCTGTTTTCTCCTGGAACAGCAGCTGTGTTCTGGATGTGATTTTACATTCCTGTTTATTTATTTTATATTTATGGGTGTCTCACATTAACTCATGCAGCGTCCTCAAGTGGAAGGAAAGAAAAAGGGAAAGGGAAAAGGAAAGGGGAAGGGGAAGGCAAGGTAAAAGGAAAAGTGATTTCATAATTTCTTTTGACTGCCAGCTTTCCATTTGCCTTCCTGAAATTTCCTGGAAGGAGCATTTCTCTCATGCTGGGGCCAGAACTGTGGCCAGAACTGTGGTGTTCCCATTGCTTCCAAATTTGGGACCTAAAATCCTGATGCTAGTTGTATTTCCTGTTATCCATTCATCATCTTCCACCCAGAAGACCTTAAAGCAGGGAATTAATGTCCCTAGGAGAAGGTGAGACATGGCATTCTGGATCATTCCACTATCTGCAAGTGGTATTTGGAAATCAAGGGGCATTTTGTGGGCATCTGAGTCCTGTTATGGGGCCAAGTGTTCTCAGGATTTTGAGGGATTTGAGGTCCTGTTGCAGCTCAGAGAATGTTTCCAGAGTAGGTCAGAGTCAAAGATGGAGATAACTCTAGACCCTAGTTAGGATTCCTAGATCCTGACTAAAGGATTTCATCCCTGAACTGTGTCCCTGCTGCTAGAGCAGTAATTGTACTTGCAAATAAAATCATCCCCAAAAAATCCAGTGAGCATCTGTGCTGATGCAGAGTGGCTGTTACCTCTCACCCCAATACCTGGTGAAGGATCAGGAATTTATGGCTGAGGAAGCACCTGGGAGTTTCTGAGGATGACTGAGCCCTCACAAATGTACATTATAATCATTGTCATTCAGACTGGAATCAGCTGTGGTGCTTTATGGTTTAGGGTTTTTTTGTAATATTATTTTTCTGTGTTGGAGGGCTGTTAAATACTATATTCCATTATGTGGCAAAGTTAAAAATTTATATTTTTTCTTTATTTTTTTTTTTGTGTTCTGTCACTCTTAAAACATTCTTTCTCCTGCAGACACTGAGTTTTATTCTACATTTCTGTTGGGAGGGCTGTGGCTCTCCATAATGGGGTCCAGCATTTCTAATGACAGATGAACAAGACCTTTCCAGTCTAAAAACTTTTCTATATATACATACATTTTTAAGGAAACATTTTGGGAGTTTTGTTAAATACTTGTATTTTCCTTTTGGGCTGCTCATAATGTGCTTCTTTTGGAAACACCTTAGCAAAGTATTAAACTGCATTTTCCTGATGTTGTACAGCCTGATGGGTCTGGTAGTTTTAGTCCCATTTTCACCAATAAAATAATCTCCTCAGAGGATTGTGCTTCCACTGAGGAACTGTGCTGACTTCCCACCAGCCAAGCAATGTGGTTTGTCATGGACATTACATTAACTAGTAATTAGCATGTAATTATTATGAGCAGGAAGCCTGCTCTAGGAGAGTGGAGGAAATGTGACTGTTTCTGTTTTAACTACAGTTCCCACAAGACCACGTGCTGCTGTGAGAAAACAAAGTTGAATGTTGACATGACTCAAAACAAAACCTTTCAGCAACCCAAATGGAAAGGTTTTGATTTCAGGCATGTCGAAACATTTCTCTTCAGCTGAAAATGTCAAAAAGAGCATTTGACATCTGTTGTGTTTTGACCTTTCCAAATTGAATTTCTTTGTCGCTCCCTCATCCATTCTGTAAAAAATAAAAACACACATTTCTTTTGTCCTGGTGTGGGGGAAAACACAGACCAGAAATATTTAGGGGATTTGCCATGAAGGGACATTTTTCAGTTTCACTGAGCTCTTCATAAGAAAGCTTAGGCTGAAATAAAATACCCCTTTCTCCAATACCTGCAGAGGACTGGCACTGAGCTGAGCCCTGCAGCACAGAGCAGGGGATAAAGCAACAAGTGTGATCCTGAGGGACTGTGATTCCTTTCTGGGCAACCCTTCCCTTCTGGGCACATGATGCAGAGGTAAATAACTCTGCTCCCACCCTGTATGTTCCTGCAGCAGCTGCATGTATTCCATATATTCCTTCTTTTCCATCTCTTCCTTGCTGCTATCTCCCGTGACACCCTGTCTGGTTTATTCTTTGTACATCTAGCATGAAATCGAATAAATGTCCTATAAGTTACTTTCATCTCAGCATCTTCATTATTTTCATGTCAGAAGTGTCTCAGCAAGGGAAATTCAAGTTTGGGTGAGCTCGGAGACATTTCTTTTCACTCGTAAGACATGAACAAACCATCTGGCACAGTTAAGCCACTCAGCATGATCCTAAAACAAAGACAAAGGCTGCCACTGTTGTTTCATTGTTTAAAATAGACATTTTTGGAGCATGGATTATTTGAGTCCAGGCCTTCCAGCTCTTTTTTTTTGTTAAACCCATACATATTGATACAAGCCCCTGTATGTCTCCATATCGCCTTAAGGAATCATCTCTTCATAAATGCACATTAAATATATATAGCAACCATTTCTGTGGTGTGTATCATAATTCTAAAATCCATTTAAAATAACAGTGAAATTAAAAGGGGATCTCAGCACCCAGTGGTTTTCTACTGTAGATTCAAACAAGACAAGTGCCACAGAATCATGAAATTATTGAGGTTGCAAGGGACCCTAAAGATTATTTAGTTCTAGTCCCTTCCATGGGCAGGGACACCTTCCACTAAACCAGGCTGCTCCAAGTCCCATCCAACCTGGCCTTAAGCAATTCCAGGGTTGGGGTGTCACCATTCCTACATCTTCTCAGGTTGAACACGACTGTTTGAGACTTTGTTTATGAACCATAAAGGTGCCCATGGAGGGACAGGGATCTGAGCCATCCTGGGAAAGAAACAACTGAAGCACCAATGGTTTGGGGAAAAGCATGAGCTCAATTGTCTCTTGGATTTCTTTTGACAAAGGAATTTTCAACACTTTGTGTTCTCCAGAGAGGTCTGTAAGGCCTGGGAGAAGATATCCTGATTTCAAGTCCTTCTAGAAGCCATTTCCAAATGTATAAAGACAATAAAGCACTTGAGAGAAGTCAGCATGGATTAATGAAGGTGAAACTCTGTCTGATCAAAGCTTTCTATATGGAAATAATTAGTCAATGGGTGAGAGAAGAGCGGGGATTATTTCCATATTTAACAAGGCTTTTGACACTGTTTGCCACAACATCTTAATTTTCAAGCTGGTGAAATACAAGTTAGACAAGTGGACAGTGAGTTGGATTGAAAACTAAGTGAAATGCTGGACTCGGTGGAGTGAGGATCAGCTGGAGAGGCACAAGGGGTGAGCAGCAGAGGCCAGTACTGAAGCAACAAATTTACATCCTTATCAGTGACCTGGTTGATAGGACAGGGACCTCTTTCAGCAAGTTTGAAGGTGATGCAAAACTTCAAGGAGTGATTGTTGCATAAGGTGGTTGTGTTGCTTTCTAAAGTACCTTGATAGGCTGGAAAAATGGCCAGGGGCAAGCTGTGAAATTCAACAGAAGTAAATGTGGAGTCCTGCATGTGGGAGGAAACAGCCACAGATCCACTGAAGGGCCAGGCAGATGATTAAGAGATGCAGATGATTAAGAGTTTTCAGCATCTGTCAAAAAAAGAAGCCTGGAGGAGAGAAATCTCAGGGGGATCTCATCAGTGTGTACAAACATGTGAGGAGGGGAATGAAAAGATTGGAGCTCAGAGCTGCCCAGTGACTGGGCAAGAGACAAAGGGCACAAACTGGAAAACATGAAATTGTTTGACCATAAGAATGGTTGGTTTTTTTTTTTTTTTTTTTTTTTTTTTTTTTTTTTTGTTTTTTTTTTGTTGTCAGGGTGATTAAACACTGAAACAGGCTATCCAGAGAGGTTGAATATCCATCTTTGGAGATACTCAAAGAACTACTGGACCTGGTGTGAGGCAAACCTGTGATAGCTGACTCTGCTCTGAACAGGGCAGCTGGAATGGATGTCCTCTTCCAGTTTCAATGGTTCTGTGATTATCCCAAATGGACTGTACTGATACCAAAACAGACCATTTTCCAGCATTGATAGATTTTCCTGCATTATAGAAAAGTTCTCTTCAATAAAATTAACTCTCTGGGGACTCAGAAGAAAGTTTTGGCCATTTAAAATGTGCTTACAGGAAATGGAGCGATACTTAAGGATTCTGTTGCCATCAGCTTTGTGTATGCTGCAGTTCCACTTGCCTTCTTTGGGCATCTGCTCCTGTGTGATTGCATTTTTATTCTTTTTCAGAAGGGCAGATGGTATTTTTTTTTCCCTGTGTGCATAATTAAACAAACACACAACAAACTCATCTAAAGATACTAATTAATTCCTTTTCCTAATAGATTGCAGGCAGTCTATTAATATTACTCACTCCTGGGACTAAGAGTCTGTTAGCAAGAGCTTCTTGCTGCTTTTCCTTCTCCCATGGTGAGGCTGGTGAAGTGATCCACCACATCCCTTTAAACACAGCCAAGCTGGAAGGAGCTGTAGCTGATCCTGGGCTGGTCTTGGTGATAGGCTGAGCACCCTTCGCTTGATTTGTTAAATATTCTTCAACTTGAGTCCCCTTGTCTTCCTTTCTTTGATGATCTGTGCCTGAGTGGCCATGGCTGAGGACTGGGTCATTCCTAGCTCTGCACACATCCAGGAGTTTTGGGCTCCCTGGTATTCCGGGAAAGGGTGTGACAAAGGAAGTTTAATGGTTCTTCTCTTAATATATAACTATATATACACATTTAAAAAAAAGGTGAGATCAAAAATGCCGTTGAATGGCACCGAGTGATTGTCAGCTCTATTATAATTACCCAATTAAAGAGGTGATAATGAACCCAGACTTGAAATGCTGGAGGGAGAAAAGGAGGGTGTCACCAGCAACTCAACATTTGTTTTATCCTAAATCTTTACTGTACAGTAATCACCTGTCAGGAAGACTGCTGAGGAGAGAGCAGCCACTCCGTGCAGTGCTGTGATCACAGAAACAGGGTGGGAACAAAAGCAGCAGTGACAGATTCAGGTAAAGCAGTCTCCAGCCCAGCAAACTCCAGCAGCCCAAGGCTTTTTGAGGAACCCACCCCTCCTGTGGACAAGGAGGTGCAGCCTGAGCTGGAGACATTAGATGGAAGCTGTGCTCTCTCCAGATGGTTTTAGTGTTTACAGGGTGGGTCATATTTTTATTATGCTGGACAAAAAATAATCCAGGAGCTGTGTATTCACATGTTCAGCCTTAGAAACTCTGCTGAAAAAAAACCTATGTCAATCTGCAAAGAAGCTGGGCTAGCTGATCCCCTCAGCAGCCTAAAGTGTGAATGGGATACTGGTTCATAGTGGCTTAAACAGAGACGGAGGCTCATGGGGAAAGAATCTTCTCTGTTTACTTGGCATTTGTCAGACCAAATCTGGATCTGTGGCCCTGTTGGGGTGAGTCCAGGGGAGGGTCATGGAGATGCTCAGAGATGGAACATCTCTGCTGTGAAGACAGAGTGAGAGAGCTGGGGGTGTCCAGCCCAGAGAAGGGATGGCCCCAAGGAGAATCTAGAGCTGCTTCCAGTGCCTAAAGGGGCTCCAGGAGAGCTGGAGAGGGACTGGGGACAAGGAATGGAGAGACAGGACACAGGGAATGGCTTCAAATTGACAGAGGGCAGGGTTAAATTGGATATTGGAAGAAAAGAAATTCTTGGCTGTGAGGATGGTGAAGCCCTGGCACAGGTTTCCCAGAGGCTGCCCCATCCAGTAGCCAGTCCTTCATCTTCCCCAGACTGATCCTTCCAGAAGTTTATTCCACTTTTGGGACTACAAATCCCATCAGTCTTTATTGTTGCCTCGGTTATGAGTGGGGTTGTGCTAGACTTCAGTGGGCCGCAGGAACAGCTAGACAAACCAGGTGACTGCTCCCTTCTGAGATACAGGGAGGAATGCATTTCATTAAATTCTTTCAGCTTTTACTGTGTGCAAAAATGTGTTTCTTTTCATATGATCCTCATTGCTGGTTTTCAGTCGTGTTCAAAGATGACAAAAT
The DNA here is from genome assembly GCF_031753505.1 of Anomalospiza imberbis. Taxonomy (NCBI): domain Eukaryota; kingdom Metazoa; phylum Chordata; class Aves; order Passeriformes; family Viduidae; genus Anomalospiza; species Anomalospiza imberbis. Next base: position 3,876,236 of record NC_089685.1, on the reverse strand, counting down.
GAAAAAGATCAAATGATAAATCAAAACAAGAGTAACACGAAAGCCTGAGGGATACAGAACTGACAACAGATGATCACAGAAGAAAGTGATAAAATTCTTGCTTATTCCAGAAAAGCAGTCCTTAACTAAGAAATATTTCCTAGGTATGTGTGTAAATGACACAAAAATTTTAGATTGATCACTTCTACTGGATATTGTATGATCAAAATTTCAGTTTATTAGAATTCTAACCACCCAGTTCATCATTTTCAAGGCTGATTAGTACTAATATACATATATAAATATTTTAAAACACATCGAATAAGGCAAAGACCCAGCAACTAGCAAATCAATTTCTTATTAGTTTACACTGGAAAATAGAGTGTCCAGAAGTTTGAGCCATTCATAAACGTTAGGTGCATCAATCTTGGTTCCTTCAAACAATCAATTTCCCCATGAAAGGAAGACAAACACTGAAGGGAAAGAGGGGAAAAAAGGAAAATAAAACCCCCCCGAACCTGAATGCAGTAATATCATAGCAGTCGAAATATAAATCATTGCTGTTCTACTGTGAAGAACATATACCCCTTTTTTTATTTCTGGTGGGGTTTTTTTTGTTTGTTTGTTTAGGGGTTTTTTTGGTTTTTTTTTTTTTTTTCCCTAACTTTTTTGGGTTTGTTGAGCTGCTCTTGTAGCTAATTATAATGGCAACTGGCTTAAAAGTGTTAAGAGGAAAAGATAAATCACTTCTGAAACATGTTTTGTAGTGGGCTAGTTAATGCTAGGAGCCTTGCCACACTCACTGCAGTTATTTCCTGTGTGATGGATTGGTTTCACCTCCTCTCTGGTATCTTTAGGGATTTCTTCATCTCTCATGAGGGCACTGGAGGAATATCCTGCTCGTGGCAGGTACCAGCTGGAGAAGAGCTCTAGGCTGTACAGATGAGGACAGACAGGCACTTTGCAGTTTTGTGTGGGTCAGGAGCGCCTGGCCTGGACTAAGGGTTAAGTAGCACCACCTCAGGGCCATGCTACAGCCATCACTTCACCATGATGTTCCTCCTTTGTTGTTGAGTCCCATCTTAGCCTGAGATGTCTCTGTGTGCTGGTTCATATGGGTGCACTGTCTGCAGATATGAATCCATGAAATTCCTTTGCACCCAGCTTGGTGTGGACACACAGTGCCCCTGAGTTCCCTGTGATGATTCTGACACCTGGTTAAAAAGACCCAAGGACCAGTCTGAGGTCTTCAGGCCAACTGGTCATGACTGGTTTGTGTCCTTGCTGCTGAGGGTATGCAAATACACAAGTTTTCTTGTTTTTTTTTTTTTTTTTTTTTTGTTTAGCACAATAGACCTTCCCAAAAACTGGAGTTCTGCCCCAAAACTGCAGTCCCTCCTGGCCTAAAAGGAAGGATCTTTGTATCCAGCCCCTGAGATCAATGAGGTATTCAGATACCACAGAGATGCTGCTTTGGGAAAGCCTATGGAATTACAGGGAGTTGCCTAAAGGTGCACCACAGCTGTGTTTTCCTTTCATGAGACTTTTACCATGTTACTCCACTGCCATTCAAATTTATCCATTCCTTTTGCAAATTCAGCCATGAAAGTCCTGTGTAGAGCATGGCAGCAACTCTGGGGTCCTCAAAATGCTCACTGCACATCCAGAGCTTGAACCAGGAGGATTAAAGAGTAAAATCAGGGAGGATTAACAAGCAGAGAAAGACAGGGCTGCTGATTGTGGCACTGCAATCATTATGGCTGGAAAAGACCTCCAAGATCATTAAGTCCAACCTTGCCTTCTTGCAATTGCCAGCTTGTGAGCAGGTATTGGTACCCTGTCACCACCCTGCTTGTTTTAGTGCCCACTTCTCCCAGTGTCCACTCAGGACAAGAGATGTGGCTGCTCAGCTTGACAAGCATGGTGTGGTCTATTCATGTTGATGTTATTTTTCCTCTCAGCTGCTGCAGCAAGTGCTCTCTTCAGGGGTCTCTGATGTAAATGCAGCAGAAATGTCATTGTGCAGTGGTTGGTGGTGAGTTTAAACAGCCAAGCTGTGCTTGCTTCTCCCAGGAAACAAAAGCTTCTTCCAGCCTTAACTGAAAGCATACACTGGGGCTTCTTGGAAGATTCTCCAGGAATGAAGGAAAATGAATGAATTTCCTTCTCCACGTGAAGGAAAAGGTGTACAAGGCACAATGGCCACTGATGGGACATTCCTTCTCCTTTGCCCTCATCAAAGAGCACTAGTTTTATTTTATTATTTCACTGCTCAGCCATTCAGCTGGGATTTGGGAGTTCCCACTGTCAGTGTGATGGAAATCAGACTCCTGAGTACTGATAAAAAATGAGTTTAGTTCAGAACCCCACACAAATTTGGGCATGATGACTCTGAATTTGAAGGACTTCCAAGTAGCAACCTCCTGGCACACAACCACAGCTCTAAATGATGTTCTATATTTTTTAAAAACCTTGAAGAGGAACAGCTGGGAACCCAGGGAAAGGATTCCCAATTGATATATGACCACCTAAACATAAAAATATTCCCTATTTTCCACAAAAACTACAGTATATGTGTACATTCACATGCACACACACATTACTGTACTTTTTATCTAATGTAGTGCATAATTTATTAAAAGGGTATATATTAAATAATTCTGCTTTCCATGAGGGTTCAGGAAAGGGCAAATGTTACTGCTTGTCTTTTATGAAATAAATTAAATGGAACACTACAGTTAAGCAGGACCATCAGTTAAGAGCAGGTATGTACCACTGCAGTGATGAATGGCTTAATATAAATGACATAGGTGTGCTAACCAGGGAAAAAGCCCAAACAGGAGATCAGTAATTGCATCTCTCCATTAAAACTGAATTATCCCTCAGCTGCAGCTCCTAGTTCTCTTGTCTAGTTGAGTCTTAAAATCCTCGCTCTGGGGCCCTCACAAACTAATGCAGCTGCTGAGGCTCAAGGTGCTGTGCAGAAAAGTAGCAGAGCTCAGTGCACAGGGCCAAAAATCCAGAGGGAATTCGGAGGGACATAACGCTCCATGAGGGGCAGCTGTGAGTCCAAAGTAGCCATGCCCATGAAGAGCTGATGTCTTTTCTCTTTTGCTTTTGGCGTTCCTGCAAGAGGTTTGCTGGAATTTAGACCTGTTTTGCTTTGTACTCAGCTCTTCCCTTGGCACAGCCTCTGAAATGGCCACTGTGAGAGAGGGTGAGTGAGTGAGAGCTGCAGTGCCCTGTAGGCTGGGGGGTGAAACCTGGGCCCTGCAGTTCAAATCCTTTGGTAGAGCTGTGGTTGTCCCTCCTTGTGTTTCTTTTATTCTCCACTTTTCTGAGACAAGTAATACATGAATTTCCAAGTCTTTCTTTCCACACCAGCCCTACTGGTTTCCAGGCCATTTCCCTTCTTCTTGGACCCTTTCCCTTCCATATCATGCATATCATGCATCCCATTCATATACCTCATTCCAGTGTTAAACCTCACTGATGTGGCCCCAGATTTCCCTCCCACGTTGTTTTTCTTCACCCTTTGTTTCCAGGTGGTATTCCTAACCTCCTCCTTTCCCTTGTTGTTGCTTCTCTGCCCTCACTACTGCTCCTCACTTTGGTGTTGAGCAGCACCTGTTGTTTTCTTTAGTATTAACAGAGCAGAAACCAGATCTGCTGCTCTCTCCACCCCGACATCAACTCCAGAATATCTCCTTTTAGCTCCAGTCTTAGGTGACAAACATTGCCTTTTGTTCACAGCCCCACAGCCAGAACAGTGCTTCCCCTTGAATGAATTCCAGTGAGTTTTGCTTCAAATAAGATTTCCCAGGAGGTGCTGGGAAGTGCCTCTGGAACTGTGTCAGTATGAATAGGTGCCCGTTCATCCAGGCACACACCGTGCTGTAACAACCATGGACATCTCGTACTGTCTTGAGGGGAAATGTGTCTGCTGCAGCTTGAACTGAGCTTCAGATGGAGCTGGGAAACCGTGCACTAATTAGTTAATTGGCTGAAGAACTCTGCATTGTATTGGATGGATTCAGCTCATGAACTGACCCTAGTTTTGGGGGCAAAAAAAATAATATGAAGCTTTGCAAAGTCATGGACCTTGTTGATCTAAATTTTGCCTTCACTCATCCCAGCACTATATGTGCAAGGGACTGACTGATACTGCTTTGTACTCAGGAATATTGTTCAAGCATAAAATCAGGAATGAAGTCTGAATCACATCTCTCTTCCATCCTCTGCTGTGACTTCAGTTTTCTTTGCTGTGGAAAGACAGAATGAGTCACTGACTCGAACAGCAGAACAAGCATGTTTGTTTTTTTTTTTTTCTTTACACCAGAAAAACACATGTTTTTGGAGAAAAACAGAAAAATCTACACACAACCGAGAGGATTGTGACTGACCTACACACCTGCATCCCAGCCCACCCAGAAACTGCTCCTGGATGGGAGCACAGTGATCCATGCACTTTGTGCAGAACTGTTCCTCCAGGCAAACACATCTCATCTCTTTCAACTGCATGAAGCTGTGCCAGGGGAGGTTTAGGCTGGATATCAGGAAAAGATTTTTCACCCAGAGGGTGGCTGGGCACTGGAACAGGGAAGTGGTCACAGCACTTAACTTGCCAGAGTTCAGAAAATGTTTGGACAATGCTCTCAGGCACAGGGGGGATTGTTGGGGTCTCCTGTGCAGAACCAGGAGTTGGACTTGATAGTCCTTGTAGGTCCCTTCCAACTCAGGACAGTCTGATTCTGTGATTTTTCTTGGCTTTACACCCCTTCCAACACACACACATAGTTCTCACAAAAAACTCTTCAGAGTAATCAAGACATATTCGAAGTTATTACTGTTTAGCTCTGAACTTCTGGGTAAAAATAAATAATTCTTGACATATGGGAAAGAAAAACTGGAGCTGTTCTGGCATTTGGATTTTGAGATGTTTTCTGATAGCATGGTGCAGAGTGGGGGGGGTTCTGTAGTGTGAAGCAGAATAAAGATCACAATAATGAGGGCATGAAATTAGCTTGGCAGTATGAACTCCAATGATATTGCGTAGGATTTTCAATTGGGATGAATTAAATTGTTGCCAAAGTCAGAATGGATATAGGGATTGAGTAGGGTAGGAGGGAGGGAAAAGGTGAGCCTTAAAGATAATGGCTCAGAGAATCTTGTGTACTTGGGGAATAGCTCATTCATCTGAAAATGTGTAAGAGAGAATAATGAAAATTACCTAGGAAATAAAATATGTGGATGTATAGTGAGAGTGAGAATCTAAAGTGATGTCAGGGAAATCGCAGCAGAAGAATAAGTGATGATTAGAGCCTCTCTCATTCTGCAGACCTGCCAGTGCTGCGTCTTCCAAGAGCACAGCGATAATTTATGCCATTGAAAAATATAAAGGACCAGATTTCTTCTGTGTGTAATGCCAGGAAGGGTCAAACACGCCTAGGTATGAAAGCTTATTCTGAGCAGCTCAGTCTCTGTGGTTTTGTACACATATTGTCTGTAGGATTTAAGCAGAGCATAGGAGCGAGCTCATTATGTCTTCTTTTATTTATGGCAAATTTCAGAGCCATTCAAGCAGTGCTCTGAGTTTTTGTGAAGAGTAAAAAAGCAACAATTTACCCAGAATGTTCTTCTGTTCAGTAGGAGTCTGATTTTTGAAGGCACAGTCTTTCAAGAGTGACAAACATTGAGCACCTTCCAACAACTGAGGTTCCAAAAGATCCCACATTGCAAATCCCAGCCATCCATCTTTTCCCGTGTCTTCAGATGCAAAACACAGAGAAGTGCTTGAAAAGCTTCACAAGAAGTGCTTAGGCACCTGATTCCCACAGAAATACATTTGATGTTGAGTGCCACTCCCCTTCTGCATTTGCCCACTTTACCCTTCCTAAATAGATTATAATGAGTGATTTTAATATTCCAATCATGCAAATCTTCCCCCAAGATTTCAATAATGCCAACGAAGTCTGATGTATACTCATAAATGAGCTCCTCCAATTCCAGTTCTTGTTTATTACTCAGGCTCCCAGCATTAGAGTATAGGCAATTAAAGAATTTCTTCTCTTCACGTCCCTTGGTGCCTTGATTAATTTTGTTCTTGACATCTTAATTTCGAGCTAAATGAATGCTCATTCATTCCTCCCTCTCTGCCTTCCATCTTTCCCAGTTTAACACTCTCCTGACTACTCAGCCTGACACCTTGAAGACTCTCCTGTGAAGATGCAGAGTGTTGGAACACAGTGGCTTTGTCTTCTCACCAAATAGGTAATTGTATTTCTTGAAGGAAAAATATCTGCCTCACTCTACTTAAAAATAGAGGTCCTTCATTTCCAGAGGTTTTTGCCTTCTTCTGTTTGTTGGAAATAAGACTTCTGGATGGAATACCAATCTGTGGTATCCAGGAGCTCTTCAACCACCTTCAATCCTTCATATAAATCATAAAGAATGTCCACCACCATCTGTGGGAACCTTGAGCATTGTACACATGTTCACCCTTGCTCTAATAACCGTGACGGGTTTTGGAAGAAAATGTCAAATGACTTCTTTGTCTCTGGGAAATTTAGTTGCATTCTGAACAGAGTGCCTTTGCCACAGTTGATGGGATTCCTGTGACCAAACACAGACATGTAAGAGGTATAATTCTCCATTTCTACCTTTATAGTCAGAAGAGAGAAATAAGGCTTTCTGGGGAGAAATTGTTCTGAACTAGTACAGATGAATCATGCTTGGGAAATGTCCATTGCTCTCTGTGGATTAGGAAAAATACTTCATGATGTAGTTTTCTGTAACTGAGACCCGTAAAGCATTCCTGGGGTCATTTCTACCCCATGACACAGCACCAAAAACAGCATGTCAGGCTCTTGTCCTTTCACTTGGGACTCTCTGCCCTGTGTGCAGGTTTGTGGATGTGCATTCAGAGAGTGTGTTATGTCAGAAACCATACAGAAACATGGTCAGAGGCAGCCTGTTCTCTAGGGAAACTGTAATCTAAATGAAATCTATTCCTGTCCCTCTCCTGGCCTGGCATTATGCAGGGTAACTTTTAAAATATTTAAAGCCCTTCTTCAGGGGTTTTTGCAGATCCTGACTGTTTCTCTGAGATACTGAAAAACTGGTGATATACCTTAAGAACATGCTGAGTTCAAAATAGACCATATTCCACAGCTGGCATGTAACAGCTTCACTCGTGTCCTTGTGCCAAATAAATTCATGCTGCTGCAGCATCTCCAAGCCAGGCACTTGGAGCACAATGGGTAAAAAACCTGTGGGGGGTGGATGTAGGTGCTGTGTTTGGAGCTAATAACCACGCAGAGTGCTGGATGGTGGAATGACTGCTCTACACAGAGAAGGAGCAGCCCCAGCAGCTGCATGGAGAAGAGGATCAGTGTGGGATGTGCCCTCAGTGCTTCCTGCCTGTCCTGTGGTGTCTGTTCAGATGTGGAAACAGCCAGGTTCAGCAACTGCTTTGTGTGTGAGGCAGAGGAGATTTATGTGAGCTGCTGGTGCCCTGCTGAAGGATGTGCCCATGGGAGAGCCACAGCAGGTTAAGTTGCCATCCTGGAGCTGTGATTTACTCCGACCTGGTTTAATTTGTGCAGGTGCTGATTAGAAGGGCCCACAAACTCTGCAGGAATAGCTCGGCCAAAAGGACAGACAGGTCACCCTGCAGCATCACTGAAGGGTTGGGGTTGGAAGGAGATCATCTAATCCAACCTTCTGCTAAGGCAGGTACATCTACATCTGTGGTACTTTGGAAACAGCCCCTTTTTCCATCTGGATGTTTTCTTTAAGTGGAATCTTAAGGTTTTTTTTGGGTTTTTTTTTTTTTTTTGGGTTTTTTTTTTTTTTTTTTTACATTCTTTTTTTGGGCCAGAACAGATGTCCCTGGAACCACTCCTGCAGAAATACAGCTGGTAGAAGCAGAGGTTTTAAGCTGTTTCAGCTGTGGAAATAAAAACATGTCCATAATAATTTACTCTTTGGACTTAACCTTTTCTATTTTACCCCAATTTAATGCTCAAACTTCCATTGGTGAAGTTCAAACTGGAACCTGTCATTTTTGCTCTGAGGAGCACAGACTTGCAGGTGAGTCTCTGGAGACTGAAGCCAAGCTCAGCTCATGGTGTTTCTTGCTCATGTTCCTGGAAATGTTGAGTTTGTTTCAGTGAGGTTGGATTAATCTCCTTTAGCTTTCAGTGGAGGCCTTACACGGCAGGTTAACACATCTGAATCTGAGTCTCCGTGGACGTGTTTCTGTGCAAGTTCTGATTGCAAATTCCCAAGACAATCTATGCAAATGTGCGATCCAGTTGTCTGAGCATAGGGTCTAATGATGGTTTTGGTGGTCTGGAGTATCCTCTTGACCTCCAGCAACACACTGAGGATGAGCACCTCCCCTAAATCCCAACGGCATCTCTCAGTCTCATTTGGGCACCTCTGATTCCCAGTAACGTTTCAAATGTCACTGCATATCCATGGTTTGTGGCTAAATTAAGATTCAACAATTATCTAGGAGAGTAGCTCTTTTTTTAGCTGTATTTTTTTTGCAAAAGGGGCAGTGGGATTTTTCCCTGTTCCTCCTGTAACTTGTTCCTCTCTGCATGGGGCTCATTAGAGCACTGCCATTCCCGATGTGCTCAGATCTCACTCAGGGCCTGATCCTGGCTGGATCTATAAAGCATGAAGTTATTAGCAGACCCTGTTAGATCTGCATCTGTGTTCAGGGAAGAACACCCTCCTGGGACTGAGCACACAGTAGCTCTGCAACAGCTGAGAGAGATTATCATAAACACCGAGGAAAATCAATGTGGACAAAGGGAACACCTGAGCCTTCCCTAAACCCATTCCTCCACCTTCACAAGTTAGAATAGCTTTGGCAGTGTAATACTGGAAACAAGAAGATTGTACCCTGGAAAACTCTTTTTAAAGCAATTAAGCCAAACTGTGCTACATGGTGTTAATTTAGAATTTCAATTAGTGTACAATTTGCTATCAGCTCTGGCCAAACCATTTGCTCAAACCAAAGCTGCTCCTTGCTTGCTGTTTGCTTGAAGAGTATGAAGATGGAAGCAATTTGTTAACATAATCTGGTTTAATATGATGAATAATGATTTTCAGAAGGAACTATGGATTGGGTTTGTCAGGCTGATTATATCTGAAGCATGACTGAGGAGGGGCTCTTTCATCTGTCTTGATCAATGCAGTTCTGCAGGACCTGAGCTGGTCCTGGGCTTTTCCAGGGTAAATTCCAGGTAGCTTCACTTTACTAGCTAATTGTAGGATGGGTTTATTTAGTTATTATGGGCAGTTTGAGTTCCCTCCTCCCAGGATCCTATTCCTATTTGTACAAGGCAGCAATGACTGCCCTATTCCCTCATTCTGATGAAAATTACAACCCCCCCAACCCCACCCTATCCCTCATTCTGGCATTCCCACCCCACACCCAATTCATCTTGCTTTGCCCTCTTAGGAGAACTGCTGGCTGTGCAAATCAATTCACCCAGAGACTGGGGCTTTTCAGTGCTGGGTGGCTTTGGTTCAGCACTGCAGAATTGTCGCTGCACCCCTGGCTCTTGTCTCGGTCACAGTGGATGGCTGACCCCACACCCTGCAGTGCCAAAGGAAAACTGCTGCATGGTGGCCAGAGGGTCACTTCTCTGAACTCCCTTCCTGCTCTACTCCTTGGCCAGTAGTTCTGTTGTGACTCATGTAAATATTGACATTTGCCACGGACTTGCCTTTGTGCTTTCATTCCCTGCTGAAAAGACTTGATGTTTTTCTTCTGGGTTCGCCTGGACTTTTTTCTCACTCTTTTCTTTTGCACAGTCTTTCTCTGAAGAGCCTGGAAAAAAATAAAACCTCTTTTGTAAAGCCTGCTTTTTGGTGTTTTTTGTTGTTTTTTTTTTTTTTTTTTTTTTTTTTTCCTGGAAATGTTAACTCCCTGTGCAGATATTCTGGGAACTTTTTACTGTTCTTTTATTGCATGACACAAGAAACTAAAAGAGGAACATTATCTCTTCGAGGCAGCAAGTCATTGTACTTGCTTCTAAAAGCTGATCTTGTTTTGTTTGACTCACTAGCTGTTTTATTCTGGCAGTGATGCACTAAAATATCCTTGAGGTAGTGTTCAGTTGCACTTGCTTTCCTCTCTTTTAATGCCACATCTCTCGCAGTCACACTGTCCTCACCATGAACAAACCTATCAGCATCTGGCCCATTAATAACAGCTCGTTATGAAATAAAAATTAATCAAGCACTGAGATTATTGTGCAGCATTTCCCAGGACTTATTACTCAGAGTGATTGTGCAGACATCTTGTTGCATGGGGGTAGACTGTAGTTTGGTTGGAATTAACTCACAACAGCTGCTTTATTGCTGTGATGTATTATTATTTATGTGGCATGAAAGATGTGACTAGCACTTGAGAACAACAGAGCCGTGCACAGAGGAGTTTGCAGGCTAAGGGAGAGGAAAGGCTGGAGCAGAGCATGATAAAAAAGGGAATGGGATGTGTGTTGCTGCAATTCAGTCCATAAACTTCAGCAGAGCCTTTGTTTCTCTGAGCTTCTTGTTCTTCCTCACATAAGGCACAGTTATAAGCAGCATTAATCAAAGAGGTGAAGAGTCAAGAGCTTTGTCTTTAATAACATTGTAGTGTTTCTTGTTTAACTTTCTCCCTGTGGACCCAGTTCTCAGATCTGGCCAAGTTTCATCCTGTTGAGGAGCCAAACAAAGCAGATAAAAGAGGGATTTATGTCAGAGGAACAGCAAGTATATTTTCATCTCAGAGACACAATGATTTGGTACAAGAGTGCATATTAAGCATCTTAAAATAGAGTTAAGCTGTGTGCTGATCTTTACTCTGAAGCCACATTGCTCAGCTACTTGTACAAATCCTGCAAGATAACAGAAGGTGCTAAACAAGTCACTGGGAGAAAAAAAAGATAGAAAAGTGACATATCTTTTAAAACATAAGTAAGACCAAATTGATTTGCAAAGGAAGAATACAACTAATTACACAGTCAGAGCTTTGCAAAGTGTCTGTGCACCAGTCTTGAAAAATTTGGGAGCAAAAGTTGTAATTCCTGAATGGGGTAACGCTGAGTGCCAGTGTGATTCAGACCAAGGTGGATTTGTGTGAAATAGACCCTCCCACAATCCATTAAATATTCTTCTCACCCTTCCCAATCTTCTCACTCACAATATATTCACCACAGCCCCCTGCCAGTTTCAATGTGTACCCTGCCCCAGTGCTTTAATTTTTCTGAACGTGTTTCCCAATGTGTTTTTGCCCAAAGAAATGCCAGCGGATCTGCCATCAGCTGCACCTTGCCTTTCCTCAGCGGAGTTTTTAGCTTTTAAGAATACTTCAAACCTGCCAGGAACAAAAAGGGATATGAAGAACCAATTTCAATTACAGTGTGTGAGGCGGTTTCCCGGCAACAAGAGTATTTAAGAGCAACAAAAATTAACATACCTTCAAAGAAAAAGCAGCAGCAACAGCCACTGATTTTCACGGTGTAATATTTTGTATTCATTAAAATGTAGTTTCTGAGCATTGTTTCTGCCTCAAGGCTCAACTCCAACTCATCTTAAAATCGTGTTTCTCCTTTCTCCACTGAAAAGTACTTAGAACTTTATAAAGAGGCACAGGAAAAGGATGGAAAGAAAAAGACAGGCTGGACTGCTAATATAATTCCTTGGAGCGAAGCTACTGACTCCTATCTTGCTGGAATAGCAAAACTCAGATACTCTCTTAAGGAATAATCCCTCTCCTTTAGGATCCAACTCCGCTTTTGAACCACAGAAAGAAACACTCCATCTTAAAATTGGCTTTTTCAAAGCCTTCTACCCCTTTTGTCACTGTACATCCATCCATACCTATTCTCCCTGGAAAATAATTGCTCTCCAAAGCCTCTGGTTTGACGGATAAATCCAGGAGAATTTGTGCTCTGTGAAAGAGCTGTTTCCAAACAGAGTTAATAAATCACAAATATTGTGGTCCTGAGCAGGTAACAAAGATTTTTACCTGCAAGGGAGGGAGGGATGGTACCAGTATAGACCAGTAAGACACAAAACATCCCAGTAAACTCCAGTGCATGAAGAAACTGGGACAGGAGGGTGATTTTTCTATCCTTTTACCTTGAAGGATTTACAGTGTTTGAGTTGCCCCTGTCTTTTAACACCTTATATTTGACAAAAAATATCTGTGGCAGTGACATCCCTGTCTGGGATCATACTGTCAAGGTATAAATAAAAAAATTAGGTTTAACATTCGACTGCTTTAAGTGAAGAGTTTCTGACCTGCTCAAAACCAAAACTGAAACCATTCAACCTCTTGAATTTATTTCACAGTCCTCTTTTATTCCCCCAAAGAATTCTTTCTCAGAAAAACATTTGAATTTTCAGCTCAAGTTGGACCAGAAGGACAATCCATGTACTTGTATTGCCTTGGTTTGCATTTTCCAAGAGTGGGGATCAAGGTCATCTGTTGCATTGCACAAAATCTTCAGGACACAGATCACTTGCACTGCAGCCATTGCCCTGACAACATCAATATTTGGCATTTTGGGACGTGCCAAGGTAATTTTGGTTAATCTGCTGTTTCTGGGTTGCTAGACATCCAAAAATCCTGGCCAAACCATTAAATTCCATTCTTTCTCCCTTGTGTGAACAGCATTTCTGAGTGACTAAGGGAAGCTATAACAAAAAAAGCTGTTGGAGAAAAAATGTAGTTTTAGGAGTAAGGGCAATAAATATTTTGTTTCTTGAAACACTGCTGATTGACTGATTAAAAGCTCAAGGGGTGCAGATTTATCTGCCTGCATCGGTTCCAGCAGTAGGACAAAATCCTGTGCCACATGGTCCAGTGTTGAGTAAACCCACTGGCTTGTGCCTCCTCAGATAAAGGCTATTTTAAGCAGTCACTGATTGCTTAATTATAATAATCCAACAAAAGATTTCAGCCACTTGCCTGCAGACAGGAGCCTCGTTGCAGACAAAATGCTGCTTGAGAAACCCCTGTAGGTTTGGGAAGAGCCACTTTGGAGCTACAGGAGCCCTGGGGTTCCTGGAAGTTGGGGGCTGAGAAGAACCCCCAGTTTTCCCCTGTGCTCAGACAAGTGGATTGAATCTTCCCAAGGTGAGACTCTGGATCCTGCCCCAGGCTTCTGTGTTCACTGCAGAAGTGACCTTGGAGCAGCTGAAGTGGCAGCCAAAGCATAATGAAATTATGGAGATATGAGTGGATGTAGCTGCCTTTCCCCTTCCCTGAGGAGAGCAGAGAGGAGACCTCAGAGAGACCCAGGAGCTCAGATTTCCAACAGGTGAACTGTCAGCAGAAAGTCTCTGGGAGTAAGCTATTTGCAATTTAAATGGATTGAAATAAAAGGCAAAAGGCATGAGGAACTGGTCAGCAAGAAGATAATTTGTTAAGTTCCTTCTTAAAGAAAAAGTTACTTGACCCAAGAGCTGTCATCCCTTAATTCAACATGTCCTCTTCACAATGCCCATTCCACATTAAGCAACGTGAATCCTGATATTCCATTTACTGCTGAGTGGCAAAAATCTCTAAAATTTTTGCTTCCCTCACGTCACCTTCCTCACTTGCTCATGGCCCTTTGCAATGTCTCTGTGTCCCTGCAGCTGCAGTGGAAGAGAGATGGAGCACTTCCCCTCATCATCAGTGTCTATTCACCATCACCTCCTAGGCCATCACTGGAGCTGCATTTCTCCACGGCTCCAGCCATCCAAACCTGGAACTGGATTTTCACCAGGATTTTCAATCCAGAAGGGAAAAAAACTGATACAAAGCATGGGGAGGGGGGTGGGTTTTCTCACCATGGCAGTTGTGTGAAGTAGGATTTGTTTGAGTGATGGAGGGTCTTAGCTCCCTTGAGGGGCTGTCTTAAGGATGATGCACCAAATCCTCAGGAACCAAGAATTGTGACCACCAAGAAATGTACAACCAGCATTTGAACCCCTTGTACCAGACATTTTTTCCTGAAATAGGGATGTGTACTTAGCTTTAATAAAGGTGGCTCCCAGCTCCCACAATCTCCAGTGAGGTAGATACCCAGTGTGCACTGAAGATAAAATGGTCTATGAAATGGGTCAGCTTGTGGGCAATTAACACATGTGGAGAAGGGAGTGAGGACAGCACAGGCAGCAGTGGAAATCAGGGGGAATAAAAGCTACTGGGATGCAGAGGAAGCAAATGGGAAAAGGACTGTCTGGGAGATTCCGTTTGCAGTTGGCTAGGTTATATATATAAATGAGCAATTGGTGGAAATTTTGCAAAACACTGTGAATTCAATTACTTTTGAGGTGTTTTAAGCACATGATACAGAATGCCTTTAGGATGGAACATTTAAAATCTCAAGGTAACAGTGGTGTGAGGAAGGTGCAAGTTTTCTTTTAAATCATTGGTCTGCCAGTCAATGTGGAAAAGGCCTCCTTACATGTAAAAAACATTGTGGTTCTTGAGGATCTTCACAGAAAAATACCAGAAGTTAAAAGGCGGCGAAGTACAAACCAGTGTGTGCTGATTTCGCACTCTGGAATTGTCTCATGGTCATATCCATGGAGAAGGAGAATCAGAGCCAGCTCTTGGATGTAGGAGGCTGCTGGAATTGGACCCAAAGCCCTGCCTGTGACAGCCCAGGGGTGCAGAGTTACCTGTTGCTGGGACTTGTGTCACCCTGTGGGGACACAGAGGGGACCTGAGCACAGGGAGTGGGCACAGTGAAAGGACCAGTTGCTGGGAAAAGAGGAATATTCCCACTTCCAGACCAGGACAGTATAATTTATTTTGCCCTTATTCTCTGGTTTGCCTACCGTGCTGAGAAAGATTTAAAAATATTGCAAAGATGACAAAAAAAGACCGAAAACTGGGGATGATGTTCCTACTGTTTGATCTTGCTGTTTGGGTGGGGGTCCAGGTGAGCTTTGATTTCCTGGTGTAACTGAGACAAATGATTCTTGTCTGTTGAGCTTGCTAGCAGGGGAGAAAAATACGTAACTCTAATGCTAACCCTAACCCAAATCAGTTGCCTCAGCTGGCTGGAAGATGTGGAGTTAAATACACTCACATTTACTCACATCTGACTTCGTTAGTAAATTATTGTATGATGAACTGGTCCATGGTAACCTTCCTGTACTCTTCCATGGCTAATGTCCTACTAATATCTCATCCATAGGCTTATTTTACACTGCAGTTAGCCTATTTCTACAACAGGCAGCAGCCTGGTCCCTCTTGGGTTCAGTGTGAGCTGGCCTGTTGTTATTGGACATGAAATGAGTACACAGAAGCTTGGTAAGTTCAAAAGAGAAAAAGACTAAATTTTATTTCTGACCTGGCAATATATAGAATTCTAAAAGTGACAGTGTGTTGGAGGATGAAATTGCCACCTCTCCAACTACACTGGTTAAACTAACAGTCTATCAATTTTCTCCTCCCACAAAGGAGAATGGAAAACAACCATTATTTACATGAACAGTGCATGAGAACTCCAGTAGAAATATGTAGACATCAGAAGGCATAGAAAACTTCTAAAAGAAATTTAAAACTTTCAAAAGAACTATAAAAGAAAACTTAACACTTTTAAAAATCAGGACAACACTGGCCTGAATGCTGAAAGTGGAGCTGAAAGGAAACACAGTGATGGTTGTGCTGGGGGGAAGCGTTCGACCATTTCATTAACCCTGCTAATAGTTCAAACAAAGACCTTAATAGCACAATCAATAATGCAGCCTGTGATCAGTTTGTTAGCCAGCCTCAAATGCTTTGCTTTTAATAGGGGACTCCCAGAAGGATCATGAACTGTTGCTTGGAAGCAGTAATTCAGGGTGCATGGAAAGTATGACTTTGGGTCTGATTTTGCATTTTTCTGACAAGCATAATCACTTCTCTGTCTCCTTAGACTGCTGCTGGATAACTCACCCAGGAGTCCCAAAGTTCTCTGTCCCTCATCAGCCTGGCATTTCTGAACAAATTATTTGGGTATTCATACCTGTTCTTAATGCTTTTGTAGGAAAAGTGAGTCTCTGGGCTTGTCCACAATTAAGGCAGAGCTGATGGTAAAGGATAATCCTTTACCAAAAATTGCTAAAGAGGAAAGAAACTCTTTACTGTGAGAGAACAGGTTGCCCAAAGGTGTGGATGCCTCATTCCTGGAGATTTTAAAGTCCAGGGTGAGAAATCTGGTCTAGTGGGTGTCATCCCTGTCTGTGGCAGTGGGGATGGAACTGCAAAGTCTTTAAGGTCCCTTCCAATCCAAACCACTCTGTGACTCTGTGATTCTATGATGGGGCCCCACATTCAGCTTGGGTATTTTTTCACAGGTTCTCTCAACTCTGCCTTTTCTTCAGCTCCAAATCTGAGCCTGTGCAGCTGTGACATGATTGCACCAAGTACAACCTTTCACAGAATCTGTGGAGCTCATCAGCTCAGTTCAGGTATGTCTCTTCAGGTTCCCATCTGCCTGGAAAACCTGATGAAGACACCTCCAAAACAGGCTCTGCCCCTTTGTTTCCCTTCTCCCCTTTTACTCTTCCTTTCCTGCTCTCCTTATCTTCAGCAAAAGTTTCTCAAAGTTTTCTTTAAAACTTTTTTCAAAAAGTTTTCTTTAACTGAAAAAAAGCTGCCAGACACGGGTGCAAAGAAGATCTTGAAAATTGGTCCAAATCCTGCATGCACAAAGCAGTACTCCCCTCTTTGGAGGCACTCTGCCCAAAGGAAGGTGGGCAGGAGAACCTGAATGGCAATATTTAACATTATAGGTGGATGAAAACCAGCAGAACTCTTGGTGCTCTTTCATTTGTAAGAAGTAGGAATGCCTCCTTTCTGCTTTACTGCTAAAATTTTATCTTCTGGTTTTGGCACATTAACTTTCCACTTATTAGGCTGCCTGTGAGATTTTTTATTGGGGAGGGTTTTTTTATTATTATTTAAGAGATTGGGGTGTGTGTAGTTTTCATTGTCACGTTAAACACATTGAGTAAATACAATTCCTGAAACAGGAGATTTTATCTGGGAAGCTCAGATGAAATTCCATGGCTGGCAGTTGCTCAGGTGAGCCCTCTCTGCCAGACTACAATAGCAAAGGATATTCTTCCTTCCCTTTACCTCCACTTCATTATGCATGGGAGAGAAGGGAGTGGGAGCAAAGCAGGGTCATCTCGGTGTTGCACTTATTCCACTGCAATGACTTCACTGAGCACGAGTAACAAAGCATTCCCTGTGAGCACAACTGAGCACTGAGGTTACCCCGGGGGTGTAATGTTGTACGTGACCTGCTCCAGGATGCAGCCACCCGCTAAGTCAGCTCCTTTCCTTCCCTTGTCCTCACACTGCAGAACAGTGTGTGAGTGAACTGAGATGATGCAGTTAAGTCTTCACTGCTGCTGGCATCAGCTGAGAGAGCCTGGAGTCAATGTGCCCGAGCAGTGGGGCAGCTCTCTGAAGGACGTGCTCTGTTCTCTGGGGCAGAAGTTGTACCCAGAGGGGAAAAGCAGATTCAGACTTGTCTGTCAGTGCGGCCTTCATGTGGTTCATGATGAAAGCAACCACGTTGTTTTCAGGAAGAACTGAACTAGGGAGGACTGTGGGTGGTCGGGGCAGAGTGGGGGTAAGGCACTCAGCACATCCTGAGGGCACGGAAAGGAGGCTGGCATCCCATGGAAAAGCATCAGGTTTGGGATAAGGGAATCAGTGAGAGGAATTAAATATAGGGTGTGTCGGGGCATGGGAATGGCTCAGGGTTACCCTTACTCAGCATCCCTGTAACTGCTGTGCTCAATTCCAGTAAGAGATGGAGCTCCAGGTGCAAGGGCAGAGACGTGGGAGGTAAAGCTCAGGCTCTCACCAGCACTGGAGCAGGCTGTCCAGAGAAGCAGTGGAGACAGCATCCCTGGAGGTACTCAACATTTGCATAGATGTGATGGATCTGGCACTATTAATGGTTGAACTCAATGACCTTAGACATCTTTTCCAAACTTTATTCTATTCTATTCTATTCTATTCTATTCTATTCTATTCTATTCTATTCCATTCTATTCTATTCTATTCTTCCATTTCTATTCCATTCACATCCATATGCTTAATTCTTTATTACAGACAGGTCTCTTGTTCTTCAGAACATGTCAGGGCTTCAAAGCAAGGTACATGGTACTGACTTTTCCCTCAAGGCCCCCTCCCTGACAGTGCTAAATGGCTTTCACATGAAAGAAAACAGGGCTTTGCCAGACTCCCAGCCTTTTTCTTTTGTGTTTTGCCAAAACCCACAGCCGCATAGCCAAATGGACGGGAACTGAAGTGGATCCATGACCCCTACCTGAATTCGACAAAATGTGAAATAATTTGGATGAGAAATCATGTCTGTGTGATGGATTACAAAGAATGCCATCAGAGGACTGAGATGGTTGTAGAGACAGGGAAGGGTAGCAAACGTTTTGCTTCCTGATTCTCATCTCTCACAGAACACGCTTTGGTTGTTTTCTTAACTGAAACTGGCGAAGCTCAACTCATAAATGCCTTAATTAGGATTGCAACCCAAAGATTCTTTATAATGATATGTAGGAGTGAAGCCAGAGGAGGCCACAAAAGTGATTGGAGTGATAAGAGCACCTTCTCTGTGAGGACAGAGTTGGGGTTGTTCAGGCTGGAGAAGGAAAGGCTGCAGGGAGACCTAGAGCATCTTTCAGTTCCCACAGAGGCCTTAGACAGGTGGGGACAGACCTTTTAGCAGGGAATGTTGTGACAGAGCAAGGGAGAATGGTTTTACATTGAAGGAGAGTTGATTTAAATTAGGTATAAGGAAGAAGTTTTTTTACAGTGATGGTGGTGAAACACTGACACAGGTTGCTCAGAGAAGGTGTGAATGACCCATCCCTGGAAGTGTTCAAGGCCAGGCTGCACAGGGCTCTGAGCAACCTGATATAGTTGAAAGTGCCTCCTTTGATCTTTGTTCCATGTCTGTCATTCAGCAGGGACATCCCTCTGCAGCTGGGACATGAATCTGCAAACCCTTCTGCAGCTTCTTGGGCCAGTTCTGTCACTCTTGAACCACTTTTCACTCCTGGGTGTATTCTGAAGATATTTGCATCATATTTTGTTTTAATTCAGTGCTCAGGCAAGGTAGGAGACAGTTCTGAGGAACAGACACTTTGTGGCAACACTATTATAATTTTACTTGTGTACATTTTCTCCCCTAGATTGGTTTTCACTCCAGCTATATTTCTTTCAATGTGACAGATATTTTTTCTCCATGTTTTCTTTTTAGTCCTATCCTCTGTTTAAAAGCAAGGTCATTAATAATTTTGGATGAAGTATATTTGCTGTAGCACTTCAGGATAACATGGTTTGAATATTTTGATTGATTTATGTCTATAAAAAACAAACTGCTTCAGCTGTTTGTCTGTAGAACCTTTGTTTTCTTTAAAGGCACGAGCCCTGTGCCTCATTAGTCTTCCCAAGCTTTCCTTTTGGTACCTGTTGTGTTTCACACATTTTTATAAGCTGTCTGCCTCTAATAAATGAAATTATACTTCAGCTGTAAAGTGTTCCCATAAGCAATCAAAGAAATGCTGCCTTGTAGTCTCTGAGAATAAGCACCATCAGTACCATTGTCACATCATCAGGACGTAGCTCAGCCTGGCTATTTGTTTTGTGCTACTCTGACAGCTCGGGTGGTGCAGCATTTCTCAAAAACCACTGCTGGAGGAATCCAAGAATGGAGGATGAGCACATACCAGCCTAAGGTGTCTGGCACTGCAATATTTTGGCTGATTTTTAGAAGAGCGACTTGGTTCTGCATAAGCTCTTGATTGATTAGATATATATATATTATATATATATATATATATATATGTAAGAATCAGAAGCCAAAATAAAATGAATTAGCAGAGGAAATCACACACAGGTTTGTTATTGTGACTGTGAGCTATCAGTGTGGGTTACAAGGTCTGTGACAGCATCTTCGGGGAGCTCCAGGGAAGTTCAGCCAAACCCCCTGCAGGATCCACCAAACTTGTTTGCTTTTGCTCTCATTTCTTGTTACAAAGAGAGAGAATTGCAATGATTTTGTTTTTTCCTGGGACATCCTCATGTCAAACTGCAGATGAATGAGGCTGTGCACCAGTGAGCTCATTTCTTGCACTTATAATTCAAACCAGAGGAAGAAGACGGGCCAGCTCGTGACACACAACATCATTTTATTTCAAGTGAAAGCTGGCTGACAGCTCCTCGTTTTTCTAGAACTGATGGCAATTTTGAATTCCTGTGGGTTTTATGCAACTCTCCCAAGTTCATGGCAACATTCACCAGGAAAGTTTGGGATCTGGCACCCTTTGCTTCCAATACCTTCCCTGAGCTTGCACATCCAATGTTGTGTGTGTACAGAAAGCCATCTGCTGTTAACATGGGATTGGTTTTGTTGGGAAATACCCCCAGAACCACTGAGTCAAACCAGTGACCCAACGCTTCCAGGTCCACCCCAAAACCATGTCCTGAAGTGCCACATTCCCACATTTTTGGAACATTTCCAGGGGCAGTGATTCCTACACTTCCCTGGACAGCTTGTTCCAATGCTTGACAACTCCTTCAGTGAAGTAGTTACTTTTTTTTTTTTAATATCTGACCTAAACTTCCTCTGGTGCAACTTGGAGCCATTTCTTCTTGCCTTACCACCTATTCCTCTTGTCCCATCCATGTTCTAGTCCCTGCAGCTGTGAGGGTGAGGTATCCATGGCAGACACATTCCAGCTCAGAGCTGAGGGCACCCCTGGTCTGAGAGGAATCAGCCCTCTGAGACCAGGGAAGGACAGAGCAAGGAAGTTGCTCGGGGCAAGACTAAGCACAGCACAAAGTTGCCTTTAATATTTCAACAACTTCTCAGCTTTTCATTCACTTCAGCTGGGTAATCTTTAATGACAAACATTTTTTTTTGCCTTTTTTTCTCTTCAGATGGGGATGAGGCAGAGAGGAAATCAGCATTCAGAACTCCTCTCTACTTACATGCACGTCACATTGCAAAAATGAACATTCTGTCTGATTCAGTTGGATCAACTTTGTAGGCAGATTATTTAGTAATTAAACCAGAGATATATCTCAGAGGCAAAAGTGCAAATTCCACTGATTCCAGTTTATATTTTTATAACCCATGCTAGGAAGAAGCAAAGCATCAGAAAGCTCTCATTATTTATATGTATATAAATGTAGGTGTATTTCCATATATATATGGAAAGCAGATAGCAATTCCTTCATTTCCCCTCTCTCCCTTTCTGCTTGGAAGCCTATTTACAAACACACAGTCAAAATCCTGTTCTGAAATGGGTGATTGTGTTCATTGTTCCAGAACACATAATAGCAGAGGCAAATGGGAATGCTGAGGCAGTAATAGCTTAAGTTGTTCAAACAGGAGGAACAGGCAAAGCAGCAAATAATTGTCACAACCTAAAGGCTGCAGAGTCCCTGAAATCACCAAATCTTTCACTCTGTGAGTCTTCCACACTTGTTGAGCTACTGTAATGTCTTGGCTATGTCATCAGGATCTGAGATTTAGCCACAATTCCTAATACCTGGTCTAGATGCTCTTAAATTCTGCACCAAAATTCATCGAATACTGGTTTTATGGTGACTGAATTGAGTTTTCTGGGGCCACAGACTTCTAAAATCAGAGTTCCCTCCATTTGTACTGTGGTCAGCCAGGGTCATCTCTTGGATTCCTTTTGGGAAAGAACATCCAAGGCTTGATGAACTGGCTTCAGAGAACAGGTATTTATTATGTCTCTCCTGCAGGGACTGTGACAAGCCAGGACAGGGTGTGAAGGCCAGGCAGAATGGGAAAAGTACCATTTCTTGCAGGGCTTGAAAGGACAGAGCTATCACAGGATGAGACAGGAAAAGAAATAAATCTTCAGCTCACTCCTAAGACAAAAATGGATGATGCTGGAAGTCAAACCTCAGTACAGTGTGTAGAGGGCAAAAATTCGGCCCAATCTCCTCAACATAACCACCCATAACCTTTTATGGTTTTGTCCAGCCTGGTTCCCCAGAGAGCACGGTCTCCCACAGGTCCTCCCCACACCAGACCTGTCAGGATACTTCAGGTGTCTCCAAGACATCTCAAGTGATGTCAGAGGAGCCCTTTTCATCCCTTTTCCTCCTCATTTTGTTTTCCCCATATCAGTGGAACAAGCTCAGGTCTCTCAGAGCTACCTGGTCAAACCCACTCACGTGTTTTGGCTTCCTGGAGTTATTCAGAGTTTCCTGCACAGAGGAAAACCATCAGGACATGAATTTTTGCTGATCCATCTGCCCAGCAGAGCAATTAAAGCCAGAATTGTGAAAGAGCAATATTATTTTAAAAACACAGCGCAACCTCTTTTATGAAACAGCACCAAGAATGGACTTGTCAAACACTATTCGTTTTTCCATTTTATTTTTCAATAAAAGAGGGAAAGAAGGAGTGCTTACTAGGAAAGCAGTCTGTTCTAAAGTCAAAATACTCTGTCTGATTATGCTCAGGGACCAGGCAATTAACAATGATCAAAGAGGGTAATTGTTGTTAAAAAGTTAATAGGGATAAAAATATCACTACATTAATTTTTTTAACCTATTTCCCCCCTCCAGAAATAAAGCCATAATTTTTCAGCATTTAAAAATATAATCCTCATCATTGATTTTCTTTCTTTGGGGGCAGAAACAAAACAAAACAAAACAAAACAAAACAAAACAAAACAAAACAAAAAGGCAAAAAAAAAAGGTGAAATAAGGAAAATTGTTCAATTAATCTCATTTTTGCCAAAACATACCTTATCGGGTCAGATTTACAGATTGCACAAGGTGGTTAGTTCAATTACAGCAGGGGAAGAGTAATTCTGAGAACTAATTAAATATGCTGGTATGCAGATGGTTAATTGGATTAATAATTACCTTGCATATGTAAAGAGAGGTTTTATGTTTGCACAGGCAATTTTTTATCAGGATTCTCCTGGGATAAAAAAAAAATAATCATGCTAATAAATGATTGTTTCAAATAGTAAAATGTTTTTGCTTTGGTTTTGACTAAACTTTAGAAGAAAAAGCTTTCTGCTCCCATCAGAAGGTAATTTAAATAAAAGAAAGATTTCACTTTCTTTTTTTTTTTTTTTCTGTACACTCACCTAGAGCCACTCTAGGGAAGAGAGAAAAGCAAAGCATGTTGTAATCTGCAGAAATCAGAAGACAATGGAAAAATCTGTTTTTAAGCATTTTTGGGGGGTGGGAACAAATTGCCATGGCAACTCTCTAAACGGATATGTCTTCAAGGAAATCATGCTGTTCTCTTGAAAAGTGAGATGCATAATACAGTGAGCACTTGAAAGTTATCTTTGGAAGGCATGTGTACAGGAAAATCAGAAATATTTTATAAATTCAAACTTATGAAACATTCATGCTGATTCACTAATGTTTCACATGGCAATTATTCCACCCAAAGGCAGGAGCTGAATAACCTTGCCATGTATATGTGCATTTTTAAGAGTGTTTTGTGGCTGGGCTGATCTGATCTATCAGCACCTTCCCTCTGCTCTGCAAGCACTCAGAGTTCTTTGCCATCAATATATAAGTTGCTGCTAACTCAGATGGTTGTTAAATCAGAGCCTGAAATATTTAACCCATTTCTTAAACCCTTTCTTTTCCTGACAGGCTGTGTCAGTCAACATTTCCTTACCAGCAGCATCAGTGACATCAATGTGCTGCAGAGTGGGATGAGAGGGGAGGATTTGACCTAATAACTTTTCTTGGAAAAGCTGTTCCTCCTATTTTAAATCAGTCAGATGGTTTGAGGCATCTGGTCACACTCAAAATTATATTTTGCTCACAGAATTGAAGGATTCTCATCCTGGCAGAACAACTTAAGAGTTTTACCTCAAGACCGGGGCTAAATGATCTTTAAGGTGCCTTCCAACCCAAACTGTTCTATGATTCTCTGCCCCTATTAAAAACAAGAGGAGGATTTTCTTTGCCATGGCTTATTTACTTCCTAAGCTTCTGGCCTGAAAAAGTAATAAAATTAATAAGACATTAACTAATATAAAGTGAAAAGCAAATCATGGCATTTATTTGCCTCCTTGAGATGGAGCTGCCTTCGTGCTTCTTTGCTCATTCTGACAACTCCTGGGCTTTTCTTCCACAAGGATGAACCATTTTAATTAATGCAACCCAAACGACTTGCTTTATACAAACCAGACAGAATAACAAAATATGCCCTGACTGAAACCAAAATCAGCATCCTGCCCACAGCCACGTGCACCAGTTTAAGTGAGGCAATTTAAAAATGTCGCCTCGGACTCATATTTTACATAGAGGAGCTCTCAGGCTGGCAGTCACATTGCCAGGCCTGGGTGCTTAAATTTAAGGTGTCAGAACAACAATCACATCTAAAAGGCAGCAAATGGATGGAACAATTCACCAATGTGTCCCTGAGGGTCTTCTCCACACGTCACTCTCCTGTACTTCAGGGAGCTGAGGCAGGGGCTGCTGTGCCAAGTCAGGGCAATTAGTTGTGATTTCAAATACGAGGAGCAGATTGTGAACAACTCCCTGTTTTTCTCTCCCACGTGTCTCTGCCTGGTATCCTTCAGTGACTCAGTTGTCTGTTCAGCAGTTGTTCTTGGAAGCAGAATGATCACGGCAGCCAGAAGAAGGAATCCCATTTGGCAGGTGGATCACTTGGTGGGAATGGCTGGGACTGAGAGGGCTGGCTGCAGAACAGGGACACAGCTCATCTTGGCTAAGCTCTCCCATGATATTTTCTTTTTTTTTTTTTTTTTGAGAAGCAAGTAAATATTTTGACAATTTCTAGCACAAGCTGGCCCTCAGGAGATATCAAAGTGGAAAAAATTACTGCTGATGACAGACAAAAATACCAGAATACCTATCAGGGGTAATAATTGCTGTATCTGAGGAAGGCCTAAAGCCAGATCCAGAATTCACAGCTTGAACAAGGGCTCAGAAAGAAATCTGGTTTGAAAATCCATCATCCAGTGCTGTGGAATATCCCTGTGGTCAGTTCAGGTCACCTGTCCCAGCTATGGTCCCTCCCAATTTCTTTTGTGAACCTGGCGGAGTGTGAGACAGGAGAAAAAAACTCCTTGACTTAGGATAAACAAAACTTAGCAAAAAACCTGAACCATCAGTGTGTCATCCACACCATTCCCATCCAGAATCCAAAACAAAGCACTGGAACGGCTGCTGACAAGAAATTAACTCTACCTGAGCTGAAAACAGGACGGTGACGTTAAAAGGTCTCTTCCAACCCAAACTGTTCTGATTCTACGATTTCTCATATGGCTGGGGGAGGCTGAGGTTGGTGCCTAAGGCTGTGGAACAGCAAAGCCAGGCCTAGGTCAGGACAGCCCCTGCTGCTCCTCCGTCCGTGCCTCAGGACGATGCTTTCTAAGCAGATTTCACTTGCTGCGGTCACGCTCTGAGCTGGCCAGAAGCTGTGCAGCTGATGTGGCACAGCCTGCTCCCAGCAGAGCCTGTCACCTTCTGTCACCCCTCTCAGGTGGGGCTGTGCAAGGCTGAAATGTCCTTACATGCAGTGGTGGCCACGTGCTGTGACCCCACGGCGTTGCTGAGGTCACTCCAGCCACGGAGGGTGACTTTGTGCATGTGTGTGAACAGCAAAAAACGCCCTGGGTGAGGCAGGGAGATGCCCTGAGTGCTCTACACCACTCAGATGGACTTTGTATTTCTTTTTACCTGGTCCCAGGTGACACCTCCAGCAAGGTTAATGCTCTTAAGAGCTTCTTCCAACAAGAGGGCATCAGCTCCAAGGGGCAGCCTTCAGGTGGGTTTGCATGAACAAGGATTTCGCCCCACTTGTGTTTAATGGGAAAGAAATCAGCACCATTCAGAAAGTTTGCCCTATACGTGAGATTTATTTTTTTTTTTAATTATGGCATTTCAAAGATGAAAAGGTCATTTGTACCTGCATGCAGTTTTCTTCAGCAAAAACATGGCTTTTGTGTACATGCTAAAGGAATGAGAATATTAAAAATATTCCCCAGGAAGTCCTCCTACATATATTCCAGGAGCTTTCTAGGATAGCAAGGACAGGGCAAATCTGTGTCAGTAATCCTGGCAGAGGCAAGGTAGAGATAAAGGTGTTAAATGGCCAAAGAAATTGTAGAATTCAGTGGCATTTCTTCTGATAAAGAAGTGTTTAATCTGACAGCCACAGGAACTGGGGTGTGACATGAGCATGAGGCCAGGAAATGTAAAATGAAGTAATCACCCTGAAGAGGGAACTACTTTGAATAACACATGATGCTGGAAATCTTCAACGCAGCATCGGATTCTGTTGTTCAGCACCTCATCCCAGACATTTGCCATTACTTTAAATATTATTGAAAGAATTTGGGGCAAAAAAAATGTTTCAACAGTGCCTGCAGCAGCATGAATGTTCTTGCTAGAGAATCTCACCATCAGCCTCAAGAGTTATGGAATTTGATGTGTAAATTTGATTTAACAGGGATGAATTTAATATTATGGGAGAGGAAAGTTGAGAGGAGGTGAAAGGTTTTGTGTAGGTCAATATTATGAATGGGATAAAAACAGACCAAGAGTTTTTTAAAAAGGGCCCTGGTTTAAAATGAGAGTCACTGGAGGGAGGACTCTGAGACAGTCAAAGAAAAGACAGTATCTTGTAATGTGGGGAGAGGGGATTTTGACTCCACAGATACCTGAAGATAAATTATTTTGCAGCAAATAAAAGCAAAGAAAGGTCATAAGTGCAAGACTCAAACCCCAGGTGCTTTAATTTCTGAAAATGCATCTGAAATAACTAAACAACATCCTCCAGTTGTCCCACTGAAACTATCCCAGGGGCAACCTTTAGCACAAATAAGAGGAGGTTTGAAAGCAGGACATCATATTAGCATTAAGGTTTCTTTATCCTTATTCCAGAAGGACCAACTTGAAGCAGAGTGAAGAACATAGTAAATAAAAATAATAAAGACAGGCTGATACTGCCTTTTGAGCTGGATTTCTTTTATCTAACATCAGCCATCTGAAAATGAGGCATCTGGCTTAGTGCAGACATCTGGACTCTCTCAATAGTCAGTAGAGAGAAGCAGCTCTAGAGATGATCCATCACAGCTCTTTACAGAGCAGGAATTGCCCTGGGAAGCTCCACCATCTGCAGAAGGAACCTGGATAACAAGCTTAGTATGGAAACCCACTTGTTCACCAGCAGGAACCAGCCAAGAAAAGTCCCATCCTTGCCTGCTGTGATCAGAAGAGGTCGTGGGTGACATTGTTCCAATGCATGATCTGCCCAAAGCTGAAATAATGTGATTATTGCTGATCACACACAAGGATCAACACAAGGAGAGTTATTACAGAATAACAGGTGAAAGTCAGAAAGGTGATTTCAGTGGCTTTGCTTATACTAAAGATGATCCCACCTTTTGATTCCTCACTTAAGCTTCCCAATGTCCTAGGAGGGCCAGAACCCCCACATCTGGTGCCTGAACCCCAACATCTGGATCCTCACCTGAATTCCCTGTTCTTACTGAGGACCTGGCACTGAAATTCTCAGGAAAACTCTTCATCCCTACTGTGGGAGGGAGGGAAGGAAAGGAAGGAAAGGAAGGAAGGAAAGGAAGGAAAGGAAGGAAAGGAAGGAAAGGAAGGAAGGAAAGGAAGGAAGGAAGGAAGGTTTGTGTGTGTTCAGTGTGCATCTCATCCCATTCCAGGGCAAAATGTTTCACTGTGGGCATGGCAAAAGTGCCTCCCTTGCCCTGGGGATGCAGGGAAAATGCAAAGCCCCTTGCAGGGGAAGTCTCTCCCTTAAGTCATCAGGCCTTTGATTAAGGCCTTCATCCTCAGACATTTCTCCTCCCTCCAACTGAGCAGAGTTATCCCGATTTCCAACTGAGACAGATTACAATGCCTTTTAATTTTTTTTTTTCCCATGGACAGGTGCAAGGGTGTCCCTTCAGGAGAAAATTTGTTTCTCTTTATGCCCCATTTAGACTCCAAACTTGCTAAGCTATTTAAAAAGAAACAGAGGCAAAAAAAAAAAAATAAATGCAGAGGTAGACTTTATACCCCTGATCTCAGCTATTTTTCCTTGCAAAAGACCATCTTTGAGCACTATGTTATTGAACCTCCCTGTTTAATGACCCTTCTAATGCACTGCTATCAGGTGGTGCCATCTGTATTTGGGCAAATGTGCTCACTCGTCTGTTTACTCAGCATAAATTATCTTTATTTAAAGTTTAATGGAAGTTACATCTATTTGGACATCTGTACTTAACTGATTACTGGCCACGTTGGGCCGCCTGGTGGTTCTGCATGAACTTGCCAGCTGCTCTGAAATGATAAGAGCCTGACATATGTTAAGAGCCAGCAACAATCACAGTCAGGGTGTACTTTTTTTTTTTTTTACTATTTCTGAGCTGGCAGTTAATAGCAGCAAAAAGAAATCCACCCACTTCTCCCAACTGCCTCCTCCACCCCCGTGCGTGTCTCTGCTGTCAATCCAAACCTTTTTAGAAGCACATAAAATAAAAATATTCCCCCCCACCCCGCCTTAGGAGTGAGTGGAGTTCTTTGTACATACCATTAAATCCACGTGCAGTTTGTTACCCGTTCCATGCAGTGAAACACTTCTGGCCGTGGGAAGCCAGAGCCCATCTCGGTTCATCAGCATCTGCAGGAGATTTGGAAAGTTGCTGCCATCTATAGATTGGTATGAGGATTTGCTGGCACTGTTAGGGAAAAGGGTTGAGATTCAGGGAGCAGGATTCGGGGGGAAAATCGTGGAACCACAGAATAATTAGGGTTGGGAAAGACCTCTAAGATCATCGAGTCCAGCCACTAATGCTGCCAGGTCCAGCACTAAACCAGTGCTGAGCTGCACAAACACCAACAACCTTGGACCTCTGCTTCTGGTTATCTTCTTCTGTGATATTATCTTCTTCTATCATCCTCTGTGCCTTTCCTCCTGTTACCTGCTGTTTGCCACGCTGCCAGCTGAACTGTGTCTTGAAAGACACAATTAATCTGAAAAGACCACGGCCTGACAACACTATTTTTTAACTAGTTAAAACCTTGTTTGTTAAGTGCAGATGTTAGCCTGATGTCAGCTGCTGCAGTGGATCTACCCTGGTTAACAATTTTTTGCAGGTAGTCATGACTATAGTGCAAGACCAGTTAATGTGACCTTGTGATCTGTAGTTAGAGCTCTGTGGTAGGAAGAGTGTTGTAGACTTCTCAATTGGCATCCCATCCCATCCCATCCCATCCCATCCCATCCCATCCCATCCCATCCCATCCCATCCCATGGAGCTGGGGTTGATACAATAGTGCAGATTGCCCTAAATTCAGCTCCCTGCACAGAGGGAGGAGATATCATTATTCTTTGGGGTGCTCCAACCCTCCCGTGCCTCATAGTCTACTGAATACCAAAAAAAAGGACAGTTTATAAAAAGCTTCTTTGCTTTTCCTCTGAGTTTTCAGGGTTACTTTAATCCTTTCATACTTAACTCATTTCTCTCAGGGTGAGGTGATTAATTTCTACCTAAACCCTTTGGTGCAAATTCAGCCCTGGAGAAAATATCTGTCAGCTCCAATTTGTTGTGGGTATCTAATGGCCTTCATGACTGGATTTTACTTAGACCCCAAAGAAAACCCTGCTTAAATGATAGTCTGTGGAGCTCCCTGGAAGCAGAACTAGATTTCTGAATATAAACTCCTAAAATCCCATTGTAAAGCTTCATAATTAATCAAAGCTGATAGAGTCTCAGTGAAAACTAACAACAATCTACTCTCAAAAACCAGATTTTATGTATATGTATAGTTAGAGTGGATTTAAAGAGTTTAGTATCAGGCACCCATCTCTGGAAATCTTAGTGGAGTGGAAAAGACACAAAACCAGCCTGTGCCTGCTGGAAGCAAAGAAGCCAATGGTTTTCAGCTGCAGAATAGTTGTAGGGTGAAAAACCTTGTGCTCCTGAGGTGAAACCAAACTCTATCTCGTGGGCTCTGACCTGTAGGGTGTGGGCTGTGACTGAAGAAACACCAGGTATGGTCTTTGGAGCTTCTGAGAAGAAGGGATGGAGCATCATGGATTGATGGAAAAGATGTCATAATTTTTTTTCTCAGGGCTCAAGGGCTCTTTCCCTCTTGTGCAACCCCATGTGGAGTGATGGGACTCAGGAAAATTTCCATCACACGTCTCCAAAAATCCTCCTCCTTGTCTCCCACAGGGATGTCAAGGATGTGCCTCATCTGCAGCCACATAAAGACTCTGGTCTGAGACAGAAAAGATCAGAAAAGTTGGCCATTCTTCTTCTGGGTCTTAAATGGAAGAAGAAAATCTGTCACTGGAGCTTCTTAGTCCATCAGTTCCCATTGCAGCTTCCTTTGTCTTCTTGAGCCTTTCTGGTGTGAGACAAAAATGGATGATGTGTGGTGGCTCCTCTCCTGCTGCTGACACAGAGAATTACTTTTATTTACTGTCGTGGTTACATTGCCATATGTTGTGTTTTCACCACATGGCTCCATGTAGTGATAGATATGTTTGCAACCTGAGGACTGGATGTCTGTAAATGGACCTTTTTATTCCATGTTTGTGTATGAAAGTCTGATGTCTCCTTTCTTATTTTTCATCACCAAAGCAGAGCTGGTGCAATACTAGCAGAGCCAGTCTGGCTGCACAGGAAAATACAAAACAGACCTAAAAAATACGGGGAGGGGTGAGACCTGCAGTTTCTAGAAAGAATAGAAAATTATTTGGTCCACAGAGTTCAGAGAACCTGAAGTTCTGTGCATTTGTTGGAAGCAATTTCAGGTCCTGTGCTTTGCATGGGGTGGACTGGTTAATTGTTGGCATCATGCTCTTGAGTGCTGCTCTGTTGGCAGCAATTCTTCTGCCTTACAGCGGGAGGAATTAGATGGAAATCAAGCTGTTAGTGCTTTTTCCCCCTAAACTAAACACAGGGGATTAAATTAGCTGTACCCCTAAACTCCAAATTATTTGTATCTTTGGTTTATTTTAGTGTTTTAGTTGACAACTCACGACAACTCATTCTTAGAGAGCTAGAATGAATTTTTTTTTTCTCTCTAAATTTAACATTTGCTTGTTTAAAAAATTAATTGAACAGTGATCTCTTCCCCCAGTACTAAATCACACAGAGCTTAGAGACTCAAGGAGAAAAACCTTACAGTTTGGAGCTACTATGAAACCACTCTACAAATAAATCTGCACTTTAAGCCAGGGGTATTTGCCAGGGAGAAAATATTTTTGCTATCACAGAAAATAATTTATTATTCTTAATGTATTCAAAACTTAAGAGCTCCTTAGTTATATTAATAGCTTAAAAGTTACAATATTTTTCCATTTTAAGTGTTACTATGTTTTTATTTACCCTCTTATTATTGAGTCTAATGGTCCTGCTCTTTCACTTCTTCTTTCTAGCTATGAACTTCTCTACTATAAAAAGTAGCCCAGGTCTCTCACATACTCAGCTGTCTCCAGGGGAGCTGAGCTCTCAGACCAAATTACCCTTCTATCACCACCAGAGTCGTCCTCCTGTCTCCTGGGAATTGCAACAACAGCTCAGGAAATGACAGCCAGAGTTTCTGGGCCATGGATTAGAAATAATCTGCTCCTGAGACGTGCTGCAGGGGTCACCACGCTGACTGCCGTGGGCTGTTGCGGTCCCAGGGGGACACGAGGATCGGTCACTAACGGGGCCTGTGACCCACAGGGACTTTCTCCAGCCCCTGTTTCTGCTGTGGATCTGCTCTGGGGTCTCCTGCAAACCTCTTCCATTGTGCTGTGCACTGGTGTCCTCCTTTGCTCAGTGGAGGGAAGGATATGACCTTTTCGAGATGCAAGGAGGGAACTTGCAAGGCAAAAGCCCCACAAGTGAGTAATCAAAAATACAAACTTACTTAGATCAGATTAAAAAAACACAACCCCTTAAAAGCAAGTTGAAAAAGAAATCTCAATTTTACATTATGTTTGCATACAAAATCCTGAGATCACAAGCACTTAACTTGGGAGGTGATTTTTTTCCACACAGATTTATCAATCTGAGCGTAGATGTCTCAGAAGCACTTGTAAAAAACACCGTAAGGACTAGATTGACATTACAGTATGTGGAATTTGGGAGTTAATGAAAGTTTACAAAACATTTTGAGAT
Source organism: Anomalospiza imberbis (assembly GCF_031753505.1). Taxonomy (NCBI): domain Eukaryota; kingdom Metazoa; phylum Chordata; class Aves; order Passeriformes; family Viduidae; genus Anomalospiza; species Anomalospiza imberbis. The sequence goes on along the minus strand of NC_089685.1, from coordinate 3,844,049 downwards.
CCTGAGAGGTGTGCCACATCTAGCCAAAAGGTATTATTAGTGTGTCACATGCAGAGGAACTAAACATTCCTGTAAAATACAGAAGGCACAACAACAGGGAAAGAAAAGCACAAGATCATTGACAGCGCAACAAATATTTAATTTGTTGACAATAAAAGGTGTGTGTGTGGGGGGGGGAAGATTAGAAACATTTAAAAATGTCTAAATCATGAAAAGCTCTAATTTATTGCTGGTAGCCTCTTTGAGAAGGAATGTTGCCAAACAATCCAGCAGCAGCGTAAATCATGCGGAGCACAACTCCTTGGGAAATGGCAGGTGCTCACTCAGCTAACAAAAACACCGAATAAAAACACACCCCTGGCTGAATACCTATTCGACTTTTTGAAGATTACAAAAGCAAGTGCCTGGCCCGGAATGTTAACTTGATAAGGAGTCTTTATGTGGTTTACCTGTCATATAAATAATGGATTGTTTCCCTTTACGTGGCTTTTTTTGGTTTATTAGCGGTTTCCATTAGACAACAGCTATATTCCCAGGGATCTGCAGGGATTTGCCTTCAATAAGGGCACAGCCTTCTTCTTTTTCCCTTTTAAATTAGATTTTGATCCTGGTTTGCTTTCTTCTGGCAGCATGAAGGAGACAGGATCTATCCCTGTGGGAACAACCCTATCTCCCATGGGAAAATCACCTCACAGCACTCAGCTCTGCCCTGATTTAGCAACTCAGGCAGCAAATAAAGCTGCAAAGTCACCATCCCCAAGCAAACTGCAATGATGGGAGGTGGGCAGGGAAGCTGCACAGTCACCTGTACAGAATTGGTAAGATGAAGTATTTACATACAAGCAATGACTTTCTGTTCATATTCCTTTTCCTGGTTTGTCCACACCTAAACACAGAAGATCTTTGGCAGCTCTGGAGAACATTGCCATTGTCCTTCCTGAAATCTGAGCTTCAATGAAATGTGAACATAGAAAAGACAAACTTCAGTAATTCAGTTAAAACAAGCCAATTGAATGGGAATTATTTTTAGTCAACAGCAAGGTGATATATTATGGTACACCTGACAGAAGTGATCTCTGCAGCCACTCAGAGTGGTATTTTCATGACTTATCCAATGCAGTTAAGAAATACTTGGGAAATTAATGTGTAAAGTAGCTAAACTGTGATAGAAAACACATGTTTAACAGGGTGATTATATGGTACTTTCCTCAGGGTAATGTTTTTGCAATTTTTTCATCCAGATTCTGCTCAATGCCATTGCAGCAGGGACGGTAAACTTCCACTATAAAGCAGAGAATTTTACCTCTATTTAATAGGATGTCTGCAATTTTTCCATAGACATTTCAGTGTGCCAAGTCAGTAAGAAACTTGGCAAGGCCTGTCTTAGTTGGGCTTTGCTTTATCTTAGTCATACATGGAATTCTGTAGTCCTTAACCAGGATAGAGCTTTAAACACCATCAAATGAAAGCTACATCACATCACTTTACACCAAGTGAGAGTTTATCCCTGGACTTGACTCCTGGCATCTTTTACTCCTTTCCTTCTCTCATTAGAAACCAATTTACTTGAAGATCTAGTCCAGGTTACAGATTAGACCTAGTCCAGGTTACAATTAGAAGCCAATTTACTTGTAAGCCTAGTCCAAGTTAGAAACCTTCACAGTAGTAATGAAAACAGAGTTATTTATTCACGCTGGTGCTGAAAAGCCACCTGGCTTTGCTCCTCAGCTTGCTGGAAGGGGAAGAGCCCTGTCCATCACCACCTAGTGGGACCATAATCAGAGTCATTAGGCTCAAATGAGAGGTTCCACTGGAAAGGAACAGAAATGCTGTTCTTTGTGCTGAATTAATGGCTGCAGCCACAGTTAGAAACCCACCAGTTCCATGGCAGACAGGAACAGCCATCTCGCGATGGGGAAAATCAAACCCTTGGCTGGGTGCAAAGGATTTAAGTGCAAATCCACACTTACCCTTCATCGAGCTTGGTTGTGCCACCTCCTCCCACCCTCGTGTCTCTGATCCCCTGCGCCTGGCTCTCGGCGGCCACGGGATGGAGGTCGGCCGGTCGCTGTCCCGCTTGTAGCTGCAGGGCTGACACACGCCTGGCCGTCCCCGAGTCCCTGCCGAGACTTTCGTGGGTGGCAGTGATTGCTGTGGCGTGGGTGGCACAGCAGGGGCACTGGGCACGAGGAAACCGAGGCAGAGGAATAAGGGAGGGACACTTGTCTGAGTCTCCAAACATTTAATGTCAAAGTCGGGGCAGAGCAAGTGACAAATCTGAACCTGAGGGGGCTACTTTTATAGGGGATGGGGGGAACACGGAGAGGACACAACCTTTGACCAATTGGAGGGCATTAGGGGAGGGGTGCAGGGTAAGGGCTCCCCAATAGAAGCCAACATGGGGAGAGAGCAAGCCCCATAACACAATTCTGCCCTGATGAAGGGATGAAAGACAGGGAACACTCCAGAACCAAAGGAGTGTGCTATCTTTGACAGACACGGGTGAGACAAGGGAACGAGGGAGGTATACAGGTGGATTGACATGTGCATTGACATACATTTTGGCAGGGAAAACTGTGGTAAACAACTCAGGACTGAACAATTAGGGAAGCCAAATGGGGTACAGAGACTGAACCACTACAAACTTATAACAAGGAATATTAAAACATACTACAGAAGAGCCAACTGTAAAATAACAGACTACCACAACCGCCCAGCTGAAGTTTAGAGGGGAGCCATGTACCTGCCCCAGGGATGACCATTTCCTTCCTCACCATGGTTTGGGTGATCCATCTGCTGGGTCAGTTGTCCTCTGACAGATGGCTGTGACCTACATTTCACTACACGTTGGAACAGATGTTGCAGCTGCGACTGGCAGTGGAACCAGAGATCTTCTTTGTCCAAACCAGGAAGACTGGAAGGTGAAGAGCACAGCCACAGACAGGATTTATCAGGACTGGTTCAGCCACCTGATCCCACCATGAGAAGGTGTTAAATTTGGAGCAAAGGGATGCTGCTGTTTGCATTGTCCTGTTGGATTGACCATGCTGGGTCAGGAGACAGGGCTTAATTCCATGGTGGCCTTACCCCAGCTCCCAAGAAGTTCTGCTCCAGGGATGGTCAGAGCAAGATGTTTTGCCATCTTATCTGTCCAAGACTCTTTGTTATTGGAGTTTCCCATGAGCTCTTTATTCCTCCTTCCCAGAGGACACCAAGTCAGTTTTATTTAGTAGCAGCTAAACTCAGACCAGTCCTGGTCAGTATGGAGGCAGGGAAGGCTGTGGAATTATGGAGGAAAGGCGAGGACTCTTCCTTTTAAGTGTTTATTTGGGCTCTCATCATATAAGCGTATTGCAACTGTTAATTCAACTTCCTTCACCACTCTGGTGTTGGAGGGAAATGCAAAAAATACGCCTGGTTTACAAAGACCTGAAACCAGTGAGATCCCTAAACCCCTAAATTTCCCAGATTTCTACATGTTTTCAAAGTGGGATTCAGCTCTCTCATCCAAGGTGGAAGCGAGGGTCTTCTATGGCAGAAATGGGAAATGCAGCAATAGTTTTCTGGCTGCTCTGATGTTCAACACGGGCCTCGGAAGCTTTAGCTTTAGGGCTTTTTTCCCACATGGACAAGACCTGGAAGAATGATTGTGCCCTGAACTAAGTCCACATTAAAAGGGTTCTCTCCTCTTGCTCAGAGACCCCCACTTCCCTCCCAGCTCCTCGTCCACCACCAAACCCATCTCCTGGAGAGACTGCAGACATCGCCTGCTTTAAAAAGCACTGTGGTAAGCACCCCCATCAATCCTTTAGAAACTTATTACTAAGTTTATTATAAGGCATTATAACAAATCAGAACTAATAGTGTTGCTTAATAATAAGATTTTTGTAACAAGATATTGTGCCCATATATATCACCCTGACGAGTTAGGTGGCCACTGCAGATCAGGTGAGGATGATTGATCGACTTGCCTTTTTCCTCCTCTGATTATAAAGCCACACAGCTTGGATCCAGAATATTAAAGTGCACTATAAAATACATGATTAATATGTACAACAACCCTCTTTTTACAGCCTTATGCCAGTTTATTGCCACAGTACCCTCCTGAATGTGACATTAATAAAACTGGTGCAGTAACACAGACTCTAAATCGGTGGTTATTGGTAATGAGGGTGCGATTTAGTTAGCGAGGTTTGTTGGCAAAACTGAAGGCCCATTATTAGTCTGATGGCTGATTAATTAGTGATTATTCTCTATCTGTTTTGTGACCCAGCCCACTGTTTTTAGAGATAGTCTCACAAATATGCAATTTTTAAGCTAATAGCCAAAACAGAAGTAAAATAACAGTCTGCTGCCTAAGCAAAGAGTTTACATTCTAAGATAAGCAGCAAGAATTCCTCATCCTCCCTCCCATTATCTGGTGCTGTAAAATGCCAGGGATCTTCAAATTCCTGACTCTATGAGACAATCAAGGCTGGTATAAGAAAGTTGCATTTTTTTGGACACTCTAAAGTTGTCAGATGTGTGGTTGAAGCTGCCTGAAGGGTCTGCTAACATGGGGAGAGTGGAGGGCTTCACTTCCCCCCAGGAATGTCCTCTCCATTTTTAATACCATTAGATCTGCACGCTGTTGCTTAAGGAAAAGAATCCAGGGCAAATATTCCGGGGTTTTATGTGAAATTTGATCTGCATCCTTTTACATTTTTACAAAATATTTTCATCAGTGATCCTTGTCCACAGAAGCAGCAGCAACGCCAACAACTTCTACAGCATCTGGACATCTTCCCAGGTTATTCTATCTGTTAAACCATAAACTCTTTTCTTAAGTTGCCAAAAGCTTTGCAGTTAATATATTTTATTTTTAAAAAATGGGAAGGCCTGATCTTGTTAAGACTTCTATGAATAAAATAACAAAACAATATTAAACCTGAAAGCTTTTAAAATATTTTGAGTGCTTCACCCAGCAAAAAAAGGTACTACTGTTCTTTTCTTGATATCACTAGAGACAGGATATCATCAAGGATATTTGGATGATCCTTCATCTGAGAAGGAGCCCTCCAAGAGCTATTAAATCCCTAATATTGCCTCTTCTCCCAGCTCTGGATCTGATGATTTCAGTCCCATCAAAAAAGATGAAGAGCTGATGACAAACACATAAAAATGGTATTTCCATGCTTATGTGTTCACTGCAGACAATTTTTAATGGAATTTTCTAACATTCCAGCTGAATCTTGCCATTGTCTCTAAAGATATGACCAGGGTTGAGATGACTCTGAGGTTCACACTGTACATGGAGAAAAAAAACCTGGAAATCTCAGGGATACAATTTTTTTGAAGAGTGGTGACCATTTGAGGAGGTCAAGAGCAAATAAGGCTCAATGAAAAATTAAGACAGTTGTTTTAGTGAGTTGGACATGAAGATAGAAAGCCACAGACTGACTTCCTCCTGTGGTCAAGAGGATGTTCCCTCATGTGTTAATCAAAGGAGGATTTTTATGAAGCCAAACTCTACTCATTGCTGCTTCCAAATTCACAACCCCTTCGCCATAACAGAAGCAGCAAATATTGGGAATGATCATCTTGTCAGAAGCTTCTCTTAACCATTCTTTTAAAACTGTATTTTATCTATTCCTCTGTTTATTTAATCATGGACTCTTTGTTAAGCTTCCTCCCATTTTGAATAGTGGGATTAATGAAAACACATAATTTTTCCTATTATTTCACATTGAAATTCAACTATTCTGTCTCGTAAGTGGTGGAGTTGGGGCTAAAGAACAGGCTGAGTTTGTCTTCACCAACATTTAGTGCTGCTCATATACCCTACATTGCATGTACACCCCAGGGTGAAGATAAACCTCCCCGGACCCTGAGTTTAAAAATGAATTAATTTACATTTAAGCCCCTTCCACAAGGACCTGACAAATCCAGACAGACAGAAGAGTCACAGCCCATTAACATCTTGTCAAAACACACTCACTCACTGGTGCTCAGATGTCCATGCTGTGTGACAGAGGCTTCTGGGCCCAAAAAATGAACAGCTGTCAGACTCTGCGGCCTCTTTCAACCACTGCAAACACCCTTGATTTTCTTTAGAAAGTCAGATAATTTCACAAAACAACATCCTGTGTTGTTGTGTCTTCCAGCAAACCTCCTGGCTGGCAAACCCAGATCCTTCCTCCCCGTGCAGCCTTACCAAATTCATGGCATTGAGGTGTGTAATTCTACAGTGCAACCACTGCAAACCCCCTTGATTTTCTTTAGAAAGTCAGATAATTTCACAAAACAACATCCTGTGTTGTGTCTTCCAGCAAACCTCCTGGCTGGCAAACCCAGATCCTTCCTCCCCGTGCAGCCTTACCAAATTCATGGCATTGAGGTGTGTAATTCTACAGTGTATCCTGAGACTTGGAATTGCTCACACTGGGTTGGGAAATAATAGGAAGAGAAAAAAGCTTCCCTGAATTCAAGGCTTTCAGTCCCATATGCTGAAGTGATACCACACAGAGGACAATTCAATCAGGAATATTTTTGGCACGCTAAAAATATCATTGCTTCTCTGTTCTGTAACTAAACCATTAACTTCTGCTCCCTGTGCAAAATGTGTGTCAGACAAAGAGAGGAGGGAAGAGCCTCCAGCCAGAGGGAAGGAAGAGGATGGCAAGGGTTAGGGCGAGCTGCATGTTTGCTGACTTTCAGAGAGTTCCTGTGTTGGCTGCAGGCTCCAGGAAGGGTGTTACTGTGATTGCACGTCGCTGTCAGAGGCAGGAGTGCCTGTTTGCAGCTTTTCAGGCTGTTTTCTGAAGACTTTAACAGTTGCTGACTTGTCAAAAAAGTCCGTGGTGCAGCCTTAAGGGGTTTTGAAATCTGAGATGAAAAAGACATGGAAGGGAGTTCAAAGTGATAAGACCCCAGCCCTGCTATCTTGCTATCAGGCAGAGGCACAGTGATGCACTCTGGTGGGAACTGACTGATCAACAAACCAAAGGACTGGGCTGGGGCTGATGAAGGTTATTTTAAATCCTTTTTCATCTCCTTCAAAGTAATAGTTTCCCTTTTCCCATTCCAACTCCTCATATCACCCCTTGAAAGAGAGTAGACAGGTATATATCAGGAAGGAAGTTGGTGAAGTTCATCCAGAATTGGGTCATAGCATGGACCACTACAAAAAAAATTGCAAACTCTTGTTCGGATCAAATAAATAAATTTATAATTGCTTCAAAAAGGGAACACTATGGAACTGGAGGATGGACAGGGCAGGGTGCCCTCACTGCTGAGGAGAAAAGGACCTTCATTTTACATCTCAGGAATTCTACTAGTTATCAATTAAGGAGCTGGTGATGGTGCAAAGTGGTCAGCTGTGAGGACTTTCTAACCAGAACAAAAGACTGAGTGTCCACAACAACCCCTGAAAATGCCAGGGCACCACATCTGTGGAGCAGGATTTATGCAGGAAAGGCTCCATGTTCCAAAAATGCTCAGCTGTGAAGTGAGCACACAGTGGAAGAAAAGAAGAACAAAAGGAGATTGGATTCAGCAAATCATCAAAGAATAGCAGAACTCCAAAGGGCAGCTCAGCATCCCCCAGGACGGACCCCATTGCATTCAAAAAATACATCTCTCTGTCAGGGACTACAATGCAGTCTTTGGAGTAGCTACAGACTGAGACATGAATAATGGAATAAAGAGAAAAAATAAAAATGAAGCTTCAGGAAAGGAGTTGAAAATCCAAATTAGTTACTCTGAGCAGACTGCATCCTCCCTTGCCATAGTACACCACTCTTAGGGAGAACTGACTGAAGCCAACAGGAAGGTTGAGGAGTAAGGAGACTTGGAAGATGAAAAAGGAATTTAGAATACAGCCTTTGTTTAAGAGAAATTATGATAAGATGAACTGAAGCAAATCCAAGAAGTTTAAGAAAGGTGAACACTCATCCAGTAAGAAATGTGTCAACAACCTTTTTGCATCCCAAGCTCACTTTTTTCCCTTGTGGTTTGGTGTATTTCCAACATGAAATACAATAAAAGTAATCAATAAACAGGAAACCACAACAACTAATCAGGCTAATTTTTTGTGCTGCTTTATTTCTTGATGTTTTTACACCACAACTGTGTATCCAGTTCTTGGTGAGCCCAGCAGTTTAAGACTGATATACATCTTCCAAATTAGCAAGGCTAAAGTTTCAGAGGGTGACATTTCAGTTAGGTCAATCAAAGCTATTTTTATCATTCAAATTCTACCTGCAGACCCCCTCCGCCTCTGTTTCATGAGCTGGAGGAAGGAACAAAAGTGTGGGATTGTCTTCCATTCCTCCAGTCACAATGTTGTCAGACCCAGCTGAGCTGGTTGTCTAACCTACATTGTCAGTGGAAAAAGGAGAATACTTCTATAAATGTGATTCATTCAAATTATCTAAAAATATCATTAGTATGAGATGAGTCCCACCCTACAGATGACTACAAAGGGAGCCATAAGCCATGTGGGGACTGAGCTTTCAGCATTAGATGAGGTAAAATTCACATCTAGAGTGCAAAAACATGAGGAGTTTTGTTCCCCAGACCTTTGGCTCACACAGTGGCAAAACTGGGTTTAAGGACTGCAAAGGTTTCTGCAAGCCTTTGTCTAGAAAGCAGTTGTAAATCTTGGGATTTGATATCTTTCCATAAATTCTGACTCAGCTACTGCCCTAAACCACTAAATCAAGCCTTCTACACTAAAACAAGCCCATGGGGTACCAGCCATCCTCTCATTTGTGTCCCACATCCTGCAGCATCAACTTCTGCTGCAGGTGGATGTGCTAAAAAATGCTGTGATCCCAGTGAAACTTCCTGCATGGTATGAAAATTTTCTGTCTAGCCTGTTGATAACAGAAATGCCTCAAAATTTTGTTCAAGCTTTAAATTACTCTGTATTTTCATTAAAAAAAAAAAAAAAAAAAAAAGAAGAAGAAGAAGGAGAGTCCTGTGTTGCAAACCACCATGTTCTTGTGTTAGGAAAAAGGAGACCTAGGGGTTAATTTACATTGTGCTCTTGTTTCCCCTGTTCAAAAAGGCTTTTTGACTACTGAATATGAAAGAAAACACATGCCTGTGGCTCCAATAAATTGGTTTGATCCTGGGTAGAAAATGCCAGGTAACATTATATCCAAAAGGCTCAGACAGAGCCACTTTAAGTGTTGCTCAGCATTGCTCATCTGTTGTTCAGGTGAATTTAAATTTTTGGTAAGGGCTTATATTTTCCCAGCCTGATTAATGAAGTGGGAACAGGAGCATTTCTTTCTAGCCCAGACAGGAAAAATCTTGCTCTCATTTTGGAGGTGCCACTGGGGCACACCTCTCCCCAGCTCACAAGGGCACTGCACACATTCTCATCCTGCTCCCTGGGAGGTTGCTTTGCCACCTGGGATTTCCTCAGTTCCCAGGAACATCTCAGGACCAGAAGAAAGAGCAGCAAGCTCTGGCTTTGCCTTCACAGCACAAAGGGAAGTTGGCAAATGGCCCAGACAATCTGAATAAGAAACTAAAGTGGGAATCCCTCAGAGAGAGTTGAATATTCAGTTTTTTTCTATATTCACACTGCCCCATATGCAAGAGGAGCAAGGTTGGAGCGAATGGGCTTCCATGAACTGATTTTTGTTGATCCTAAGTACCCTCCATCTCCCTAGTCAGAAATTATTTGTCGAAAAGATTTTAATAATTTTTCCTCTGTTATGAATAATTGCTTCTTTTATTGTGTAGTTGTACATGTTTTAAATAGTCACAGGCTTTCTATGGGAAAATCTCAGGACAATTTGCAGCTTGGAAAGGTCTCAGGCTTGCTCAGAGTCAGACCAGAAAAGATTCCATGCTCCCTTTCCTGGAGTGGACATTCACTCCCTTTCCTGGATGCTTTTAGTCTGGCACAATGTGAGTCTGAAGGGAAAGAGCCAATCTTGATTTGCTTTTTATCATTTGTAAGATAAGCAAAATGCATCCTGTCTCACTGCGCTGCTGATGTATTCTATCACAAATGAATGTTTGACAACCATTTACCAAAAGAAATATGTATGTTTTCCCATTTTCCTGTGTGCTTGAACAGTTCAGAGTACCTGAAGTTTAATTAAGTAGTTATTGCTTTTAATGTGAATACCTGCCTCACAGCAGCAGTGTGATGACTCAGATCAGAAGCCAGGGAGAGGGGAAAACACTCATGAAAAATGAAAACCACTTCCCCCTTATCACTGAGCCACCATCCAATCTCGCTGCAGGCACTGCAATTTTTCATTCCTTGTTTGCTTCTAAGGGTAAATATACAGGGTGTTGGTATTGTGAAATGCTAAGGATGTTTTGCTGTGTAGAAATGTATCTTGTGAGTGTCCAGTTGAAAATGCTCTTTTATAACTCTGTTTTGATCAGGTGTGACCTGCTGGACTTTACACCTGCTCACTGGCTCATCTCACACGCTCTTCTCTGGCTGGCAAGTGTATTGATACCATCTTAATCCCCATGTTCCTGCCTTCCTTTCCTCATGGGATATAAGGAAATCTTCCACATTACTTGCCAGTGTGGTGGCTGCGAAAGGGAGATGAAATTCCACACAGTTTTTAATGGGGGTGTTTTCTGTTCACGTTGCATTTACAGGAGCATGGGCAGATGGGGGGAATGGCTTTAAACTGAAAGAGGGCAGGTTTAGATTGGATATCAGGAGGAAATTCTTTATTATGAGGGTGGTGAGACACTGGAACAGGTTGCTCAGAGAAGTTGTGTATGCCTCATCCTTGGTAGTGTTCAAGGCCAGGTTGGATGGAGCTCTGAGCAAGCCGGTCTTGTAGAAGGTGTCTCTGCCCATGGCAGAGGGTGGAACTGGATGAGCTTTGAGGTCTCTGCCAACCCAGGGCATTCTAAGACTCCTCGAGCAGAAAGTACCCAAACCAGATATGGAGACTTCAGACCTTCATCCCAGACAAAAAACGGCTTCAGTAGATTGCAAGTGGCAGCTCATCTTAGGTCATTAATGTTCCTCGTTGTTCCAACAGGAGAGAAATGGGCTGGGAAACCTCTGCATCTCTGGCTCTTGAGCAAAAACCAGTGGACTTGGGCTGAACTATGTACACAATATAATTAAGCAGACTTTTCAGGATTTCCTCTCCTTTCCATGGCACTCCCTCAAGGGAAAGAGCAATGTCACTGCATCTCATCAAGGTCTTCACATGAGCAGAGTATTGTTTACAGCAACCGAGAGGGAAATAAGATCCTGGCAGCTGACTGCCATTCCCTTTCCATTCACAAGCAGCAGCAGTGCCCATGAAGACATCATTGTAAAGTCAGTTTTGATAATACATAATTCAGTGCCTTCAATTTGGCCCTCAAGGCAACTGTGGTATTTTATATAATGGCTTTACTCGCGAGGGGCAAATTAATTGCATCTTCCTGGCTGGTTGCTCAGAGCTACAACTTCATGTGCATGAGACAGACTCCCCTTAGGAGTCCTGATTTTTGTCAGAACAATCTGAAATTGTCTCCGTGTCATTTATTACAGCAACAACAACAACAACAACTGAGCAGCCTATCTAAAATACAAATCTAGGTCCATTTAAAACCCATACGCTTTATTGCTGCTATGAACAGCATGTTTTAATGAAAGTCAAGGAAGAATAGATGTCAGTGAAATTTGCCTGGTGTAATTTTGGGACACTTGGCTATGGATAGGAAATGCTCTGAGGAAAACAAATGTGGACATATTGCAAATGGATATCTTCTTACTTATTCATTCATGCTTTCATTTGGCCCTTGGGGCTTGTAGAGAAATTAAAATGGCAAAAACAGAATGGGATGACTCCAGTAACCCCTGCTGTCCAAGCTGTCATGTATCAATAAAGACACTCACCTAACAATGGATTGTCCACATCAAATGTTCCCTGCTATCCACACAAAGAATCATTATCCAACCTGTCTGGAATCATTATCCAACCTTATCACCTCAGTTCAGTGAGGTGAGCATCCATAGTCATGGGGATTTGAAGTGCAACAGACAAAGCAGAAAGTTTTTGGAAGTATGATTACATATTTGTTATAGCATCATCTCACATTGGAGGCCCTAGTTACAGACAGAGTAAAAATTCTCTTTTAAAAATTGGACAAGCACAGAGTAAAAATTCTCTTTGCTTCAGGCCTGTGGCAAAGCTGTTGCAGCTGCCTGTTACTTCTTTGCAGAAGTTTTGGAGAGGTGTTGAACTGCCCAAAAATTGTCCCACTCAGTTAACCCTGATCTGGCGTTTAAGTGGAGGCTTTTCCATGTCTAGCATTGATGGAGCCTGTTCCAGTCCTTTCTACCACTCAAGGTACCACTAAATCTCAGTGATTTTGCACCAGAAATTTCACCTCAGTGTTTCTCAGTCATTAATAAACCTCTAGACCCTTTGAGTATCTGTAAATTCATCTCCCATCCTTTGATTTTTCTCATCTCTGCAGTGCCATGTTAAACATCTCACATGTTTAAGTCAGTATTTCCTTAGTTCATATAAGGGACTGGTGCTACATCACGAGACACAAGAGTTTTTGGTATTTTAGAGGCAATTCCTTGTGATAAAGTGTGTCTTTCTGCATTCCTGGCACAGATGCTCCAAATGTAAGTTGCATCAGCCCAAGCACGGAAACAGCTGGGCAAATCCAATGGTTTCTGGCAGGAATTGAGTCTTTCAGGGCTTTCACACAAGGAAAAGGAACAGAAGAGGCAGCCTAGAAAGGAAGAAAGCTCAGTTTCCTATGAAGTTCAGCAGTGGAAGTGCCTTCATGAAACATTCATGCTCACTTTGAATATTATATAAGAACTGTTAGGGAATGATTCATGCCGTGTGTCATTTACTCACCAAGTGCACAGATTGTTTATAAATATGTTATAGTCTATCTTTGGAAATATAAACGACTGTAATTAAAGACTCCTGTTTTTAAGCCTGGTGAAGTCAGTTAACTGTGGATAATGGTTACTGAATGCTGTTTTAAAATACCATCTGAAAGACCTTTACATATTCATGGGGTTGCTGCTTATACCTTGCTGTTGGGGACTGCAATTTGTTTTTCCAGATAGGGCCTTAGAGAAGGGATTTAGATCAAGGGTACAGTTGAAAATGCACACTAGCGGGAAGTCTCCACTTCAATTTCTGTTGATTACAGTGGACCAAATCCTCCGTTGGTGTAAACCTGCTTACTTAACTCTCTATATTGAAGAATTCATCCTGACCTTTCTGTTCCCATTTGGCTTTTGCTATTTAGTTGTGCATTCCAGCAAATGAGCCCTAATGTTAAAGACATGGAAAAGTGCTTTTCTTCAGCTTCTGTTTTCAGTTGCACCTAGATTTGACAATATTAGTTGTGAAAGCTGGGATCATCCAGGTATCTCTTCTTTGACAGTTATTTTGAAAATCTAAACAAATTTACCAAGATTGCCTTCAGCAGAATGGAAAGAAAATTCACTGCTATTAATTTTTACCAAGTGCTTCTCTTGGAAATTGGATTTGAAAGGTGATAGAGGGAGAGCACTTATCTTAGCAGAAGACTCCAAACTTTGAATATCATCTTCAGTGCACAAGGCCTGGACCAAACTCATCTTCCTGAAGGATACACAGGCAGGACCATGGATAAAAGAGTCATCTTCTTCTTCCCTCATTGAAGTCACATCTCTCCCTCTGGATAATGCTCAGTGTTGTGCATTTCATGGGACTCCTTATTGTCATTCATGACAGTTCCCATGTCTTGGATCCAGTGGCAGAACCACATGAGCGCTAAAAATCTGTTTCAAGCCCTGATGGCCCAAATAAGAAGTGGTTAGAGCTGCCTGCAGCAGGTTTACTTTGGACTCCCCTTTTCTTTTTGGTTAATTTTTGTTCCTTAAAAAAAAAGGAGAGGAAAGTGTGAGGAATACTCAAACTTAAGTCTGGTTTTGAAATAAAAAAATTGAACAGCAAAACAAGGTAAATGGCAAAATCGTGCTTGGCCTCTGATGCAAAATATAAGTCAGGAGAGCAACTCTTCAGATTTAGGCCAGGACAAATGAGAATGTAAAACCCATGCAGAAAAGGGGAGAGGGGACATGTACTGCAAGGCCTGGCTGGTGAGAGGCACCAGTGGTGGGCAGGGAGGCACGTTTCAGCTTTTTGCCCTGAGCCTGAGCTGCAGCATTGGAAAAGGAGTTTGCAGGAGGAAATTAAGGAGGTCAGTAATGCTTTCTGGCTTCCTCCCTGCCACGAGCCCAGCTACACTGGCAGCTACATCCAGGGGTGGAAATCCCTCAGAGGAACTTCTCTGCATCCCATTCCAACAGTCACAGTTTCCTGTGCTGGCCATCCCCTCTGGGCAGCTGAGGCCAAGGATGTGTGCACAATGGCAATCAGTCAAATAGAAGAGATTGCAATTTAATTTCATTTCAACCTCTCACCCGAGCTGTTAACGCTTGGGGAAGGCTTTTAATAAAATGGGACAAGCGGTGATCTCATTTGCCGTAACTAACGCTATCTTTACAGATGCACCATCTGATTCCAGGCACAGAAGAACAGAGGATTATTGGATTAATTCTAATCTCATAATTGATTCATTCTGGGTTTAGTCTGCTTGTAAAGCAAGATAAGATCTTAATATTGTGCATGCAGCACAACAACCACTTGCCTTTCAGAGCAGCCTCTAATTTCTGTGAGTGATTAGCTCATACCACATCCCCAGTTTGGCACAGACCCAAACTAGGGGGATATTTGGAGCAACATCCAGACTTCACAGCTGGCTTTTATCTAAAGAAGGGGCCTGGCTATTTTCATGGGCATTTACCATTCAAACAATATCAAACTCTAGAGCTGGAAACAAGTATGAGTTTAATAATTTACAAAAAAAAAAAAAAAATAAAGGAGAGATTGTCCCAATAGGGGTTACAACTGCATGGCTGATTTGACACAGGGAAAGGGGGAAAACAATGCAGTCAAAGATGTGATGGGGAACAAAATACTTATATTCCATATCAATGTCAGGCCTGGAGTTAGACCATGGGAACAGACACAGACACATTGATTGCTCTCAAGGTTAGGACCTGGACACAGTTAATGGTTATCTTGGTATTACTGATGACGCGGAAAATGTTTCTGGCTGCTCAGAGAAGCTCTGCTGTCAGTGTGCACAGTCAGGGCATGGCCTCGGGGCATGTTGCTGTGAAGTGACTCCTGTCTCACTGTGCCACATCTACTATCCACCTGAGAACCTCTCATCTCACCAGCTCGACACATCTCAAGGGAAGGATGAGCAAGATCAGCTGTCAAAACCTATTCCTGTAAGATGTTTCAATCGGCCTGACATCCATAGCACTTGTCTCTGTCTGTAGCCTCTTGTTCTGCTGTGTTTCCATTAAGATTTTAAGCCTTTAGAGAAAGGGAATACATATGTCAGTCTGTCTTTACAACACCCACCTAAAGCCTTTCTCAGAACTCAAATCTTTCCAGCCATGGATTTCAGCCTCAGTGAGTGGAGAAGACTGAAGTTTACTCAAAGCTAAGACCCAGGTAAGATGTGCAGAGGGGAACAGTATCTGTGTGCAGTGAGACATTTGGGCCTTATCTCGGCAGGCAGTAAAATCTCAAGTTGCACCTCCAGATGTGCTTGATGTCATTGGTAGTGCCTTGTAATTCGTTCATGGAGTGACAAGTCCCGAATCCTCCAGTTTGTACAGACATGGGAACTGGCACAACCTTTTGCCTGGACCAGCAGTGACTTCCCTGCTGGGAATAAAAGTTAAGAACTTGTGTAGGTGGTGCTGGTAGGAGTGGGGGACTGGTGAGATAATCAGGTAAGGTACAAACTCTCCTCTTGCTGATTCTTCAGCACATCTGATCATCCAGACTCACCACAGGCTGTCATTTACTCTGCCACACTCATGTCCTCTCAAGCTTGATGTCTGAATTCATGAACTCAACCTCATCCTGAACTTCTGCAGCAGATCCTTGATTGCTGTTGCTGTGGGAGGACATTCATGTAAACCAGTCAAGGGTTTTGCAGAAACAAGATGCAGCAACTGCCATGGGGAACCTCAATTTCAACAGAGTCATAGAGAGACCCCTAAAAAGGACAAATAGTGCAAAAAGTTTGCGAATAAAAGTAATACCAGGGTGACAACAATGCAGTTTTCATGTCTGCTGCCTGCTCCCAGGTCCTCTGCTCTGTCTTTTCAGAACAGGGGTGATTTCTGACTGTTTTGTTATGGATCCTACACCGAGAAATTAAGTGGAAACCACTATCCAACATCCCACCAATAATCTCCTTCTTCCCAGCTTGCTGCAGGACCACACTTCTGTGTGTTTTGTATGAAGATGTCTGGGCCTTGGAAAGATCAGAGACATGGAAGAAGACTGTGAAGAGCCTAAACCTGGGAGGAGGAGGAGGATGGGAGTACACCCAAACCTTCACTAATGGTTTCTTCTGTTGTTTCTCTCATGAAAAGGGCTTGGGAACTTACCCTAGAGTCACCAACCTGCCCAGGAGGCTGGGGGAAACAGAACAGTGAAGAGACAAAAGAAGGGGCTTTCTCTGACCCATAGCTCCTGAATCCTCACTGCCAACAGGATCATGATACCTGAGAGCATCCAGAGCCCCTTCTTCCATCTCTCATTCTTATGAAATGGCATCTTCCACCAAGCCCAACTGGGTTACATACATCCCTGTGAATGAACCAGTGTGCCTGAGGCTTCACAGGCTAAGATGACCCCAAACATCTGCTGCAGAATAAAGAGAACTATTTCAAACCTCCATCCACTTCCTGGCTGTACCCGCACCCTTCCTTTGTCTCCTCTTCATCTTTGCCTGCATGCCTCCAAGCTGAATTACCTTTCACAGAATTACAGATTCCCTAGTTTGGAAGAGACCTTAAAGATCATCGAGTCCAACCCTTTGCTCAGCTGTCACTGGCACCAAGTTTTTCACCCCCTGCTTTAATAAAATCACCCTGGCCCCTGCTCTCCTCCCTCAAATAGATTACTCCAGTATTTCAATTATTGTGCTGGTAATTAGAAATGTTGGTGAATGAATAGCAGCTTCATTTAAAGAGAGGCCAGAGGAATATCTTCTCCCCCAGGCACATCCCCAGGCATTTTAATTGCTGAAATGCTGAAATGCTGCTCAAGGCCAGCAAGAGGACCATCAGTTGCTATGAGGTGGCTTTTGAAAAGGTGGAGTGTGTCTAGCATGGGTGAGGACTGGGTGGCAGGAGATGTTATTTGTGTCTTTTTTTTTTTTTTAATATATCCACAGAAAAGGGAGAAATAGAAAGGGAAAAGCTCTTCCCACACTCAACTTCTGCACCATAAAAATAACACCTGAATTCAAGCAATGAGATTTTAAGGGCTTCATTGTGGTTTTCACTTTATTTTTGACTGTAGGATTCATAAGCAGTAGTCAGGAAAGAATCTGGAAACTGGAGAGGAGTGTTTAGCATAAAATAAGTGGGGTTAGAAGGTAGACACAGTGTGCCTGTCTCTCAGTAAGCCGTATTGCCTGCTGTAACAACCACATCAAACCAGAGCACTCCCATGGGCACTGCTGCTCCCCTGTGGATCATCTCTCTACCTGGACACTTCAGCTGGAAGTGGTGAAGGTTTTAGAGGCTTTGTCTTGTTAGAAACAGAATGTACATGAACCAGAGAGAGCTGCCAGCTTCCAAGGAATTTCAGTTTTCAGGGGATGATCAAAACAAAAAAGGAAGCCAATGAGGTCTTTTTGTAAAAGATCTTTTGCTTTACTTTCAGTGTAACATTTCCCTAAAAGAGGTACTTTTTGGACAATTGTGCTATAAACTTCAGAAGAATTGCAAATGGAATTAAACATTACAATGCTATAAAATTAATTGTTATTATTTGACTTTAATATTACTCCAGCTGTGATTTGCTGTAGCAAACTTATGCAGGAGAGGTTGGCTGCAAATCACATCGATCCTTTTCACTGCTGAGAGTTCAGTGCAAAGTTAAAGTGGCATCTGCAGTGCTGATGTTCTGGACCAGAACAACCTAATTCTTCTTGACAATAGTCTTGTGCTGCTCTTGGTACTTTTGCAGCACAGCAACGCATCCTTAATGCTGGGAAGAGCAATGGGGTTTGGTGTGTGTCCCTTTGTGCCTGCTCCTCCTCCAAGTGAGGAAGGATCTCATTAGACAGGAGCAAGGGAGGAAAAAAATATCACCTGATTTTAACAGAGATATACATTTTGGCCTCTAAGAAGAGCTCAGTATTTTTCAGGCTGCCTCAGAGTAAATTCCTGGTCCCCGTGAAGCTGTAGGAGCATTGTCAGGGACTGCAGGACAGGTAACAATGTGAAACTGAGAGGTTCAACCTAAGAACCTCCCCATAGGAGTTTGACACAACGGCATAGACATAATCCCACTGTGCTCCAGCAAGAGAAAATGAATCATTTGAATTTTTAAAGTGTTCATGGAAACAGATTCATCCCAGCCAGCATCCACACAGAATGGATCTATTAAAGACACTGTCTTCAAATGACTTTAACTCTTTGCCCAGCCCCAGATATGTCCTTAACACATCTGCAAAGTTTTGTTGCTGATGTCCTTTGATCAGGACAACTTTTATGAGTGTTTCTCCATGAAGTCTGAACACCAGCCAAGTAGCAAACACTAAGCATGTGTGACTGCAACGTGTCTTGCCATTTAGATGATGCTACTTCAGACCCAAAGGCAAGAGCAAAGATAGAGAATGTGTCCCAGATGACAAATATTGGCAGAAACCTTGCAACTTGGACAAAGATTATTGTCTTTTTGTTACTACCCATGCAGTGAATATAAAGGCCGTGGGTACAATGCTAAGCCTTGATCTTACATAAACTTCTGAACATGAGTAATTGAATACACAAATACATCCTAATTAAGTTTGGGCTGTCCCATGATTACCTACAGCTCTCAGCTAACATCAGTCCCTTATGTTGGCTGTGTAGGTGCACATCAGATAAATTACAAAGCACAAGTGGTTTAGGGACAAGAGACATGATGCTACATGAGGTCATGTAGGAAATCAGTGCTCAAGTTTTGAGAATTCCCACGTGGGTGGACTTGTTGGGAAGAGCTATTTCTGGGAGTGTTCATATGCACTAACAGGAAATAAGATCTCTGCCATAGAAGCTCCATCTCCCACTTTACTTGCAATGCACATGTGATTGTGTCCATCTGACCCCATGACTGGAGATGCTTCAAGGTCCCCACAAATGTGTGGGGAGAAATGATTCAAAAGGTCCCCACTGCAAAATGAGTCACCAGCCAGGCTTGGTTTCTGTTGATGCCTTGAGAAGGCTGCCCTAAAACAGAGGCTACATGGAGTTAAAGAATAAAGCAGGGATTTATTAAAAGGATCTCTTCCATGGATCCACCTTGGGCAGCACAAGAGCCCAGCCAGGGCTTTGCCCAAGATGAACCAAAATGGTCCCAAAATGCACGACCGCTCCTGGGGTCCCACACCCCTACAAGTTCTGGTCCATTATTGGACCAGATTATTATTAAATCCATAGTGGAGTTAATATTATCTTTTTAAATTATGGAGTCCGTTATTATTAACTCCATATTGGAGTTAATTGTCCAATTCCAGCTTTTGGTTATGAAGTCCCATCCTTCTTGTTTTTCTCTCCTCAGCCCACGGTGTCTGTGCTCTTGGGCCTGGGATTTGGATCATTTGTTCTTGGTGCCCAGCTAGAGAAGGAATTGTTTTGTCTCCCTACTCTGTGAATAGAACTAAATATCCTCTTATATGAAGCCCAGACCCACACACTAAAGCAGCACAGAATCTGAAAAATACAACAGCTAAAACCTGAGGCATCACTGTTATAATTTCAAGGTAAGTTTGTATTTTCAGAGACAAAGGTCAGGGGTTTAAGGGCAAATGGGTTCATTTGCAGGTTAGTCCAATCCCCCAGTGCAGTGAGAATGTTCCATTTCTGCCATGGATGATGCAGCTGGGAGGGCAAATCCAAGGATTACCATGAAGGCTTGACATCCAGATAACCATCTTCAAATCCCTTCTTGATGGGGATGGCCTGGGAAATTCACTTAGTCTCACATCCACAGTTATTCCTCATCCAGCTCCTGTACAAACAACGTGGACTGCATGTAGGGATGTTTCTGTCTTGTCAGCAAAGACTTGGATGTCTTTGGTGAGTGGAGCTTTAGACTTTGGAAGACATGCTCATAATTTTTAAATGGCCAACTTTTATGTAAATTGAAGATCAGACATGAAAAAAGGTGTAAGTGAACTGAGAGTGGCCAGGCAGAAGAATAATGGGAATCATTATGGGAACCACGGCACAGAGTGGTTCCTGAAACAGGCCAAATCTCAGAATATCCAAAATTCTTCTAGGATTTTCTATCAAATGTCTTTATTTTGTTGAGGAGAAATCCTGTTTGCCTTTGAGTGACATAATTGATCTGGTTTAGTGAGAACAAAATAGCCAGGCCTTATCAGAAACAGCAATTTGAGTCGTGAAATTAAATGTTTTCCTAATTTTTAACTGTTTTGGTGGGACCCCTCCCCAAAACTTTTCCACTCCTCAGTTACTGAAGCTGTCAAAAAAATACTGAATCATGAAAAAGCCATGTAAGAGAAAGTCCATGTTTCTGCTTTTTACATCTCTTCATATAAGCAGTTGTTGATATTTCTTCTATGGCACATTCTCCAGAGAGAGCAAAATGAAAGTTTTGTTTTGTATGAGAAGGAAACTTTAGAGTTCTTTTATTGTGATCAGTCCCTTTCTGTTCATGATTTTATTTACCCTTTTCTGGAGGCATACTTCATGTGTGGGGTAGAAGATAGAATTATGGGAAACGTTTTGGGCTCTGTATTTAGTGATGCGAAATTGGAGCTGGCAGCACCTGCCTAGCTGGGTAGTAACTGAAATCCTCTGATTCCTAGTGAAAAGGATTTAGTGCATTGATCCAGTTTTCAGTGGACAAAAGTCATTACTTCTGAATTAAAGGCATCACAGCTGCTCTGTCTGCCAGTGGCCCAATACTGAGAGTTTCTCTTAAGTGACTGTGGAAACTGATTTGTCACTGCCACAGCTGGGTCAGAGCAACACTGAAATGTGGATCTCTGTAAGGTGAGCAGAGGGACTTGAAAGCCCCATTTAAAAAGCATATTCCAAGCACAGTTATGGACTCAGATATGAATCAGTTACTTTGCAGTCTCAGAGAAAAGCATTTGTCTGAGCAACGCAGTGTTCTCATAGCTGTGGGGAGCTTCAAATCCTCAACTCAAGCCCATTTGATAGATGCTTTCTGTGGCAATAATAAGATTTCTCACCTCAGAAATACCATCGTCGGTTAATCCTCACACATGTAGATATTAGATCTTTTTCTCCCAATTGAATGTAAGCTTTATAAGGAAGAAAAGCAAATTCATACCCACATGGCATCCAGCAAGAATCGCTGCATGAATTATTAAAAGCCAGCATTCAAACCCTTCCCTTTCTGGGAGTAAAGGGTTGCTAAGGTGTACATTCCTCATAAAACCCAATTTGAAGTTAAAGAAAAGCTTATATCCATATCAGCACTTATCTGTCTACCTCTTCATTATCCATCTGGTTAGGACTCTCGCAGGCTTTTGAACTCAAGGTTAAATTCTAAACCCTCTAGAGATAATAGGGTTGAGCCATCAGAGCCAAAAGGATTAAAACTACATACTTAGTGATTTTCCTGTGAGTTTACACTGCTACTCAGAACCCAGCACTTAGTAACAGTTCAGCAAATTCAGAGATTCTAGGAATTAGCATTCCAAATTGTAAACAGAATAGACAAGCTGTTTCATTTGCCTTCACTTTTTGGACAAATTCTGCTAGGATGTGTGTAGAGGTGGTCATGCAGAACATACAGTTCCTCTCTCTTTGCCATGTCACTGATATTTGCAGGATGAAGAGAAAGGGATGGGTATTTTGGGTGGTTGCAGCCATCCAGGTGTCTGCTGCCTGCTGTTGACTCTGCAGCAAGAAAACACCAGGGAATGTTTGGCTACTTTGGTTGACATTTAACCCAAGAAAGAACCACAGATTTCATTGTAGGGCCACAGAAATCAGTGAAAAAGTTCACCTTTGCTTTCTGGATTTTAGATAAGCTACAGTTTCATTTATTTATTTATGTTGAATCCTCCAGTCCAGGGCAGTGGTCTTTCACAGTCCCAGGCAGCATATGCACTCAATAATATTGCGCACCTGAGTCAAAAATGACCCTGGAGTCCTTTTCTTTTTGCCTTGAGTGGACTCTGGAACAATAACTTTGGGAGATGCATCATTGCTGTAGCTCTGTCTATGACCAGAGACCACATTGCTCCTGTGTTGAAGCTGTCATTTGTCAGGGATACCCAAGCAAGAAGGTCTGGCAGACACACACAGAGCTTTGCTTTGGAGGCAGAATGAATGAAAAATGAGCCATTGAGTGTCTGGCTCGTGGCAAGCAAACACACACCACTTCAACCTTTGCATTGGTGTCAAAACAGCATCTCAGCTGTGCCAAGAATGGCACATTCAGGTTCTAAATGGCAGAAAACCTCTGTTGGCCACACTGCAAGACAGGAATGCAAGGTCTTGGAACCTCCAGAAATACCAATGTACACTCATGCACTGAGAATAGGTCTTACCCAAATTAGCTGGGGAAAACATCAATAAAAATTATATCCAGAGTTTTAAATTCATTTAGAGATGGAAACCCACTCCCACTTCCCAGCCCTCTCTACCACATGCTGTGCTCCTACTTTTTTTAGTCTCCTATTTCCATTCTCACTCTTTCCTCAAATTAGGACCCTTTCGACCTACCAGCCCTCCTCATCCCAAACATTTAGCCTTATTTTCCCTAAAAACAAGTCCCTGGAAGGACTGATGTCACCACAGAGAATGGATCTGACCCCCTTTACATACTTGAATCAGACCAACCTGCAGCCCTTGGCAAACTGTGGCCCATCTCCCCAGCACACAGAATAATTAATGGAAGTATTGCTCTCTTCATTGCACTTCCCGGGATTCAGTTGGCATTCCAGAGCCTCTGTTATCAGACAATTACAATTTAATTGTCTCAGCACACACACTTTTATTTAAAAACCCTCTCTGATTACTGCATTTGCATGTTGTCTATAATTTGCTTTCAGAAAGGAAAAAAGACATCAAGAACAACATTCAATCTAAAGGCACATTTCTAAGACATTTATAGCAGGCTACTAAATGCCTAAAGAGGAGTTGAAATAACTAGTTTATTAGAACAGCTTAAATGGTAGAGTCTGTAAAAATAGATTGAAACACTTTTTTTAAAAAACTAGATTATTTAAACAAGCTTTTCACAAAGGTAACATCCAGTTAATTTTTAATTATTTTCCATTGCATTGAAATGTACAAGAATACAAATTACCTTTTTTTCTTTTATTCTGCAGAAACGCCCCTGTGGGATATTTAGTGTAGCTGTTTCTACATTCTTGTCTGTGGATAAAGAAGACCTGGAGGGTTTTACATCTCCTACAGCTTGTTAGGGCTGGGATTCCACTGAATGCTTTTTATTCCCCAAACGTTGTTCCTTCTCTGCTCTTCTGTAAGGAGACCTCATGTTTTATCCCGAGGCGCATAGGAGTTCAGTGAAACCTACTGAGTGGAAGCAAATAATGTTCTAGCTCACCCCCAAAGGCAGTGTTGCAGCAATTAGGAACTGACTCTATTGCTTATTTGAAATAAAAATGGTATTGAAATTTGCATGCATTTAACCATTTGTAGTCAAGGAGATTATTCCAATACCTTACACCCATCTGCAATATGGGTGCAATATGAGCACTTGCTCATAACATCACCATTTTACATCTAGAGCAGCACTTCAGACTGCTATCAGTTGGACTTTTGAAAAGGCAACCTCCAGACCAAGTGAGATCAATAGTATTTAAAAATATACAAGGCAGGTTTTGGTCAAAATGCTTCCAGGATGTGCAGTAAAAAAGCCCTGGGGGTTGCCTGTGAGGTTTCTGTAACCAATGATTTTGGGTTTGTGCATTTGTTCCCCCTCTGTAAATCAATCCTTTGCCTCAGGGACATTATCATTCAGAGCTCGGCTGACCCTTGGGCTGTGAAGGGCTTGTTTTATCAGCACTGCAAAATCAAGCTATGCTGTGGCAAGTTAAAAGAGATTGCAACTATTAGTTAGGATTTTCTAAAAATTGCTGGTTGTTCCATAGAGTTGCTCATGGATTCAGAAGATGCCTCCTCCCAGCACATGAAGGAAGATGAGTTGGCTGGTGACAGTGTGGGGCTGGGAATACAAGGGTAGGAGAAGTTTAATCATCTTTTCCCAAATTTGTTTTCACTAGCCAGAGGATTTTGTAGATAGGAGATGATAAATCCCTAGCAACACAAACCCCTGACAGATGGTGTTAAATGGTTTTGAGAATATTTCAAAATCTGCCCTACTTTTTATTCCCCAAATGTTGCTCCCTCTCTGCTTCTTTTTTTTTTTTTTTTAATACAGAATTTTCCTACACTGTCTCCCACATTCTCATTTGTGTTATAATTTATGCTTCCTTATGCTCCAAACCGGAATCCAAATCACCAATTTAAACGGAGAAACAACCTGCTGAATTTTAAAGCCAATTCTTTTCCTCCTGTTGAGCTGAGTATCCAATCTGAGAGGAAGGAGAGTGTATCAGGCTGATGAGAATTTACTTCCCATTCTCCAGGAAGGATTGTCTGGGTACAGCACATGTAAATCAAGGGAGAGCTTGCCACTAGTCCCATTCTACAGAGAAACCAGCAAAGTCTCCTTTCACATGAACTTTGTTGAGTAAAAACTTTGTCTTTTTGATTTACCAGGGTGGGAATCCTACGTGTAACTCCACAGAGCATTTTAGGACTAGGAATGGCTCCTTAATGTGGTGCAAAGAAACAGAAAAATGTGAGGTTAAGAAATGTGGTAAGAATCAGCTTTTACAGTTTTCTTTAAAAAGGTTGGTGTTTAGGAAGCCTCTGTGTCAGCCCCCTGAGAGGAACTTCATGGCTTCCAGCTTTCTCTGGGATGCAGCTGCCACCTCCTTCCTTCAGACAGGGCCCAAAGTCCAATCTCTGAGACAACTGATGATGCATTGACAAAAAAAAAAACCTCCCAAAAACCCAAACCAAAGCAAACAGCCCCCCTGGACACACACTCATACAATGAAACACACACACAAAAAAAACCCCAAAAAATCCAAAGCAAACAGAAAAGGTGCATCTTCTTTTGGTTGGTATGAAACATCAAATCAGGACAAATTTTTTTTCTACAGATGGACGGGGTTGCCCATATTTTCATCAGTGCTCATAAGTGACCTCATCCTAAAGCAAAGGAAGATCAGAGACTAATTGCTGACCTTCTGCTGAGGGCTCTGCTACCTTCTCCATGGAGATTTGTTCCAATTTCTGCTCTGAGGGCAAACTGCTTTTTCTAAACAGAACCTGCAGATGGAAAAGGCAAACTTCACCTTTTGTCCAAGGCTTCACCGAATTCAAGTCAAGGGATTCTCACAGCAGTAAATACAGTTTCAGGGGAAGAAATCCACAAATCAGAAGTTAAAGTTGCACAGGACAAAGTAAATTTCCCATTCCACACCCCCAGTTTTTTCTCTTTTTGCCATCTCTGGTCACATGTTGAAGTTGTATATATTTTACCAAGTCATCAGATGATGCTGAGGGCCAGCACAACTCCCTAGCCTGGCAAAAAATAAACCTTCCCCTCCATCCCACTTTCCAAAAAAAAAAGGTTAATGAACTGTTTTTCCTTATAGTTCAACAAGCTAAGCAAGACCAGAGCACTCTGATAAGCAACAGCCCCAATACAAAGGGGAGGCAGAGCAGGAAAGAAAACAGATCTGGCAGCAGGAAAGAGGAAATGAGAAGAAAGTGTGTGACAGATGCTGCCTTTTCATGGCAGCTCAGATGTTCCTGTAGTCACACCCCAAATATGACAATGAAATTTTTTTTTTTGTTCCTGCTTTTACTTTATGCTTGCCCCATTAAGTCTGGAACTGGGTTTGCTGCAACAGGGATCTTGGACTGAACACCTGCCTTTCCCCATGGGTCTGGAAGCAAGAAAGTTCACCAGTACTTTTGGCAGATTTCAGATTTTAAAGATATCAAGACACCCTTAAGTCTAAAAGAACTGCCCTTCAGGACAAGAACACTGAATATTTATGGATGCCTGAAGAGAAAATGTTAAAGACCTCACAGCTGACAGCATTTTAACAGGTTGCCTGAACTAGTTTCCTGCCTATTTTCCAGCATGTGACTGGGAATGCTTGCTAATAGGCAGGAAAGAAATATGTAAACTTGTTTTCTATGTATGGATGATTACTGTTGAGCAGCCAATTACAAGCTGCTGCCAGTGACCTTTTTCTGGGTAGATGAGCCCTGGCTCCAGACAGAGATGTATTTAGGTCCCACTGGAGATACCTGCCCTATGGACTGCACAGGGAGCCGGGGCTGGCTCTAGAAGATGTACCTGTGACCATACCTGTGGCCTTGAGGACTTTTAGTTCAGCTAAAATACTGAAAAAATCTGTCTGAATCCAAATCTCTGTGGAGAGTCCCAGCTCACCCTGCCTGGCTGGTGGATGCCTATTCATATCTCCCTGACCAGCTCCTTTGTCCTGATGCCTCAGGTTTTAGATTTTATATTTTTCAGATTCTGTGCTGTTTTACTGTGTGGGTCTGAGCTTCACATTATGGGATAGTGAGCTCTCTGCACAGAGCAGGGAGACAAAACAATTCCTGCTCCAGCTGGGCACCAAGGACAAATGACCCAAACCTCAGGCCCAGGAGCACAAACAACGTGGGCTGAGGAGAGAAAAACAAGCAGGATGGGACTGCATGGGCTAAAGCTGGAATGGGACAATGAACTCCAACGTGCCAATGGAGCAGAGCTGATCCCAGTGAGAGCCCCCGGGAGCACTCGTGCATTTTGGGACCATTTGGGTTCATCTTGGGTGCAGCCCTGCTGGGCTTTGGTGCTGCCCAAGGTGGATCCACTGAGGATCCACTGAGGTGGATCTTTTTAATAAATCCCTACTTTAACTCTCTCTGGTCTCTGTTCTAGCTCAGCCGCCACAGGGTATCAGTTCCCAAATATCTTCCATGACAGAATCCACCCAATCCTCAAAAGTTAACTGCAAGTACCCAGCCCCAAAAGCCTTCCATTTTCAACAGGGTGGTGGTTTATCCACTTGTGTGGCCCCAAAACCTTTCTCTGCAGAGCAGTCGCCCTTAGGATCTCCCCAGGATTCCTTTGCTCTCCTGGGTGTCATCTCTGCCAGTGCAGCCTCCTGGAGGTAGAACTGCCATGGAGACCCAAAGCAGCTCAGTGTGGATGGAGATAAAGTTAAATAACCACTCAGGCAACACTAGACAGTTCTAAGGGTGACCCCTGCATTACAGCAATTGTCACATCCAAAGGCCACATGAACACCGCAAGGAAGGAAGGTTCATGGAGGATGTGCTAGAAATGGATTTATTCTCATTTGATGTGCAGGATGTTGTAGTGGATGTGAAATGAAGAAAAGGATCATGTTCAGAAGCTGTGACGCAAAGGGAAGCACTGTCTTGTAAGTTGTAAATAAATATGTTTGGATTCAATGACCTTAGAGGTATTTTCCAGTGATTAATGATTATAGGATTTTTTATTAGAGCCAGTGAAAGCCTTTTCTGTAGCTTGCAAACACTTGTGTGGAACATCATTTGCAGAAAGTTTTCAAGTTTCCAACTGCCGAACCTGCATCTTCCTCCCTCTGAGGAAAGATCTTCCTTCCATTGGACAAATTTTGTGGAACAGAGGACAAAACAGACAAAGAAGCAAAAATCAGACTAGACCTAGATCTGGCCATTCTGAGATTCACCAATCAAATGACAACTCCTTGGCTTTTACAATCTAGACAGTGAACAGAGACCCAAAAGCTGTAAAATCAAAGTAAATGGAAGGTTCTGGAGGGAAAGACATACTTCATACTCCCTAATTCTGAGGTGGGTTTTTACCAGGGAAGATTGCTTTCTGACCCAGTCCCTCTGGTGTTTTCTACAGGCAGTAATTTAGATACCTAAAAACCCTTGCATTCCAGAAATATTTAAAAACATTCTGAATTAAATGAAATTGGAATACTCCAATAAAGCCACAGCAGAAGCGGAACCACAGATATGTTTGGCTGGCAATCAAAGGATGGTTCCTGCCCATTCAAACAGTGATATTTCAGTGCAGTCTTTGGTTGGATTGAAGAGGGAACTGGTTAATTTTATGGAAGATTTACATTTTCTGAGAAATATTTTCCTGCCATATTTTTTTCTATTACTATTTCCAAGCCTCAAATTGCTCTAATCAGCCTCATGTTGTGGTACAGAACCAAGTCACCACTTCAAAGAAGATCCTCAGCCCCCCCCAACCATTGCTCCACCAAGGTTATTTAGTTCCTGGGCAGAGCTCAGAGATGGCTTGAGGCTAAAAAATCTTGATAATAATGTTACATGTAAACTCATGCAAGTAATTACTGAAGGAGGTTATAGAAGAGATTTTCCAGGTCACCTTTCCACTGCATGACACCAGGGTCAGTGCAAAGACCTTTGGGACACCAGGAGAAGACGATTTCATCTCTGCCTTGCTGTTTCTGCAGAACACCCCATGTAGCCCAGGTGCTCAGCTGGGTGAGGCATCGCTGGTTTGGGCTCTCTGATCTCCAGGAGCAGCTGCCAGGTACAGGAGAGGGATTATTTCGACGTGAAAAGCTGATGAAGCCTAAAAATGTCACTGCCCTACCAGACAGCTGTGAGAAAGCAAAGTGTGAGGATGTATGAGAGGAGGCAGGAAAGAAAAAAACCTGTTTACAAGAGCTTGGTGAGTCACATCATCTCAATAACTCAGAGATAGACGTAGTTATGCAAATGTCAGGCATCATGTTTGAACAAAAGGTTACTCACTCACATAACCTGAAGCTTTTACTGCTAATGAAGCATTAACTTCCATCTCAATATGGGACCATGAGGAATTTAGGACTTTTTATAGCTCAAGTCATGAATGATTGAGCGATATAAAAATAACAATATCCTGTATCTCGCTCATCTGAGACAGAGGCTTTAGTTTCTTCTTTTCTTTCTACCTGGAGTTTCTAATTGACAGGAAAACTTAAATCTTGATTTTTGTTTGTCACTTTACATTGTGGGATGAGGCAGCTAGAGAACAGTGACAGCATGAGATGCAGGTTGTGCAAAATGCTGCCAAGCCTGTCTTACACCAGTGAGGAAGTTGGGACATGAGCAATTATAGACCTGTTTTAGGCACAGAAAAAGATTTTGCTTTCTAAATGACTTAATTGAAAATGTAGAATAGAATAGAATAGAATAGACTAGAATAGAATATTTGGAAGAGTCAAGAGTCCTACATCAATCAGCTAGTCCAAGTGTCTGACTACTTTAGGGCTGGCTAAAGGATAAATCATGTTATTAAGGGCATTTTCCAAATCCCTCCTTAACACTGACAGGCCTGGGATGTTGAGTACAGGCTCTAGGGAGCCTGTTCCAGTGTTTGACCACACTCTCACTGAGGAAATGCTTCCTCATGTCCACTTTAAACCTTCCCTGGCACAGCTTTGAACCATTCCCACATGTCAACCCTGGATACCAGGGAGAAGGCATCAGCAATTCCCTCTCCTGTTGAGTCTCTGCCAACCAGCACCTCAGATCCCTTCCTGCAGGGCTGCTCTCTTGCCACTCCTCCCCCAGTTTACATTTATGCCTGGTATTTCTCCATCCCAAGTGCAGAATCCTGCATTTTGACTTGTACATGGAATAGAGGCAGTTGTTTTCCAGGAGAACTTCACCTGCAAGTCATTACTTCAGTCCAGACCGTGGTCCAGGGGACTGCCCTTTGTGGTCTGAAGCTTTTATGCAAAATCAAATTAAGCACAGCAATTTGCAGAACTTGTCAGTTCTAATGAGCCTGAACCATGGGAAATTTTAGAGTTCACAGAGGTCTGTGGTTGCTCAGAGGTTTGGGAGCCACTGGCACAGGGAATGCACTCACTTCATCCAATGGCAATCAGTGAGGACGTGCTGATTTGGAAAGGTTGGTTTGTTTGTTTTTGTCAGATTTGAAAATAAGAAATAAATAACAGAAGCTGTCTTTACACTTACGACTTTTAGGTGACTGAGCCTCACTGCAGGCTCCAAACCTTCCTACCCCTGCAGGGGGATGTAGACAAATCTTCCTGGTCACCTTGTGCAAATAAAAGAGATCAAATCCTAACCCAACACCCCTCCCCAGCATGGCATCACTGCTTGATGAGAACTCATATTGCTGAGATATAGAGTTTGCAGGGAAAATACATCTTCTTTAGCACCTTTGCACTGAAGGTGATGTGTTGGCAGAGGGGAAAATGAAGAGCTAGTTTTAAAGGCAAGATATTAAACAGAAACAGTTTTGAGGGGGTAATGATGGAAGGAGAAGGGGGGAAAAGGAGTTAGATCTTAGCAGGAGCTACCTGGGTCAGGAGGTTAATGAGATTTTGGGTAAGGCAGGAGGTCTACCCACAAATATATCTGTGTCAGGGACTTGGCTGTCAACCTGTTCAGCCCACTGGGCTCACCAAACATTGTGCTCTGAGCTTGCAGCTTCACACCAGCCTAACTCAGTCTGATAATTGGTGGCTGCAAGTTGTCCCTCTCCCTTCCCTCCTCCAGCTGCACATTCCTATCCATTCCTTTTGTGCCAGCCCCAGATTTCACCAGGTTCTGCTCCTTCGAGGGAGTGTATGAGTGCAGGAGTAAATCTAGTATCATCTTAAAAATAGATTTTAAAAAAGGGGAATTGTTTTTGGAGTGTGAGAATTGTTTTTGGAGCACAAGGTTGCCATGTAGTCACCCTAGTCGGGTATAAACTTATGCTGAAGCTCAAAAGGCTGTATGACAGCATGACCCTCCAATTCCCAGCCCTGCCCACTCCCTTAGGTGGATACTTCTGCTCCTGTAAGAACATAAATTTAAACTTGGATAAAATTGGGATTTGTCTGACCACCCATGCTCCTTATTTGTTAGCAAATTCCATGGTAGGTTCTTAGCAAGAGCCTCAGTTTTAGCAACAGTTTGTAAGTGAAGAAGCCTTGAACTTCATTTGGAGGAGACAAATTTAATTCTGTTGCCGAGACAGAAACATTCATTTAGACAGAGGTGGCTTAAAAGAGAAATCTCTCAATTTAAAGGTCACTCTCACACACATAATGTTAGAAAACTTGCACAGGCAAAAGGGAAACCACCTACATTACAGCGATGGTTTCCAGGTTTTTTAGAATTTGCACAGAAACTGTCAGAGTTTCTGCAGGAGGTCAATTAAGAGGGACAAAGAAGCAGCCACATTACACATTTTAAATAGTCAAACCCCAACAAGAGTCAGAAGTTCAGCAGAATTTCTTTTAGGTCAACATAAGAAAGACCTAATTTGAGCAACAGAGAATCAAGTAAGTTTTTGCAGGATGTTTTATTACATGCTGGTGGGATAGCATGGAAAACAGGGTGAGGACTGCTGGTTTGGGGAAGATCCAGGGTGGCAGCAAAGGACAAAGCTGAAGGCATCTTCTTCAGAGAGATGAAATGTGGGGGCTATTTCCACCTTTGTCCATAGAATAGTACCCCCAGCCTTTAGGTCTTTTAGGACACATGGACCAACTTCTCAGCATTGGGAGTCTTTGGCCAACTTTTTATTGGAATGGCTGTTTTTTCTTAATCTGGGTGATAGCATGGATCTGTGACACAGGGAGGAGGGAGAGGCACATCAGTGCATTTACAAGACATCCATTCTCCCTCCCAGAGAGGAAATTCTCCAGGCTTTGGAAATAATTTGTTCTCCTGCCAAACTAAAGGGAGATTGGGTGATTTGTTTAGACAAATGCCCAGATTAGATGGATTAGGTTAAAGTTAATTACAAAATTAAGGTGGGTCCAAGCCCTAGGAGTTCAGATGCTCTGAGTGGAAGCACTTTTGCTGTGTCCAGTCAGGGAAACAGGACTGGAATGCTGAGGTGATGACAGCACAGTGAGTTCTGGGTCAGGAATGGGGTTTCCATGGTGCACTAACAAAAACAGTAATTTGAACAGAAGATAAGTGCCATAAAGCCTTCAAAAAAAGCCATCTTCAGAGCCTGAATGAGCCTAAGAGCTTAAATCTGCTCTCATCAGGATTTTTTCCTTAAGGTGAATCACTGTGATCCTCTTCAAATTCATGAGAAGTCAAATGTTTTCTTTAGTAGCCCATAGAAAGGCATTAGAGTCTGGCTCTTCTTTAATAGCAATGATGACAGCAGTCACTTAAAAGAAATATTTAGCATTTGGTAAAGGCTACAGATGGTCTTTATCTTAGCTAATAGCTAAAACTTGCAAATATTCAAGCAGAGCAAGACCCAAGCTGGTAATCTCTGACTCCTACTGCCTGAAGTCCAGAGCTTTGGTCTGAGTAAAGACAGTTGGAGACTTCCTTCAGATTTTCTGTATCTCATTAAATTTTTTTAAAATAGAGGTGGAGGGTCTGCTTAGAGCCTCCTTCACATCAACTTTGTGCCAAGGTAAGATCTTTAAAAGTAATGGAGTTCCTCCTCATTACTTCTAAGAAGCTGAGTGATTTTATTCATTTTAACCTTTTGCTGGGTGTTAGGAGGTGCCATTTCTCTAGGCCTGACCTTTATCTTGATGAGGGTTATGATATTTATAGTAAATACATTTTTACAGTAAATAATTTTAAAATACCTTTTTATTATATAATTAGAGCCAGTCTGTGTAACAGCAACCCAGTGAAATTTTGTCTGTGGTGTCCACTGAGTAATATTCCATGTTTACTTCTCCAGACTGTTCATGACGCAGGCTGAGGCAAGGAAAAACAAGTATTTTGTGCTGTCCTAATACACAAGACAGCACAGATCTACACAGATCTATCAAAGGTGCCACTCAAACCATGAGATCTTTTTTGGAGATTCTGACTGCTGGCCACCAAACCACCTGCTAAGTACCTGAGCACCTGGCACTGAGTGTCTGGAGTGGCAGCCAAGAAAAAATAAATAATAAACTTGGAAACAAGCAAGCTTTGAAAGTCAGCCTTGAGGCTGTCACATCCCAGACACCACAAGAATCTCTGATGCAAAAACGAAGACCCTGAGTGGGAGGGAAGGTAACGAGTCCGTTCTGCTCTTCAGGCAGATGCTCAGGCTGAGGAGCACAAAAATAACACTGGCAGTGTCTCTCAGTGCCACTTGGAGAGGGCAAGCAGCAGTGCTGCTTCCTGAGAAGAGCTGAGTGCCAGGTGTGAGCTTGTAACTTATACATTCTAAAAATTATCCTCATCAAGGCTGTGCTGATTTTTTTTTCCTTTTAAAAACTTCTCCTGTGCTTTGTTATTGGTAAGAAACTCTAGTAAGTGGCCAGAAGTGAGCAGAGTGAGCATTTGGGGTCTTCTGCCTTGCTCCAGTCAAGTGATTCTGATGAGGCCACATCATAAGAAATTACTTATTTTGAGTTATGGCTTAGGAGATTTTGCCAGCTGATTTATCCTGAGGTCCGATAGGAAGATGGGAGCTGGGAGGTCTCCATCACTAGTGCTTTAGCTTGAGTTGAACCCTCAAAATGCCACGAGATTGGCAGAGGTGAAAAACCAAGGTATTCTGCAATGGATTTCACCTGGAAGTGTCTTTTCTGCACAGTGATGACTTGTTCAAACTTCCTGCTGGTACCAAACTAATCTTTCTTGTACTTTCTACACTGCAAAGAGAAAGAATTTAGAGTTCCTTGTCTCTGCAGTACAGAGAAAATAGAGCTGAACTGTTGTGAGAACAGTTTGACTGTATGACCCAAAAACCACTGACATAACTTTTTGGCCACTTGGAAACCTAATTCAAATTTTGGGCTGAGTTCTGCCATGTTTATATTGGAGATGTAGTAAAGAGAGGCAGGAAAGCAGTGAAATTTCCCCACTGATGATTCTTCAGAGTGCACAGGGGTGGCCTACCTACCTACCTACTTGTGGATGCTTTTATATATTGGACAATATTGATAATGGATCTGGTCAAATTCTGTGCAAAACCTCTGGTCTGAAGTGGGAAACCCCTCCCAGTGAGCAGTGCTCAGTTCATGCTTCATCAGGAATTTTAACACACCCTCCCTACTACATTTCCTTATCCCACAAAGGATTCAGCTGGAGCATCTGCAGCCAGAATTACCCAGAAGGGCACATTTCACACTGAGGGTTTTAAAAGGAATTCCAAAGTCTGAGCTGATGCCTCCCGACAGGGGGGAAATTGTCATGCACAGAGGTCCCTCCCTGGCTCTAAATCATCCTGCTGGGATGCAGGGATCCAGCCACAAATCCTTTTAGCTCGGGAGAAATCAATGCCTAGTGTTTCTATACCTTCAAATTGTACACTGCCATGCAGAGCCATGAAATTGTTTGTAAGTGTATTTAGTTGTACATATAATTACACAGATACATGTAATATATGCACGAATGTATGTGTCACACAGGGTCATTAAATCATTGGTATTTTTACACTTGTAGAAATACATATCTATCTAGGATGTAGATATTTCCCCCTCTTTTTATATATATGTACGTATACATATAAAGTACGTATAAATAAATATAAACAAAATATATAATTATATATTTTATTTGTATTTGTATCGCATATAAAGATATATTACGTATGTTATGGATAAAACCATATTAAATATATATCTATTTTATATATTAAATGTTCATATAAAATATATATAATGTAATACATCTCTGTTGTATATTTCTATAATACATATTATTTATAGGCAATCTTGTAGAAATTAGCTTCACTCTTCTGCTTCATAATTTGATGCTGTTGAATTTCTCAAGTTTTTTTTTTTTTTTTACATGAAGGAGTCTATGGAGAAATTCAAGATCCTTTTGCAGCTGCCCAGATTTAAGTTTTGTATTCTTATGGAGTAGGAAAGTCTGCCAACCCAGTCAGCTTCCCACTAGAAGTACCAGGGAATGGGAATTCTTAATAATTGGGTGCAAAACCAATGGATTTTTGCAATGGATGTTTCTCTGGGTCTTGGTTTATCATTTCTGAGCCATCCCAATTAAAAATCTTGTCAGCACAAATGATTTGTATTGAGCTGATGTCAGTGGAGAAGGATCTCTGCAGCTGAATTCAGCAGGGAAGGATGCACAATCCTGATGCAATTCCCTCCTCCTGAAACCAAACGGTGTGGAGACTTTTCTAAAAGAATTGCTAACAAGATTCTTTTTCCTTTAGAAAGTTTTCCTGCTGTATAAATAAGAACAGTTGCTTGTTCCTGGCGCTCCCCAGGGTAAGGCTGACACAATAAGGTTCTGCAAATCGTAACTACAGTTGTGGCATATCCACCTGATGTCACAGTGCCAGAAAACACACCAAAGAGTTTCCTCCTGCTCAAAAACTTCTGTTGACACAGACTTCTCTCTCAAGAGCCTCTTCTGACACCACACCAGTTGTAGCTGCACTACACAAGCATTAAGGCTCAGAATCCTTCTGAAATACTTACTCAAACCTAAACTAGCTAAGCCATTAGTCTCCCAGCAAAATCCTCTTCAGCTCAGACAGGTGAGACTTAACATTTTTTATATGCTTCCAAAGTTAAACCCAATTAAACTCAAAGAATGGACAGCACTTCTTTTTGACATCAATTTTCTCATGTAGAAAAGCCCTGTTCTCTGAGACTGAAGAGATATCTGTTCTCTGAGACTGAAGTGCAGGAAAGAATGTTAAAGTAGCAGAAAATATTTGAATTTCTGTTGAAGTTTCTAAACCTCACAAGTATTACCTTAATATGTAATAATTTCACTGTCCTTGTGCATTCAATTTTGATGTATCAAAACAAATGCCTCTGATTTATCCTTTTAACCTGTGAGTTTTACTCTGTGATCCATTGGTTTATTCTGGTGTGTTAACTGTATAAAAAAGGTTTATGAAAGGTTATTAGGAAGATCAATGTTATATTTAATTGGCCAGAATTTGGTTTAGATGGGATTCTTCCAGTGGGAAAATATCAGGAGCCTAAAAATAATGAAAATGAGAGAGATAAAATCTCTACAGATCAGGTAAAAGACCCAGCTTGTGTTTTCTGCAATTCCATCCATATCAACAGATCACTTCATAAAGTCTCCTATTTATATCCATGTGCAAGAAAGAAAAAGCAAATTTTAATGACCACAAGGATCTGCTGTGATCCAGAGTACAGTGAAGTAAACGGAATTTTCTTCCGCAAAGGCAAACTGGTGATGGTGGGAGCAGAGGAAGTTGTGTGAAGTTGAGTATTTAATAAGCTTTGGATAAGATGATTTCACAGGTCCTTCTCAGGAGCAGTGCCCAGGCTCCTGAGGAGCAATCCTGGGATTTAACCTCAGACACCTGCAGGTTATAAGGATCATAACTCTGCTCAGGCTTCTGGAGGTCCCTTCAGTCCTTCAGGACTAATAATTCTGAATGTGCTGAAATTAGTAATTCTCACTGTTTTTATCATTCTCTGGCTGCTGGGTGCAGCTTCATTCTTTTCCACCCAGCACTTCCAATACAACACTTCCCTCTTTTTTTTTTTTTTTTTTTGGTTTTTTTTTTTTGTTTTTTTGTTTTTTTTTTTTGTCTGACCCTCTCTAAAACACCAGGAAGATATGTTCTGCTAACTGCTTGTGGATTATTTAATTGCTATTTAATACCAGAGCAATGCTGTCCTCCTCCTGTTCCTGAACACGTTGGGTCACATGCTCAACCTGTTTCTATGTTCTGCTGTTTTGAATAATCCTTCAGGTTGGAAATAGGGGTAGTAACCAGAGTAACTGCAGTAACTACACTGCTCTGATGTAGCACAGAAATGTCTGAAGAATCTTCTGTAGAAACAAACAAAAAAGAAAATCAAGGGGATAACAACTGCCTTAGGGTTTTGCGGCTAGTAATCTTCAACAGTTTATTTTTAAAAAATCAAGAGAAGTTAAACTGCATCACAAATATTTGGAAGACAAATAAGCCTGTGAGTTTATCATGCACATGCTGGAAGTTCATGGATAGAGGTGCTCACAGGAAGGTCTGTCTGCAGGCTCAGTAAAACCAGTTCAGGAGAAAGCAGAAAACCACCATTATTGGCATTATCTGATATTTTCTTTATACTTCATGATGATTCTTTATTGTGGTTAAAATCAAGAAGTGATGCTGCTTGGTGTAGTAGAAAATGAGTATAGAGTGAGCAAACTTTTCACACCAAGAAATACATAGAAAGAAGAGAAACAGCAAACCAGAAAATTGAAAATGTGAGATCCTGCAGAGATGCTAAACATAGTTTTTATTTTGCAGAGATTTATTATGCAGTTTAAGTTAATACAGCTTTTCCTACAACTCAAAAGATACCACAAATGCTTACATTGGCTTCCTGAACCACCATGTCCAGGTGAAGTTCCTTTTCAGGGATTCCAATTCACCTGACTGAACCTCTTGACTTCAAAGTGGAATATATAAGTATTCAGCACGAGAAGCACCTCCAATATTTAGCACTGAAATGGGAAAAAAATTAGACTGACCATTATGGCAAACCCAGGAAACCTCCAGTTCTTTTAAATTCCATCCTCATCTCAGGCTGGGAGTTATTATCCATGACATGTGTCATTATGTCACATGAGGGTGCCTAGAGCTTTTTTTTTGACACTCAAATAATTAGTTATCTGCTAGTCCCAGCTATTTATAGTCACTGTAAATGCCTGTTTTATTGGGTGTGTGTGCTCTTTGAATGGTGCACGAGCAGCTGCTTCAGATGCTCAGCATTTTATGTCTTTATATCATACTAAGATCACTGTCTCACATGTCACACAAAGCCAGTGAGCGATAAGAGGCTGGAGCAGAATGAGATTAACTCATGAAAAGACAGATTTCCCAGGGATGTGGATGGTGTTTCCGTGATGTCACCTGATGGCAAACATGGTCAGTGGGGTGAGGAGGAATCCCAGCTCTCCCTTGGGTTTCTCAGCAATATTTCATAAACAAATTCCACCCCCCCTCCCCCGAAGAGTATTTTCAAGATGCTATGCCAAGGCTGAGCAGTGTTCAAGGAAGATGTGGGTTTTGCTGAAAGGATAAATTGATTGGAGAGATAAGAAAGGATGCTGCCAGGAGAAAAGACTGCATCTCTGTCAGCTTTAATTTACACTGCCCTTGCTGGACTTGATCATTCCTTTGAAAATGCTTCTTAACTCTAGCAAATAAAATGAGCCATGGCTGATTTCTGGGCCTCAGGGAAACACAGTGACACCTGAACTCTCTTCTTCTGAACCCAGAACGGGCCAAGCTCTTCTGGGCTGTGTCCACACCCTCCTTGGTGTGATGTGAGACCTGGTGCAGGAACAAGACAGAGCTAAAACACCCAAACAATTACTTGATCTGGCCTGAGTAATCTCCTGGACATTTTTAGTTCACTATAAAATGTAGCCTGAGAGACACAGCACTGGAAGGTGATGGATGTTGACCTACAAGTTGCAATCCTTCTCATACCTTTCTCTTAGGACATAAATCCACGTGTTTGTCACCTCCCTTTTCCTACTGCATTTTCTGTGCAAGCCCCAAAGTCCAGCTGAGGTCTTTCCTTTGCCCTCTGCAGCTGCAAAAGAAACAGTTTATTCTCACCAGTGGTGAGAAAGTTTTTGGCATTATTCTCTACAGCAGCAGGGTTGTGAATCCTGGAAAAACAAAGAAGAGCTAAGTGGCTTTGCTGAGCTGTATTTAAAATAATAAGTCTGGCCACAAAAGTTAAAGAGTGATTGCACAGCAGCTCCCTTCTTCCCAAACATTGCTGCTGCCTCTGGTCCAGTTCCAACAGGGATGGCTGAGTGCCAGGAACACCGAAAAATGCATATTAGCGTTGTTTTATAATGAGATTTTTCCTTCATAATAAATTTGCAGGATATTCCACAGCGTTTGTCCAAAATGTGATCCCTCAGATCCATGTGGGAAACTGAACTAAAGGCAGCCCGTTCCACCCTACCTTGTGGCCCTAATTAAACAAAAAATCACTGCATATGACCACATTTTTGCATACTGTTATTATGGATGCAGATCACCCTGTGCAATGTGGAAGCTATTTAATATCCCCAAGGCCAGAAGTGGGATCAGATCCTCTCCAATCCCACCCCATCTGTATGATCAAGAGAGGAGCAGTGCTGTAAAACCTTAAACTGCAGCTGCAAGCCAGCAGTGGAAGCAGACAGAGCTGCCATTCCCTGAAGAGGAGAACTGACAGAAGTTGCATTTTAATACCTGATTTTACACCACTGCTCCTTGTTTAATCAGATCAACACAGATTAGGCTGATCATACTGGGAAAGGAAAAAAAAGAAAAACCAACCAGCCCAGAACAACCACTTTTGTTGAAAAACATCAGAGTGTTTGGCAGATTATATAATGTTGCAGTAAGTAACTGCATAGCTTAATTTTATGGTTTCCATGGAAACCATCAAATGAAAGGTAAGAGTTCAGTGTTCTTGGCTCTGAGGAGCAAATCTCCTCGTCGAGATGTGGATTTGGGGGAGAAGGGATTTCATCTGTCCTGCCTGGCTTCAGAGTGAAGGGAACCATTTGGAAGCTGTGGCGATGAGATGAGAGGGTCTGGGAGGTGCCTGAGCCATTCCCAGCCCCAGCTGGGCTGCACAAGTGCCTGAGATGCACATAGAGCCTCATGAATTCTACACGTGCTGTGACCTGCTGGAGATCCCAGCCGTGCTCCCACAGGCTCTTGGTGTGACAGTGGGCAGCTTGTTTTCCGGTGGAAACCTGCTACTAATGCAAAAAACATCCACTCTCACCTTGTTCAAGGGGGGAAAAACCAAAAAACACCAAAGCTGCCAAGAGTTGCTGTAGAAGCAAAGGTTTCTGGCTGTTTCTGCTGGTTTTGGGCAAGAGCAGAGCCAGTTATGCTCCTCTCTTTGCTGTGGCTTCACCCTGCAGATCTCAGTGGTGCTGACCTTGTTGAGTTGTGGATCTGATGTCCTTGAGTGAAATAGTTTAGATCTATAATTATATTTAATGCAAGATGGAGACAGGGCTGAGAAGGGGCTTGGGGAGGTCAGACCCATCTGTCCTCCCATGGCTTTCTCCCTGACACAGACACAGGGAGACTGGCAGGTGGATGGAGAGGCTGTAACACACTGACCCAGCCTCTCCAGGCAACAAGGGCAAGAAGAGGGTCTGTTTCCGTCATAAAATCATGTAATTCTTTAGGGTTGGAAGGGATTTTTGTGTTGTCTCATTCCACGCCCCTGCCAAGGGCAGGGACACCTTCCACTGGACCAAGTTACTCAGAGCCCCAACCACCCTGGCCCTGAACACTTCCAGGGATCCACAACTTCTCTGGACAATGTATTCCATCAGTTTGTCATGCTTGGTGCTGTGTCCCTTGCTGCAGTGCCTGTACCCAGCTCCCCTTTGTTACGTGATGCTGCACTACTGCCAGCAAACACTCAAATAAACTGTTTTCTGGAACTTTGAACTCATACAAACCATGTACACAGGTGGATCTGCAAGGAATTTGGGATCCAGCTGTCCTTGCCTCTGCTGAGCAGTGACAAATGAGTAAAGTAGCTCACGAGTGTTTCTAGAACCAAGCCCTAAGGGGTTAATTCCAAATTGCCACGTGCCTCCTCACTGTGCGTTCAGCTCATTTCTTGCTCTACCCTTTTGTCATCAGAGCTGCAAGCGAGCCACCACTTTAACAAGCTTTCTTTTTCAAAGAACAAAATCATGAGGCAATACCACTTATTAGGCTGTGTTATTACATATTTTTCACGGCCCCAGAAGAGACAGGCTGGCTGTATGACAAATAGCTGGTCTGGGAGCTCCCCAAGCCATGCTGAGTCCTTCCTGGATCTGAAACCTTGGTTGGAGCCTATTTCCAAGTGAACAGAGAAAAGCAGCTCTATTACATTTGCATTCTGCCTTTAACTGCTGTGAAGCACCTTGCTCCTTGTTAGTCCTGCGCTCTGATACATTTTCATGGAAGTAGATGCCCAAAACCATCTAAGTGTCTGAGCTGTAATACCTACACTTGCAATTACTATTTTAAAAGGCTGAGAAAATTGGATTGAAGCAGATATGCAAGTATTCTGATCCTTATTTACATAATATATCTGCCAGTCTATCCCCCTGTGTTAACTCTGATGGCTGAGAAGTGCAAATCTTTAAATCTGACACAGGTTTGATCAGGGTTTTTTTTTAATCTTGCTTCATCATTCAGTGGTACTGCACCCATGTCTCCTCTTCTGCTGCTCTCTTCTTCTTGCCCAGTCAATATATTAACAATCCAAAATGCATGATGCTCAAGGTCACATGACAACCTGGTGTCAAAGCTGGGATCTTAAATGAAGGACAGTTGTGTCCCTTGGCAGCCTCGTGGCTCTGCATGGAGCCTCTGCTCCTTCTCCCACACATTCATTTAGGTTGGAAAAGAGCTCAAAGTTCACCAAGTCCAACCATTAACCCAGCACTGGCACAGCCACCACTAAATCATGTCCCCAAGTGCCACATCCACACAGCTGTTAAATCTCTCCAGGAATGGTGACTCCAGTGCTTGACCATCCTTGCAGTGAAGAAATTTTTCCTGCTATCCAACCTGAATCTCCCCTGGTGCAACTTGAGCCAGTTTCCTCTTGT
Source organism: Anomalospiza imberbis (assembly GCF_031753505.1). Taxonomy (NCBI): domain Eukaryota; kingdom Metazoa; phylum Chordata; class Aves; order Passeriformes; family Viduidae; genus Anomalospiza; species Anomalospiza imberbis. Next base: position 3,802,351 of record NC_089685.1, on the reverse strand, counting down.
CCTGTCCCTTGCTGCCTGGAAGCAAAGCCTGATCCCCACCTGGCTGCAGCCTCCTGTCAGGGAGCTGGGGAGAGTGTTTCAGGATGAGTTGGGGGATTCTTTCTTAACTCCTCTTACGTGGAGTTAATCAAACTTCCTCCTCCATTCCCAGCAAAACCAGCAAGCCTGGTGCAACAAAGTTATTTCTAGGGGCTGGGCCCTGGCACCATCACCTCTGTGTGTCAGAATAAGAAACTGCTTATCTATTCGCACAGAAGAAAACAAAATTAATGGAAAAAAATATCTGACAGAAACCTGATGGTTCTGTGTATCTGTAGCAAGTGCACTTTGCAGCCAACCCAAAATAAACACTCAAAATTAACCTGATTATAGTGCAGGATGGGTTTCAGTAAGAGATGGTCACCCACGGGTGCTGCTGAGCATTGGGAACTTCCACTGATCTCCAGAAAAACTCTACAAGGCTGGAGCTTTCAGCAAATTCAACTGGCAGATGCCAGTGGGATCCTAGGAGAGGGGAAATGTGTAGCTCTTCTCAGAATCTGTACCAAGTCCTCCAATATTTTCCTCAGAAGGATGTGGATGCCATAATGTTCCATGGGGTCAAAAAAGCAGCAGGAAAAACTCGTGGAAGAAAAAGGCATCGAGGAAGAGTCTGATTCTGGTTTTTAATACTTTGAGGAGCAAGTTGTTGGAGGGAAAAGAATACCTGGGGAGGGTACCTATGTGAAATACCACAAGGGATTTGTGCTTGACTTAGTGGTGGAGATGAACTGCTGGCTCAGGAAAAAATTAGCTCTGGAAAAGTCAGTCCTGAACTACCCTACTTCCCTTCAGGAATAGCTTTGAGATCCTCAGAGCACAGAAGGGGGTAAAATGTGCCTGGGCACTGTAGGGACCAACACCTTAAGCCAGGTGGGTTATTTTAGCCAGGCAGGCTCTTCCACTCACTCCTCATTTCAGAAGCTCTCTCCAACTCCAAATACTTCCCACTTAAGAGGTCCCAAAGAAAGGGCACAGATGGTAAGGCTGGAGGTGAGAGTGTTCCTGTCTCTACCTAGTCTTGCTCAACCATCAACCTGATTTTATGGATGGGAGGGGTTATTGTCTTCCTCGAGAAATTTCACATGCATGATGGATGCTCTGCCAGGGAAAATTAGATCATATGTTCTCACCATCCACCACGGAATACACGGCCCTGTTGCAAAACATTTCCTGCCAGATATTAAGGGGGGAGGTTTCTTCTGCCAGTGGCATTATTAAACAGCATGGGGAGAGTTTTGCATCCAAAATCCACCTTAATATTGATGTGTTCGTAGGAACAGATGTCTGCTTGCTTCCTGCACGATGTGTTATCAGATTAGAGATTTTACATCAACAGCCTTAATTAGAAGCATGTTATTATTCAGTACTAAAAGCCTCTTTTGGAGGTGTAAATCCTTGCAACACAGGGATCCAAACCTGCCTCCTCTCCAGTCCATCTACTGCGAGCAAGAAACTTTTGTCCAAACATTTTGCACTTCAGAGATACATATATTATTTTCAAGGTGGGTCTGGGCACTGTATTTAATCTGAGTTTACCCAGGATGGGAGAGGAAATCAGTGTACAGCAGGGCAAGGAATTCAGATCCATGACCCAGAAGGGCTGGGAATGCTCTGGGTGATTCTGATTATTGAAGAAAGTCAACGCCAAGTGAGGTGCCAATGCTGCACTGTTGGGATGGTAACAGTGAATTCTTCTTTGCAGGTGGGACTGCCCTGACTTTATTCTGTCCTTGCTGTGAGTACTAGAAAGCTGCTCCCTATTACCTGTTCTTTCACTCTCTGCAGTTGCCTCTTTGATTTCTTTCAAGGAACGGTCTCTGGAAGAAAATTTGGCAATGGTGCAAATGATGGGGAAAAGGCAGAAGGGAGAGACATTTAATACCAACTAATTCTGTAAGGTAGGGAATAATGTATGTTAGCTTGAGTGAGAAGCCTTTTTTGTGTGTGTCCCAACTGAAAAGATTTCAAGGCAGGAAAAGTAATTTCCTTGTTTTTCCTACATTAGTGCCTCTAGACATTACCAAAAATACAAACTTCTAATATTTTTGTTTCTCTTTGAAAACATCACCTTGGTACATGGATACAAAGACATGAGGAAAATTGAAGAAATGCATCAGGTGACTTGGCAAACCTTTTTTTTTTGTTCTCTCATCTTTCTGTGGGTAGGTTTGCCAGTTTGTAGCATGGAATTTTGTAAGAAACTGCTTTTAATTAGAAAGGATTTCAGATGGACATGTGTAAAAGAAGGTTATACTTCTCAAATGGGTTTTTAGTTCAGATTTCTTTCCAGTGATCATTTTCACAAAAATTCCATGTAAAAGGAATCATTTTCCATGTAAAAGGAAAATAAATCCTTTTGACCTTGCTGTTATAAAATACAGCACAACTGAACATCAAGAAAACAAAACAAATAAAAAACTTAGTTGAGAAAAAACACCAAAAATATCAAGAGAAGGAGTCAGAAGAAATATTTATGGAAATGTTCTGCAAAAAGTCTTGACATCTGAAACAACCTGGGATAACCAGAAGTTGTCTGAGCATTTACCACTCAAAATTGGCATCAAGAAAAGAGAGGCCAATCATTGCACGTTGTGTCTGGGTGAGAAGATGGGGATATTCCTTGGAGGAAGAAAGATTTGCAACTCCATGGGAGAAATTCTTGGTTAAAGGGTGAAAGGTTCCATTAAGTCAGAAGAGGAGAAAATCCTGGCATGACCTTCAGTCAGAAGGGAAACATGTTCCCAGATATTTCTTTTTCAATCCCAGCGCATAAAGACCAGGAGCAAGCTCCAAAGAAGCATGTGAGACCTCCAGCCAGGAATGAAGCAGGATTTGCTGTCTCCAGGATCCTGTCTCTTTTTTCCTGGAGTTGCACAGGCTTGGTAGATGCTCTGCTCTTCTTGACCTTGACCAGTGCTCCTGGCACCTATATTGAGGTCCAGGTCCAAGGAATGGCTCCATATGGAATCAGGTGAGCCTGGAAGGGCTCATAGGGAGGTCTGAAGGCTTCATGGAAACACATATCCTGATCCAGGGCTGAACTGGAGGCCTGAGCAGAGCCAGCTCTGTTCTCAGGGTATGGTTTATCTGCACAACTTATCTCTTGCTGTGAGTATCACGGCAATCACTTCATTTCTTCACTGGCAAGTTTCCAAACCCTGCCATGTTTTCCTTGGAAACATTAAGATTCAGTGCTTACATTGGCTGAGTCCTTGGAAGGATGCTGTCTCTCCTCTCAAAAACCATCTAAGATGTGCTGTTTATTTGATTTTCTTTTCTTGCTTTTAATCCAAACTGGTTTCTTATTCCAAATCTCTAACAACCCTGGTAGCTCCCTTACAAATCCTCACCAGCACTTTATAAATAGCCCAGAAAGAAAGTTGGTTTGCCTTAGACTTTCAGAAGAAGTTTGTTCATTTGAATAGTACTTAGAATACATTTGCATTTCCAAACTGTCTTCAAATGATTCCACAGATGCCAGAAAAGCATCAGCTGTTTCAAACTCCTTCTGACTCCTGCTCTTCACTCAGAAGCCGTGAGAGGAGCAGCATCACTCCCCATCATCATGAAACCAGAGGAAAACTGTAGTTGGTGGTTTCTCTGCCAGCCTTGCACTAAACTCTCCTTTCAGAAGTGCTGAATGGCCTCACCTCCCACCAAAGTCAAGGCAAGGTGAAGATGCTCAGCCCCTTTGCTGGATCAACTCCCTGGTTTCCAAGGCAACTGCTCTTGGGTGAGATTTAATGAGGAAGTGAGGACAACCATGAGGCCCTTTGAAGAGGCAGGGGAACGCAGAGCTCACAGAAATGATTGCGCTTTTTAAGGGAAAAGGACAGGCAGGTGGATGGAATGGACAATAAATTATCTGACATTTTAATGGGTTAACATGATATTGCAGAAAATTACCTGAATAAAGTGGCTCAATCCCTGTGGAGAAAAGTAAAATAAAAGAGGCATAATGGAAAGAGGGCCCATAAAAGGCTGAAATGGAGGTTTATTCAAACTGTCTGAATGGAAGTGAAAGGAGCAAGTTACAGCCCTTGTTACAGCCTCTTAGCAGCAGTTGGTCTCAAAATGAATTGGAAAAAAATGTATCTGTGATAACCTGACATAGCAAAGCTGGTTGGGTAAGCTCCATAAAACACAGCCTTTATATCAGTGCCACAAATCAGAAGCTATTTGCAAGAGATTTTACAGCAGAGGCAACAGGTACTTCTTGTTCTAATGTCAAGCAGTGTCATCTGTTACAAGAAAAGTGGAATTGTTGCTTGTATCCAAAATGTCTCAGATCATGTTTATGCTGTCTCATGCATTTCTTCATCCTGGAATTTTCCAGGTTTATTATAAGATGAGTAGACTTACCTTTTAACATGAAGAAAGATCTTGTGAAAATAAAGACCTATCTATTCTGTGTGTGGTGCAGGAGGGTTAAGGAAATATAGACTTCTAATTCTACAAGAAATGCTGATATTTTAATACTTTTCCCATTGTAATCATTCACCTTTTTCACTAGGATAAAGTCTGAGCCTTTTCAATTTAGTATAGAAGCCTTCTTTATTTAAAGTCAATCTTGACATGAAAGTAGCTCTGTCCACCACACCTCAAAAGGTTTGAGCAAACTGTAAGAGTAATTGATTCTAACCTTAATAATAATGATTTTATGATTTTGAAAACTCTATTTTGGGGAGATGAATGGAGGAGAGTTATATAAAATCAGATTAGAGATTAAAAAAGCATTTTTTAAAATTAATTAAGAGATGTTCCAAGCTAAAACATTTTGTATGGCTAATGGGTCATTTGTAATGATTTTTGTACCCCTTTTAAATGAAGCACTGGCACTTTCAGACTTGAAAGTAATTATTTCACAACTCAAAAGGAGGTATATTTCCTTTCAGAAATGCTGAAATAAAATGTTCTAACTGGTGCATGGATGGAAAAAAATTTTAAAAGGGAATTTTTGACAGAAAGGTCTTCATCCATTCCACCCAATCAGAAATAATTACAGCCTGTTGTCACCCTCTGCTACTCTGGAGTTGGGTTTTGATGAATGAAGTGTTTATAGAGCTTTAAATAAAGTCTTCAGCCTCATGACAGAAAGACATGAAGCCATAGTAAGGACAACTACAGAGCCAGTCTGCCTAGTGATAACCACAAATTTTGGGAGGAATGGTAAATATATGCCACCCTGAGCCAACAGCAGACTTATCCAACTACAATTTCCATCCCAGAGCCACAGCCCTGCACAGGTAAAATCTTCAGGTGCTGCCAGGGTGAAATAAGAGCAAAGATGAGGATGAAGAAACAGCTTTTTCTATTGTTTTGTTGACTCTGGTACCACTTAGCCCAGGTAAGATGTCACCTCCTCTGCTTCACAGGCAGACCCAGAATACCTGGAGACTCCGGCAAGCTTCAGTGCTCTGTCTTTCAATTTGCAGGCCAGGCTTTACCTCCTTGTTTTCAATCTGATCTTTCATGTATTTTTATGAAGGGCTCCTTGTTAAGAGGGTGCTGTGCTTTAATGCAGTTGTTGCAGGGAGAGAAGTGAGTGAACAGTTCTCCTTTCAAACACAATCCTGAAGGTCACAATTTTAGCATCTAGGAAATGGTGTTTTTTTGGCCATGTCAGCATTTTTTTTTTGCTCGTGCTCCTTTATGGATGACTTTAAAACAGTGTCTCCAACCGTAAAATTCTACCAGTGTTTAATCTCATTGAGTATTTTCTTGGATGCCATAGCCAAGATCACTCGACTAATTCAGCTTGCAAAGTACTACTGGGAAGGAGTATTTATGGTAGTCCCAGCAAGGACAACCAAATTAGCTGTAGCAAGCAGCCAGCCTGAAGAAGAAATAAAATGAGGGAGCCAGATAATTTGGAACAAAATGTAAAAGACACACAAATCATTTAATAAAGGTTTTTCCCAGAGGAAACTTTCCAAGCAGCTGAACACCAGGACAGCTGAGAGAAATGAGGTCAATTGTGTTTAGACACAATGTATACATTTTATTTTTTAAAATGATCATCATTTGTCAAAATTTATGGGCCAGGTTCTTTCCTCAGATTAACTGATACTGGAATTTAACTCATTACAATAAGGTTTTGTCTTCAGTAGACAGGAAGGTGGAGAGAGTGATTTATTTCAAGGAAACTGTAAAATATTCACTGAGGTGGAATTGTATTGTCTAGAACTGGGAAATAAAAATGGAGTATAAACAGAGGGCAGGATAGAATAACTCTGCTTTCCCAAGAAGTGCAGCAAACAAACAGCAAATACTTGTAATTCTTAAGCAGGAGCCTGGGTTAGAGAACTCTCTTGCACATAGGTTCAACATTACATATTTTACATTCTTCTCGTTGAACTAATAAATCCGAGTCCCGACACACATAATAGAAGCATTGGAGTCCAGAAGTGCAAGAGCTAACAGGAACAAATGCCCTCATTCTTAGAATAAAAATGCCTTTTCCATTTGCAGTGGAAAGGGAGCATTGGAAGACTTGCTTTTATACAACGCTTTTACAATGCATTAACCTAATAATAAACTCAGATTAAGGAAAAAAAAAAAAAACAATAATGAGAGCTGAAGCTTATTCATCCCCTCTGAAGCTGAGATAACACAATCTTCAGCAGAAAGCACAGTGGTATCCATGAGACAGCTCTGCTGCAAGATTCCAGCATGATTTTATCCTTTCCGGATTGCATCCTCCTAAATTGCCCCTCCTCTAAAATTAAAACAAATCAAATTCATTTTTGCCATCCAGAATATGGGGGCTCATATCCACAAACATGCACTGGAACAATCATAGAATGGGTTTGATTGGAAGGGAAATGAAAATCATCCACCTCTCCCATGGGCAGGGACACCTTCCACTCTCCCAGGGTGCTCCAAGCCCCATCCAGCCTGGCCTTGGACACTTCCAGGGATCCAGGGGCAGCCACAGCTTCTCTGGGCAACCTGTGCCAGGGTCTCACCACCCTTACAGGGAAGAAACTCTTTGGTCTCAGCAAGAGACACTTAAGAAGTTAATGGCATGGATATATGGATGAATATAGGGATGGACTGGACCCTACAACACCTACCAGAGGGATCAGGCCATGGAGAGTGAGATTTGCCCTTCCCAGCCGTGATCTGTCCCTGCACAAGTAGAGACATTTCAGCAAGGGAGTCTTCATGTCCCTGGAAGTTGTTCAGCAGAGAGATGAAAAGCTGTGAAATACAGAACAGACAAAGCCAAGGCATGGCTGGGACTCATTTACTGGTTTTCCTCTTTTCTGGGCCACCAGGAAACTGCCAGTGAGAGTCCTATTAATTAAGAGGCTTTGCTGGCCATAAATCACATGGACATTCCTGGGAAGGGGAAAACTCCTTAAGCAACCATGGTTTCTCCTGTCTCCTGTTGGAGCTGTGTGGCCAAAGTGGCATCAAGGTGATGGCATCAATGTTTGGCACAGACAGTGAACTCTGATGGAAATGCACAGAGAAGGGAAGGGTTCTCACAGAGAAGAAATGAAAGGAAGCAAGCAGCATCACTCCAAATCCACATCCCCCCGTTATCCTCTTGCCCACTGTCTTGTTGAACACATTGTGTGTGCATTTATTTTCTCTTTGAGGCCCATTTTTATTTAATGCCACAAAGATGTGCAGCTTGGAGAGAGCACGAATCCTTTGAATGTGTAATTAGGGATGAGGGGGGTACTCTCTCCCTCTGCCCACAGACTCTCAGCTCACATCTGGGTGTGCCAGCTTCTCCAGGCACTGGGGGGAATAAGGATACCCTTGAGACTGGGAAATGAAAGCAAAGCAGCCTCAGATCTGCACCCACACCAAGCTGCTGAGAAACAGCAGTTTAGCTATGCCCATTTTTTTCCTTCTTTTTAATTGACATAGCCCTGCATCCTTTGATCTTTGAAGGGCATGTTTATCCAACATTGTTCAGTGCAGCTATGCTGCTTCTGGTTACAAATTGTGAGAGTCATGTTCTGTTTCAGTGAAACAATAGGATTTAATTATTAGCAGCCTTCAAAGACAAATGCGGGGCTCGGAGTCTTCTCTGATTACAAGGTCGGAGCAGCAGATCAGTGGTTGGGAGCAACAGAGTTAACAGTATTGTTTACATAATTCTGGGGGAAAAGACTTATTAATTTTACATTAACTTTTCGAATTTTCTCTATTTGTAAAAAAAAAAAAACAAGTAATCAACACATAAATTCGAATCTTGATTGGATTTCACTTAAAGGTGAAATTTGTTAAAGGTTGGTTGTCCTTATGAAATGCACGTACTGTGTCTGGTTGCTAAATACAGGAATAGAGGGGACAGCTGCTATCACGAAGTCAAACAAGGTGGGCAAAATATTTGTTCTGGGCTTTAAAGATGGGGAAAACATTAGTTAAAAACTTCAGAAATTCTTCTTAAAGAGGAAGGAACTGACATACTCTATTCAGAAGAGTAATTCACTGCAGAATTATTGTAGGCATAGAATTAAGTCACCCACATGTAATGGATTCTCCATTACTGGAATTTTTAAGACTGGGCAAGGCAAAGATCTTCCAGGAGCAGTTTGGGAAAGGACCCTCTACTGTGGATGTGTGGGTACAGATTTCTGAAGTAAAGCTTGACTCAGATTCCCCGACATAAACAGACTTTGTACGTCATGATAACCCAAGTAATATCAGCTTTTACTGCTAATAGTTGTAGATCCTAATTATTTAGGCATATGTGTCATTCCAAGCACAAGATGTACTCAGTTTATGGCCCAGTGAGACATTAAATTAAAGATAAATCATCTTAGACATCAGTCTCTGGAGAAGTATGTGTTTTCCCTGTGTCCGTGGCTACTAAAGATAGAGGTAGTCTAGGCTAAAATCCACTAAAGAAAGTGAAGTGAATCTGAAACTTAGCTTGCAAATTGTTGTTTACAACTAATTTTTGGCTCGAAAGTTTTCATAAATAATCTGCTAATTGTCTTCCATTTATTTTCCTTTTTCTCTTAATTAAACAAGGTCTGAACACACCAAACAAGGAGCACAGAGTATGAGATAAAGCACAGAAAACCAAAAGAACTATAAAAGTTCTTTAACTCAGAAAAAAGGCTATTTTAGAATAATATTTTGCTTAATTAGTGTTATTGGAATAATTAATTTTGTCCTTTGACCACCCTGCTGTGACAATAACACAGGGTGAGGAGAGAGGTGTCCTCTCCAGATGTGAGAGTTCATCATCCTCATCACAGAGCCCAGCAAGGATTTAATCCATTGGTTCAGGGACCCCATTCTAACCTGATTTTCACCACTCAGTGGCACTCAATGCTGCTCCTTAGAGGATAAGAGAAAAGCAAGACAAGAAGCTTGTCTGGATAAACTGAGTGTAGTGTGCAACAAAAATAGGAAAAATAGGAAAAAAGTGAGCAGAGTTATGGAAATCAGAGAATTTGCACCTAGTGCAAACCTCAGTTTCTGGACTGGTGACACCAAAGGTGGAAAGAATGACAAGCATCCAGGAGAAGACGGTGATAAAACCTTAAAGTTTCTGTGGTCAACTGAAGAGTTCCTGCTATAGGTTTAGACACAGGCCTTCCCTCTGTATGCTGAATTGTGTTCTCAGTTTATAAGGTTTGGACTTGATGATAAAGAATGAAGTTTAGACTTGATCTTGAATCATATAATGATTCAATGTGTCTATAAAGTTTTTGGTTTTGCTCTTTTTGGTTTTTTGGGGTTTTTTGTTTGTTTTTGCTTGTTTTTTTTGTTTGTTTGTGGGTTTTTGTTTGGTTTTTTGATTGGTTTTGGTTTTGGGTTTTTGTTTTGTTTTGTTTTTATTTTTGTTTGGTTTTTTTCTTAATTTGTTTATTTGTGGGGTTGTTTTTTTTTAATTTCCAGCTGAGAGAAATGAGAAATTGTTGAGCTTGCTGCTTTTTTAGCTTGACTGAGAGCACAAACAAAAGTCTGGGCATGAAAGTATTTGGAAGGAACAAGATCTGGTGTATCTTTGGGTCTTCAGGCTGGTAAGTAGCTAACAAAATGTTATTTCTATATCATCATATAAGGCAGAGTTGTCTAATTTCCACTGAGCCAAGCACCTTTCCCCACTTCCTTCCTCATCTCTGGAAATCTTTGGACCTGTTTGAAGATATCACACAGCATAGTGTCTTGTTCTGGGATTAGTCCCACTGATCTGCTGGGTTAGAGGAAATCAGGTTAAAGTAAATCAGGTAATTAAGACCCCAATCCACTGAGATTCTTTATTCATTAGCTGCCCAAAGCCTGGTCCAGCAATTAACATTGTATTCCCAATACAGCCACCAGAGCAAACCATGCCAGGGATTTTATTTCAACACACTGAGATGGTTCCCATACTGCTGGCACACCCAACATCCACATTTCTGTTTTAGGAGGTGAAGTCCTCAAATCAGCATTCATGGCTTGGGCTGCAATTCCGTGGCAGAAGGCAGGGTAAAACTTGGAGATAAAGCAAAATCCCCAATCGTATTTATTGCCAGGAAACCACAGCTGGACAATGTCTGGGTTTTGCTTGGTCAGGCTTTTCTTTATTGTGTGTTTTGTCTTAGTGGAGTCCTATGACACAAACCAGCCTCGTTCCACAGAGCATCTCTCAGAATCCCAGTCCCCAGAGACATTATCATAGTGGGGATTACAGCAACAGGCAGTGTTGCTGTTTCAAACTCTTCAGTCACTTTCCCACTGTGACTTTTGATGCCTGTTGTTTGTGCTGGGATTGCTCTGTGTGTGTCAGGCTGTGGAATCTCACAGTATGGATGATTATTCTCAGCTGATTACACCAGTTCACAGATCTGTGTTCAGCTCCTGTCACACATTTGCCAACAGGATCATGGGCAGAAGGATCAACTCTGTTGGGTTTTTCCTTTCAAGAATGTAGGTTCCTAAATCTTATTAATTTCAGTGCTCAAAAATCTTGTAAAATTTGGCTTTTGGGCACAAAGCAACCTATGGAATTTTAAGCACCTACCTGAGGATATTATTTCTGAAAATCCCTCTCTGCTGCTGGAAAAAACAGCTATTTTCAGAGGGCAGTGCAAATTACCCGAGAGATCACTGCGCTCTTGGCCTGTGGGTGTCCTTGAACACCAGATATGCACCTACAGACTCATAAATAAAGTTAAATGGAAAGAAAATGTTTGGGGTTTTTTTTTCCCCTCAGAATTCATCCTGCTTTTAGACTGCTGAAGGGTCTGGAGTACCAGGAGTGGCTGAGGGAGCTGTGAAGGGGCTCAGCCTGGAGAAAAGGAGGCTCAGAGGGGACCCTGTGGCTCTGCACAACTCCTGACAGAAGGGGACAGCCAGGGGGGTGGTCAGGATCTGCTCTCAGAGAGGAAGTGAGGACAAGAGGAAAGGGCCTCAAGTTGTACCAGGGAGGTTGAGATGGATTATTAGGAAAAAAAAATTCTTCACAGAAAGGGTTTCCAAGCATTGCAACAGGCTGTTCAGGGAAGAGGTGGAGGCACCATCCCTGGAGGGATTTGAATAAGCCACGCAGATGTGGTGCTTAGAGATATGGCCTAGTGGTGGGTTTTGCAGTGCTGGGGGAATGGTTGGACTCAAGGATTTTAGATTCCTTTTCCAGCCTCAGTGATTCTATGATTTTGTGAAATGGGAAGGTTGAGACATCACTGGCACCTCTTGCAGTCACTGAGAATGTGGAGGGGAGCTCAGCTCAGCTTGGACACCCATCCTCAACTCCTTTCAGGCAGCTGAAGAGAACCCAACCACATGGCAATTAGTACTTTAATTAGGATCAGCCTGAGCAAATACTTAGGCAAAATACACTGCTCTGCCTGAAAGGCTTCAATCTGAGCTGGCATCAACGTCAGTGTGCAGAATTGTTTGTGCTGGATCATGGACAAAGTTACCAAGAAGCCAAATTCAAAGGAATGAATGGAGCTGGCCTGGGAGCAGGAAGAAGGCAGTGAGTATTTTTGCAGGCTAAAAACAATTGCTTTAATTATACCCACTCACCAAAAAAAAAAAAAAAAAAAAAAAAAAAACCAAAAAAAAAAAAAACCCCACGTTGCTGAGAAACGCTCTCTTTCAGGCTTCTGTTTTCCAAACCTAAATAATGATTTTCATATTCACTGACAAGCTTCATTAACTGGAATTAGAGGGTGTTTCTTACACACTCTCCTGTTCCTCCATCACCACTACATTGTCCATCAAGAAACAAGGGGAGAGAGAAGTTTGAGATTACTGTGTCAGCACCTCAATGGGAAAAATAGAAACGTGTTTTTCCTGGAGAATGAAAACCACGGCAGTAACTTACACAAAAAATAGCAAACACTCAGTGAAAAGAACTAGAGAGAAGAAAGGAATATCCTGAGATAATTTAGTGGTGGGGTGAATTTAGCCCAACAGCAGGAAAAAAATACTTAGACCTACACTGTATCTAATTACAGCAACTTTGGGTTTTTTTATGGGGCTTTTCAGCCGGCATCCATCCATCCCCTCGTGCTGACGGACAGTTCACACTATCCCAGCAGCATCTATTTGTGTCAGGGAAGGGGCTGCGGTGCCAAACGCTGAGTAAATGTCTGCTGCCCTCCTGTGTACATCCGCAAAAAAGACAGAGGCGAGGATGCCAGAGCCCTGGATTTATCTCCCAACATGTCCAGCTCCCGGGGGAACGGCTGGCGTGCAGTGTCTGTTGTGTATTTACCCCTGATTTGTGTCGCTGATTCATCCTCGAGTTGATCCAGATTTCTGCTAATGGATCCAGGCCCTTGTTCTGCCACCATCTGCTTGTTGTACCCGCCGCTCGCCGTGTGTTTAGATGCCATTTGTTGCTCCATGTGTGCAGTGGGGAGAAAGGGCTGGGAGTGGAAGAAAGGCTGTTCTGGATTGTGCTCTGCGAGAGCAGACACACTAAGGGTGGGTTTGGAACCAGCACAGGCAGCCTCGAGTTGCCCAGAGGGAATGGGCAGCAGTTTCCATCAGGAGACTGATAAAGCACAGACGTCACCTACCTAAGGCAGTTTTGGCATCTCCACTGCTGGAAAAAACACCTCAAGTCATATTTTCAAGAACCACTTCAACAGAATTCATCAGGTTCACAGCATCACTGCCCCTCGGCCCTGTTCCCTGAGATTTGTCTGTGATTATTTACTTGCAACACAATTAAATGGAAACTGAATTTTCTGCGTGTTCATTTCTGACTGTGAGAACTCCTGCACAAAGTTCCCTGCTTACCTAAGCTCAGATCAAGGTTTAGGGTGAGTGTCTTAATGGTGACCATTTGGCATATTACTCTTAGGACTGTTAGGCAGTAAGAAAATAACATGGTGTCCAAAAATACTATGCCAGTAAAAATGCCTTTTAGACCTTATTAAATCTAGGATGTATATTCATTTTCTGGATCCTCTCAGTGCCTAAATGGGGCTTATGAAAAATAGGGAGAGTGAATTTTCACATGGACAGATACAGGGGGAAGTAAAAGAGGAGAGATTTAGATTAGAAATTAGGAATTCTTCCCTTGGAGGGTGGTGAGGTATTGGAAGAGGCTGCCCAGAGAAGCTGTAGCTGGTCTGGATCCCTGGAAGTGTCCAAGGCCAGGCTGGATGGGGCTTTGAGCAACCTGGGATAGTGGAAGGTGTCCCTGCACATGGCAAGGGGTGGAACTGGGTGATCTTTAAAGTCATTTCCAACCCAAATCATTCTCTGTTTCTATGATTTTTCTCAGGATAAACAGACATGCACAAAAAAAAGTTGCATTACACTATGCAAAACAAATTTCTCTGGTCCTTATTGTTTCCCAACCACGGAGGAAATTGATTTTATTCAAGACACCTCCCCTCTACATGGTTTCAGTTTTGGTGAAGGTGAGCAGGTTTTGAAGAGCTAATTATAAAACTCCTGTTTGAGGAGAGTGAGACCAAATCTTGCTCTTAGATGTGCTACCTTCCTTGGTTTCAGCTGAGTGGTTTCAATAGCAAATCCAGTCATGCAGGTGTAATTGTGGAAAAGAAAAGCACATCCTCAGGGTTCAACAGTCCCAAAATATCCTTTAAAATGATGACAGGTAAAAACCCCAAAACCAGTAAGCCTGGGAACCTAGGTTTTCCTGTTTGTTCCTGTGTGGCTGAGATAAATTCAAGTGTTTCATCACAAATACATCTAAAATGAAAATAAAACTAGCACGTTTATTTTATTTTGGTGTCAAAATTTGTGGGTTAGAGGGATTTCTTTTATAGAATAATCATTTACAGGCAGAGCTCTGCAAAACACCGAGACCTGGCAGTTTGATCCATGAATTTCCTGAGCTGAAAAGCTTCCCTGTGGAATAAGATCAGGACAGAACAGCATGACATTACACAACTGTCGTGTAGAGTTAAATAAACAGTGTGGGGATTAAATGCCATTTCTCAGATAGAAGTAAGCTGTAATGGTGCTGCCTGCTTTCATGTAGGGTTTTTTATGAGTTGTTGGATGGAGAACCCAGCTGACAAGGACAAGTTTCCAGCTCCATCCCATTTCCTATTCAGCTGCTTTGGCTGAGGGAGTTTGCAGGGCTCTGCTGGGGCAGAGTTATGGAGCTGACACTTTCTTGGCTTCACATCCCTGCAGAGGGAAGGAAAAAAGAAATCAGGAGTTGTGTGCCAAGACTTTGCAATCTTGTCACATCCTACTGGCACTTCTGCCAAGGGTGACAGGGAGGAGAGGGGTGAATGGAGGGACCAAGGGAAGGCATGGCAGTGCCTGTCTCTCTCCTCCAAGGGCTCACCCAGGTTCTGTGGTCTCCATGCCCAAGCTGGGGCATGAGGATGAACTGTGAAAAGCCTTGAATAACGCCCCCAGAGTTGAGGGGAGTGAAAGGGCAGGTCAGCTCCTCACACTGGCTACAACACTTGGTCCCTAGAATGTCCCCAGAAGATAAAGTGACCCTGCTTTGGGCTCAGAGAGGCACAGGGATTGCCAGAAGATCTTTGCCCTGGCTTTTTTTAGGGGGTTTGGTGGAGCTGGCTGACAAAGGTCAATATATCCTTCCAGCAATATCTGCCTGCATTGAACTTAGAATGCAACTGGGTGATGCAAGCCTGGAATCCCCAATTTGTTCTTTCATGCAGCAGTGCTAAAATTGAAACTCTGCTTTGAGGGAACCCGTCCTGAAGGAAAACTGTTCTGTGGTTGATGTGCAGATTTGTGCAAGGGAAGAATTAAAGTATTGCTTTTCTTCTCCCAAGTACACAGAAATGTCCATAGGGAGTTTTCCATGGAAAATAGCAGTAAGGGAACTCTAGGGAGCAAAATACTGAATTCAATGGGCCAGCATAGTAATGAAAGCCAGAGTTTTCATCAAGACTTTAGATGTGGTGGGACTTGAGCCCTCTTCTCCGTTTGTCAACCAATTTAGGATAATTCTGAATCAGAATGAGGGGAGTCACATGAGGAATTGTTTAAATGGCTCAAAACTGTTGACATGGCTACAGAAACAAGAAGGCTGTTTGGATTTCAGAAGGATTAAGCTCTATTTATTTATCTCCTGCCTGCCCAGGAAGAAAACATTTTGATTCTGTCACCTTCTCTTGCTCACTCATATGGTCCTCTCTTTGCTGGAAGGACCTTCCTGTTACTTTTGGGTGTAGTTTAGTACCCACCACATATAGGACCTCAATCTTTCTCTTTTAAAATGTAATTCCCCCATGACTAGGACACTCCTTTACTCTCAGACTGGTGTGAGGTTTCTCAAGATGACAAGCAAGATTTTACCACCTTGGAAGTGAAGGAGTAAGGACAGGACAGGCTCTTCCACTCAGCGAAGTAGAAGGAGGAGATTAAAACAGGAATACAGACCCAGGATGAATCCTAAAGAAATGGGTGACTTCTGTCCTTGTCATGGGCATGATGATTGTTACTGCAGGTAGCCACACTTAAGCAACAGTCACCAGCCCAAATGTCCTGGCTGTGCCTTCAGCAGTGGCTGCTTTCCTACCTACTTCATCCTAGAGAAGTCCTCTTGTCACTTCTGGCTGCTTTTATTTCTGTTGAAGCTTGAAATACACATATGGGATTCTATCACATCCACTGGGAACATCCTGTGGGGGTAGAGTATAGCTGAAGGCAAATCAGGTACTCAAAAGATGGTCCAGTGACATGAAAATAATTCCACACATATGTTCTCTCAGGGTGACTCCTTCCTCTTCTCTCTCTTCTCTGGTTTGAATGAGAAAAACTTGCTGAACAGGCACCCCAGGGGGCTGATGTATTCCACAACCCATGGAAAGCAATTCCAGCATCTTCCCAACAAATGCTTTTTCCTGCACATGCAGCTCTTTCTTCCAGCAACTGGTTGCAAATAGGCTTTATTACTCAATGGCTGGCTCAAGTAGACGTTTAACAGGCTTTAATTCTTCATCAGGCTTCAGATTTTCCACACAGGAAATCTTCCTCTTTTTTATCGCCTCTCTTTTCTTTCCCTTTGTTAAAAGCGGGACATGACAGCCTGCAGGGTGATGTCTATTGTTGTGAGTTGAAAGATCTAGCACACTCCAGAGTCTGAGAGCATGAATGAATTATTAACATCCTTCCCCACTGCTATGGGTAATGTATGCAGCACTTGAAAAGCCTTTTCTTCCCGCTTAAAGCAGCGTTGATGTTTAGCAGCTATTCAAAACAGCCTGGCAGATGCTGTGTTAATATTGCTCAACCAGAGCCTGACAGGGGTGAATTTTGGATTCTTCTGGTTGAGCAGGAGAAGGACCATGGCCCAGGAGTGGAAGCAGCAGCATTCCAGCAGTAATTAAATAGCTTGTCCCAACAGTCCTGCTAATTAGTGTGAGAGAAGGAAGGGTTGCACTACCCAGTTTTCAACCATGGCTGCTGCTGCCTAACTTCTCTCAGATGACCAGGACAGGCTAAACAAGCACAGTCACCTGTAGATCACTCTGTGGTCAAAGGAGTGCTAATTTACAGAATCACAGAATCATGTAATGGTTTGGGTTGGAAGGGACTTTAAAATTTGTCTCATTCCATGGCAGGGACACCTTCCACTATCCCAGGTTGCTCCAAGCCCCATCCAACCTGACCTTGAATACATCCAGGGGTATGGCAGCCATAGCTTCTCTGGACAACCTGTGCCAGGGGCTCTCCACCCTCTTAGCAAAGAACTTCTTCCTCATATCTAATCTAAATCTACTCTTCTTCAGTTAAAACCACTCCCTCTTGTCCAGTCACCACATGCTGCTGTGAAAAGGCCCTCTCCTGCCTTCTTGTAAGCCTCCTATAGGTACTGGAAGGCTAATTAGCTCCCAAAAATGTTTTGCATTATTCTCCAGTTTTATCTGCCCCTCTCCACTGAGTTTATGGAGTCTCATTGTCACAGCCTGTCTCCTTCTCCTTAGTGACCCTCTTGCACCACATCTCCAGCTCCTGCTCTGCTTCAACTGTGGTTGTCCGCTGTGATGCTCCTCTGCTGAACTCCCCTGCCTGTGGGTGTCTAGGTTTGGAAAGACAGGTGTCTGCTAAGGAAGGCAGAAGCCTCCTCTGAAATGAAAAAAAAAAAAAAAATGTAGAACCCCTCCCTCCAAATTGTTATAAATTTGAAATTAGGGGGGCTCTCAGGCAAAAATATGGGAGCAGGAATAACAGTTCATTATTAGGGAAGAAAATAAAAAGATAAAATAAACAATGCAGTGAACCAAAACACCACTGACAGAATCAGAATACAACCTGACACCCTGTTGGACAAGGGTGTTGGTAGCAGTCCAATTGAAATTGTGGCTGCAGTCCTTCTGGAGTGTCAGGTGTGGTTCTGTTGGAGCAGTGGTCCTGTAGAAAGGTGTAGTCTTCCTCTGAAGAGGCAGTGGAAGAGGCAGCTGTTCCTCTGGGAAATCCAGTGCAGGAAAAGCCGTGCTGGTGTTCCAGAAACTCAAGATTATATCCAGGTAGGAATGCTTGGCTCCTCCTCTGGGTGGAGCATCTCGCAATGGGATGTTACAGTTCTCATCAGTCAAGCAGTGACATTCAATGGCCCGTTATCAGCAGATGTCTCCCCTGAGAGAGGATTGGTTGTGGAAGAGATAAGGAAAACTGCCCAATTAACAGAAGACAACTGCCATACAGATGGGAAATTGAATACATCTTGCCTTTCAGTCTGGGACAGTGGGGATGGTGATTCCAGGGAGCCTGAGCTGGGAACCTTTCCTGAAAGCAGTGGGATGAAAGCCACCAGACTTAGGTTGGTTGATGTCCCTTCCATCAGGCTGCCATGCACGCTGGCAAGGTTGTCACGTCTCACTTGTTGAGGACAGAGGATTCCAAACACACTTAGAGCACTTTCTAGTACAGGTTTTTAGACCAAAACATGGTCATTGTCTCATACATCAAGAAAGGAAGAGGTTGAAAAGTTTGTATTGCAAGGGATGAACATAAGTGTTATCCTGCAGGTAGGAAAAGAAAATACCACGAGAAAAATGGTCCCATGGGTTCTTTGTTCCTGAATTTCTAAGCAAATGTGAGATATAACAAAATAGCAATCCTGTTCTCCTCAGGGAAAATTATTCTCAATAAGGAAGTCTGATTTCTTGCAGTTTGGTGTCATTGGCCTCACATTCCCTCTTCTACAGTCAGCCCCATTTGCTGTCCAGTCCTCTATAAGCTTCATTCTCCAAAAGTTTCTTGCCTACCTTCTGCTACCTTCATTTTCTTCCTGCATCACATTTTCTCTCTGAAATACCTCAGCTCTCCTCCTGTCCATTAGCTATTTAGTCGTGGGTTGTGCAGAGTGAGTGTGATGGTCAGGGGATGCAATCACAGCAGAAAAACCAAAGTGCTTGTGTTCTTCTCTGCCTCCAGCTATGAACACCTGCAGGGCTGCTTGGTAGCACCTCTGGGGCTGCTGTCCTGGTGTTAAGCTCAGTTCCACCTTTTTGGTGGTCCCAGACATTATCAGGGAGGACTGGAAGCAGATATGTGCTCTGACAGGCACTCTGTGCTCTCAACCACATTTCTGTCAGAGATTAAAGAAGTTGAATTCCCCCCAGTATGTCTCTCTGTGAGAGATGCTGTTAGCTGACCTGCTGGACCAGAAAGTTTTGTTCCTCAGACCTTCAACACTTCACTTAGCTGCCTGGTCAGAAACATTACTGCTCCCAGGGCTTTCCTTGTACGTGGGAAAAATTTAAACATCTTGAGAGAAGAGGCTGGGAATGGGAAAAGAAAAAATCACAAGCCAGAAACATCTGCATTTTTTTCATGCTGTTTTTCATGCTGAAAACCAAATCAGCTCTGCAGCAGCTGAGTGTTGACTCGGTCTGTGATTTCACCTTGAGGACTGAATTTGTCAAGGCTCTATGAGGGTTTTAACCCCGAGGCTGAAAGCTCTTGTGGAAGTGAAGGAGGATGGTATCAGATGAGCAGGTGATATTTGGAAGGTTTCTTATGCCCATGGTGCCATGAAAGAGGGTCCTGTCTGCACTGCCCTGACCTCTCTCCTGTGGCACAATCAGAAAAATCCAGTGTTTTTGGTCACAGACATGTGGGTCAGGATGTCACAGTGAGATGTGACACT
Organism: Anomalospiza imberbis; assembly: GCF_031753505.1. NCBI lineage: Eukaryota > Metazoa > Chordata > Aves > Passeriformes > Viduidae > Anomalospiza > Anomalospiza imberbis. The sequence goes on along the minus strand of NC_089685.1, from coordinate 3,782,781 downwards.
CTCCATTTGTCCTGCTCCACACTTGATCCGGACCACAGGTGTGAGAATTACTGAGAGCCTCCCTCAACAAAACAAAACTGGGCTCTCCAGTGCTTGCTTGTGGCCAAGCGGACAACCCCAACACAGATATTCTTACACAGAGACAGAACTGCTCTTGTCCCTTGCAAAGTCCATGAAGGTGCAGCTGCTTTGTGCTGCAGGAGGGTGACACCAGGTGTCACCAGCTTCATTGTGTGGGACAGTCTGGAGACACAAAGATAGACAGGGCTGCTGAGTGGGGACCCTGATACTCCTCATTTTGGGAAGCCTCTGCACGCTGTGGATATTTGGACTCCCAGCCTCACTGTGGTGCCTTGTAGATAGCAGTGCCAAAAGTGTTTCTTTCTCTTTCTAAAGAGGATATAAAATACACAGGAAAATAGAGGGGGTTGTTCTTCAAACGTGCTCAGCCTTAAATCCTTGTTGGAATCTCACAAATTCTCGTTCTCCTTGCCCTGTGGACTTAAAGCCAATAACACACATGAGTACTTTGTTAACAAACATCTCACCCAGACTACTCAAATCATCAAGTTTCCTGAATTTTTCCTGCTGCTTCAGATCAAGGTAAAGCATTTGGTGAACACAGTAGCTTAAGAAGGCTCCTTAAGGGTGCACAGGCTGTATGAAAAGGAGCAGCATGAAGCTGCCTGAGATTAAAGATCTGCTTAGCCAAGTTCTGCCTCCTGCAATGTCCAACAGAAAATATAAAGAAGACCAAGAATATCCTGACATCAAGCAGCTCTGAGTCTTCCGCAGCTACCAAGATGATAAGTCCTTAATTATGTTTTCTTCCCAGAATATGATCTATCACTTTTTGAAATCTTCTAGGTATTCTCATCCCCTTGTCTTTTGGCAAAGTGTATCAGAGCTGTACTTCACACTGCTACAAGAAATATTTCTTTTTTTTCTGAACTAATCAGACAGCAATGCTATTTGACGTTCCCCTGGGGTTTAGTGTTAGGAAAATTAGATAGAAGTTCCTGTATTCATTTGTACCAGATGCCCCCTCAGCTACCATTTTTTTTTCAGAAAAATAAGATCCTAGAGTTTGTAATTCTTCATTACACAGAAATAATTCTAAATTTTAACATTTTGTCACGCTGCCACTGTTTCCAGTCCCAGGATATTGTGCTCTCAGGAGGGGAGACAGGACAGCAACAATAAATAACATCAGCTGAAGGCCATGGAAAGATTTATATAATAGTGTAATGATGATTTCTGTTATTGTTCTGTTAGCAAAGGCTGCAACACAGAACACAAATGGCATTTTCTTGATCGTAAAGTTTTGTCTTAGAACAATTAAAAACCCCAAATTACTCTCACATCCATCATGGACCTTGCAGAAGAGCCACAATTAGAGAGCAGGAGTTGTGGTTGCCCATGAATTTCATTGGTCTATTTGAGAGTCCTCAGCAACCCCAGATGGTTTGTTCTGTGCAATAGCAAGAATTCTGGATGAATATAAGTCCTCAGGTCAGTGCAGCTCTGGAGCCTGTCTTCCCTCCCTCCCAAAGCTACTAAAAAAAAATCTCTTTTTAATAATTTTTTTTAAAAAGGCATTTTTCATTTGAAAAAAAGCATCAAGACAGCATGCTGAAGAGCATAGAACTAGAAATCCAGAGCCTAGACACAGATACACACAAGACAGTAATGCTGTGACTCTCTATATTTTCTAAATCCCAAGGGCTTCATATTTTTCAGACAGTCCCATATTGTCCCTTCTGTCTGAAACATCAACTTTGTGTCTCATCAGCTAAAATAGCTCAATTTTCAGAGAAATTGGGGGTAGAATTCATCCCACCTAATATCATTTCTGTAGGTGTTAGTCACTCTTTCCCCACTTATAATTTAAGAAAAATATGGTCATTTTTAAGACATGATTCATCTGACCTGATTTCCATGTCTACAGTTGTCTGAGTTTAATGTGTTCTGGAGGGGCCTGTTTCTTTCAGGATAAAAACCCTAAACTGCAGAGGATGCTGAGCACCCATCAAATTCATGGGCTGGCACTTGCATTCCAAATTTGAACATCTGCATCTCTCAGGGTTCCAAAAAGAGATGCATCATCTCCTTTTGCTCTCTGTGTATTACATCCATTTGCTTTTTCCAGGTGGTTTGATCTAATTTCACCTAGATTTCTGTGTGACAGAAACAGTCTTTTCCTGAAGAAAAAAAAAAAAAACCAAAAAAAAAAAAAAAAAAAAAAAAACAAAAAACTCCAACTTCCCTCCAATGCACAGACACATTCCCTCAGTGCTAATGCATGTTTTATGTCAAGTAGTAAAACCCTCGTGTGTCACTGTTTACACATCAACACAACGTACAGGATTAGGCTGTAAAAGGAACGTGCTGATTTCGCTTCCTTTTGCCAACAGGGGTAAATTACTCCATATGTCAAGCGGCAGTGAAGTCTTGGTGTACAGTATTAGTGGAACTATCCCTTAATACCTGTGGGCCGTGGCCAGAAGAGGATAAATATTGGTTTCCTGATCATCGGGCAACAGCTGGGAATTAACTGAATTAATAGTGTTCAGAGAAAGAAATATTAAAGGAAATCACAGGGATAAAATGAACACAGGGATTTTAATGGTATTTTCAACTATTTTTTTTTTTTTACTGTAGGATATACAATCCAGAACAAATCCAAGCAGGCGGTGACATCAATCCCTCCCTGAGACAGCCTGGAGCCACTGGCTCTTATCCACTGCCATTTATATTCTGGTCTAGTTCTGAGCCAGGACTAGTTAGGAGTGACTCAGACCCTCCCAGTACAAGGGTTTTTCAATAATTGTGAGCTACTGAGGGAAAAATGGATGCATTACTCAGAGAATTGTGATAAACTACCACAAGTTTGCTATGGTGGAAAATAAGATAAAAGTACAACTTAAACAATCACAGATCCAACATGTGGTTCTGGATCCAGCATCACTGACATTCATGTTTGAAATTGTCCTTTTCCATTTTACTCAAATGACAAGTCCACACCTCAGACTTATTTCCACTGGCCATTGGCTCCCCAGCAGCTATTGAATTTCTTCTCATAAATCTAGGAATAACTCTGGGAGTCCCAGCTGTCAGGAAGGTTCATCCATCCAGAATGCCATGAAGAAGATAACCTAAAGGACAAAAACTTGGAACACAGTGTTCCTCTTGGCCCTCAGGAAAATCAGTCCTTTCTGTGAAGGCAAGCCACACACATTATTAGTATTCCTTTAAAGGAAAATAAAGCTGGCATGTTTTTGAGAAAATTAGAGACACACAGGGAAGAACATGTTCTCTTTTTCTCACTCTGAAGAGGAGGCGATTTTGATAGTACAATTTTTTGACCTGTGAAATGCAGCACATCAAATCTGTGGCATAGCTTTCCCTATCAAGTTCTCGTTTTATAGGATGATCACTAACATTCCATAGGTTTGTTTGCACTGAAATTTAATATATGGCAATATAAGGGGCACAACACTTTAAACTTATCACAGGCCTTGCCTGAAGTGCAGGCCTCCCTAATTCATGTTATCTACTTTTTCTTTCACTTATAAAAGAAAATGTGACTGTGCCTCAAGGAATTTATCTACACTGTCTTCATAAACACCTATTTTAATTTTTTTGCTGCAACAGTGAGTGCCTGCAACAGAGTTCAATAGATGAAGAAAGCGATGGAGAAAAATCAGGAAGGTGGTCTTAAGAAATAAGTGTTAAGTAAGGAGAAAAACTCTGCTAGTGCTCAGTTGAGCTCCACACTGCTGTGCATTTCAAACCCCCTTTTCTTTGGAGACATCACCCAGGGGCATTGCAAGTGAGGTGAGGCCTCACCTTGAGTGCTGTGTCCAGTCCTGGCCCCTCAGTTTGGGAAGGACCTTGGGATGCTTGAGCACATCCAGAGGGGACAAGAAGGCTGGAGAGGGGCTGGGAACACAAAGCCTGTGAGGAACGGCTGAGGGAGCTGGGGGTGCTCAGCCTGGAGAAAAGGAGACTCAGGGTGGCCTCAGCACTCTCCACAGCTCCTGAAAGGTGCCTGTGCTCAGCTGGGGCTGGGCTCTTTCTCCAGGCAGCACTGGCAGAACCAGAGCACACAGGCTCAAGCTGAGCCCAGGGAAATTCGGGTTGGATATCAGGAAAAAGCTTTTCCAGAAAGGGTGACAAAGTTCTGGAATGGCTGCCTGGGGAGGTGGTGGGGTCACCAGCCCTGGATGTGTTTAAAAAGCCTGGAGGTGGCACTGGGTGCCAGGGTTTGGCTGAGGTGTTGGGGCTGGGTCGGACTTGATGGTTTTGAAGGTCTCTTCCAACCCAGGGATTCTCTGAATTCTGTGAATTCTGTGAATTCTGTGAAGTACCAGCTTAAGCAAGACAGAGATGAGCTGTGTGAGGGTAAAAGGAAGTGATTCATTGAATCATGTTCTAAGAATGGGAATCTTGTACCCTGACAGCCAGAGCTGTGCCTCAGACCACCAACTACCCTCCTACAGACCTTCATCACCTCCTCATGTATTTTTGGTCAGAGGCTGGATCTGCTTTTTCTGATCAACACCCTGCACTGATCAATTCACATCCCACTCCCATATCAGCCCAAGTACACAGCCCCTGGGGCCAAACCTGCTTGAGCTAAATTGATTCCTGATGCACCTTTCCTCTGCTCTTCTCTTTGTGCCTCCCTGGTATCTCTGGGAATACAAATGCTTCCATTTGCCATGATCCTTTCATCTTCCAGCGGGTGAGGCCCTGCTATTACAACCCTCTGCATGTTGTGTAATTATTGTAACAGCTCCCTTCGGGCTCGAGTCATTAGAGCTGTCATTTGATTAGGTTTTTGTCACGGGTCTTTTAAAGAATGGCTTTACCCTTCACACATAACATATGTTAATTTATTTCCACAAACATCCAAGTGTCTCTGCTCAGCTTGACAGTGACTTAGATTTTGTGTTTCTTTTGCACATATTACTCTCTTTTAACTGCTGACCAGATGGAAGAGACAATCCCATGCTTGATCATATTTATTATCATAATTTAGTCTTATCAACAGATCCAACACATGCATTTAACGTACACACGTGAATCAGCATGAGTTCTTCAGACAGCTCTGTAATCATAAGATTAACATTTAACAATTAGTAGTTTTCCTATAAAATTTTATTTGTAGGAAGAAGAAATTAATCTTTCTCATTTCTAAGCTAGCTCAGTGTGCTTTTACAGGATATTTATGTTTCCACTGGCTTCAGTAAGTATTTAACTCTCAGTTGTGGCTATCAGCTCTTTCATGGAGCCACACCTGGAATATCTGTAAGCAAAACACACTCAATTATCTTCTACCATGGATGTTCTTGAAGAGCTTCATATGTTTGAGAAATGCTCATTTCACTTTTACCATCTTAGCAATTGTTAACCTGCTACACTCTGACCACAATAACAGTCACTTAAAAGTTGTATAATAGTCCTTTATCTGTGTTTAGACTCTATTTGTTACTAAGATGACAAACCCATCACAGGATTTATGCTGTCCTGACCTGTAAACTCAAGTTATTGACCTGTGGGGAGAAATTTTTTCCTATGTTCTGGGCTTTTGTGGTCATTCAATTTCATATAACATTTTCTATTCAAGCAGCTGTTGCCAAGGAACAATTTGGATTAGTTCCCTAGTAGAAGAAAATCAAAGGAACAGAACTAATACCCTCTAGGCATCACAGCTCAGCACCACAACATGGTGACAATCACAGCTTGGTAACGGGATACAAAGCTAAACTGAATGATTTGGATGTCTGGTATCATTTCCTCCTAAGGAAAATACAGGAACTTGCAAAGTGACTCAGTGGCTTACGGGGTCAATAACTGTCCAGCCACTAAGAGCTTGATTTTCCTGCATAACTGGACAGAATGGATTTGCTATTTTGGTGTCCTTCACTGCCAGTGACAACGCCCAGCATGACAAATATTCATAACTCAGGTGCTTCTGCCTTTGGCTCCAGGTTGTGATGCCCTGTGGAGGCTGAGCTAGAACAGAGACTAGACAGAGTTAAAGAATAAAGTCGGGATTTAATAAAAGACCTCCATGGATCCTCCTTGGGCGGCACCAGAGCCCAGCCAGGGCCGCACCCAAGATGAACCCAAATGGTCCCAAAATGCACGAGCGCTCCCGGGGGCTCTCACTGGGATCAGCTCTGCTCCATTGGCACGTTGGAGTTCATTGTCCCATTCCAGCTTTAGCCCATGCAGTCCCATCCTGCTTGTTTTTCTCTCCTCAGCCCACGTTGTTTGTGCTCCTGGGCCTGAGGTTTGGATCATTTGTCCTTGGTCCCCAGCTGGAGCAGGAATTGTTTTGTCTCCTACTCTGTGAAGGGAGCTCACCATCCCCTAATATGAAGCTCAGAACTCCACAAGAAAGCAGCACAGAATCTGAAAAATATAAAAGCTAAAACCCGAGGCATCAGTTGTCCAAGCACACTGTAACAGGAACAGGGAAATGTAACAGGAATTTACAAAATGGTCCCTGCTGAATCTTCAGGCCCCCAAAAGGACTGAAGAAAAATGGTTCCTTTAACTTTTCTCATTGATGTGGATGGGTGAGGTGGCAGCACTGAGGGTTTTTGTGATCTGTTCAGCTGCAGAACAAATATTGTGGTGGCTTCCTGTAAAGGAACCGTCTGCTGAGGCAGAACACGACAATCCGTGCCCACTTCAAATGCTGCGCGCTCCCTCCTGCACCTTTTGCTCCAGACACCCAACAGTAAGTCGGGAGGAGATTTTAGGCTGTTTTTTTTTTTTTTTTAGAAGTGCTAATTTTATTTTCATTGACAAATTTATGATCAAGCCTTGCTGCATACTTGTTTTGTCAACCAGTTATCACTATTTGCTGTCGAAAGAAAACTTGGAGGATAGGAATTGTCCTTTCTTCTGGGTCCTGGCTCATGTAGAATCCCAATAAGGGAGCCAATTACAGGAAGTAACTTAAAAGAGACCCTAGGTAGCCAAGACAACACAAAAGCAAGGAATTATTAAGGCTGGAAAAGCCCTCTTAGGTCATCAAGTCCAACCATTAACCCAGCACTGCCAAGGCCACCATCAAAACACAGTGCCAAGTGCCACCCTAAATGCCACATATCTTCTGAACACTCCCAGGAATGGTAATTCCATCACTTCCCTGGGCAGACTGTTCCAGTGCTTGAACAACTTTTTGATGAAAAAAGATTTCCTGGTATCCAATCTAAACCTCTCCTGGAGCAACTTGAGGCCATTTCCTCTCCTCCTGTCCCTTGTTCCCTGGGAGCAGAGCCCAACCCCCCTGGCTGTCCCCTCCTGTCAGGGACTTGTGCAGAGTCACAAGGTCACCCCTCAGCCTCCTTTTCTCCAGGATGAACCCCACTGCTCCCTCAGCTCTTCCTGCTTCTCCTGGTGCTCCAGACCCTTCCCCAGCTCCGTTCTCTGGACTTGCTCCATCACTTCAGTGTCCTTCTTGTATTGAGGAGCCAAGAGCTGACCTGAGCCTACAGTCCTGTACCTGTAGCAGTGAGATAAATAGGTCAGGACACCTTCTCTGCCCATTGGCACAGCCTCTCTGGTGTCTGTGATGCCTTGTGAAGGCTGAGCTAGAACAGAGACTAGACAGAGTTAAAGAACAAAGTCGGGATTTAAGAGGCCTCCATGGATCCTCCTTGGGCGGCACCAGAGCCCAGCCAGGGCTGCACCCAAGATGAACCCAAATGGTCCCAAAATGCACGAGCGCTCCCGGGGGCTCTCACTGGGATCAGCTCTGCTCCATTGGCACATTGGAGTTCATTGTCCCATTCCAGCTTTAGCCCATGCAGTCCCATCCTGCTTGTTTTTCTCTCCTCAGCCCACGTTGTTTGTGCTCCTGGGCCTGAGATTTGGATCATTTGTCCTTGGTCCCCAGCTGGAGCAGGAATTGTTTTATCTCCCTGCTCTGTGAGGAGAGCTCACCATCCCCTAATATGAAGCTCAGAACTCCACACAAAAGCAGCACAGAATCTGAAAAATATAAAAGCTAAAACCTGAGGCATCGTCTAAACCAAGCACACAAAGTCAGACCAACCCCTCACATGGTAGGACAGCACGGGGAGCATCTATTTGGGATGGTGAACAGCTCTGCACAGAGCTGGCAGCTAGGGTCCATGGTGGGAAGGATGTTCCTCTGGTCTGTGTGCCAAAATAATTACAGACAGCTCATGCCTGTGTAATGTAAATTGATTGTGCGCCAGACCATGCTTATTTATCTCACCCTGCTTCGGTTTCACACATTGAAGAAAAGAAAAAAAGAAAGACCAAACACTTATTTTTCTTAAAAGCACAGTCTGATTTTCAGGGAGCTGCTTTGCTCCTGCTGTCTGCCCTGCTCCTCCAGCGCCCATGGGCTGCACATCAGGGAGGAGAGATGCCTGAAACCCCCAAAGGTGGGAAAGTTTGCAAGTATTCTTCTTCAGGAGGCAAACAGCTGCATTTGGGTGTTACATTTTTCCACCTCAAACCAGCCCTCAGTGGACCAAGCAGATAAAGCTCCACCGCAAGCTAAGGTGCAGCTCATGTGACAATCTTTTCTACTGAAGACTCGAAGGCAAACGTTTGACACATGTCTGGTTTTCTAACCACAGAGACAGTATCTCCTTCCTCTGGGCTCCGTGGGGAGGCAGAGGCTGGAGAGTTTCTCACTCTTCCCTCAAGTCCCCTGAATCATTCACCCTCAGAGATACCTGAGCAAGAGGAAAATAAGAAACCTCAGGGGCAGTTAGTTTGTAGTGTCCCATCCCCATCAGTCCCAGCTAAGCTTTGGGGCCTTGATCCATGGGACTCTGCAGTTTTCCCAGGTGCAGAAGTCCCAAGCCCCAGTGAATCCACAGTATGGATCCTTTTGCTGGTTTCCATCTTCCCCTTCATACCTTCACCCCAGGGAAGAGTAATGCAGTGCACGAGAGGCTGTTGGGGTCTGATAGGTGCTACTGAATCATCATAAACAGGGTCAAAGAAAAACAATAAAAATGTGTTCCCATACTTCTTTTGTTTTTACTTGCCACAGGAAATAGGCATCAAAGGGCTGCTCTGAGGAGGCAGAGTGAAAGCAGAGTTGCTCTCATAACAAAGGCCCTTTGTGATTCACAATCTTCTGCTTTTCCTAGAAGGAAAGTCAAATATTATGGTACTTGTTTATGAGGAAGTTAAAGAAGAGACAGCCTCCTGGAGGCCTGATCAGAGGATTTGAACCCTGTGGAAAAGTCTGTGACTCAGAGATTTCATGCCCAAATTTGCTGTGGTCACACCATGCCACCAGCCCTTGCATGGTCCCTGCACAAAAACATCAGATCACATAATCTCAGAATATCCTGATTTTGAAGGAACCCACAAGACATTTCACTTGGCTCTGGGAATTATACTCCCAAGGCAGTCTTGAAGAGTAAAGAATGGGAGATCATCATCTCAGGAGAGGCCTGGACTCTTGGTCCCTGGACCGGGTCCCTCCAGACCTTTGCAGCCCCCAATCCAGGTGGTACCAGTTCAGATTCAGGATGAGTGGGACAAGAAGTGCTGACTGAGACTGGTGGGGTAGGTTAGCAAAAGACATGGAAATGGGCTCTGGCTGATGAGTGGGAGTGTGTGAGGGAGATAACAAAAGGAAAAATTGGTGTGGCCAAAAGTGCATAGCAACCTGGGCAGAATTCAACAAAGAAACTCACCTCTAAAAAAAAAGAGGAATAAAAGTGTAAAGATTTTGTATTTCTGCTTCTCTAAAAATGAAATGTTGGGGGTCTGAGCAACCTGTTTGCTCTGAGAAGCAGAGTTAACTGTGAACACAGACAGGGGGTTAAATACAGGGGAAATAAAAGAAACCACTGAACCTGACAAGGAACAAAACATTTCAACCTGACTTAAAGAGACCTTCTCTGGGCGGCTTTGTTGATTTCCAAAGAACTCCCCTCAACAACTTCCTTCTATGAAATCATTTCCCACTCCCTGCCTGTATTTTTATTTTATTAATTTCATTTACTGAGCTCAGAAGTTTATGAGTGCCCTGGTTCTGTCCACTTCTTAACTCAAGTTGAACTCCTTTTCTTTGCTGCTGGAGGGGCAGCTGGGAGGTAAAAGCCCTTCTGCACCTCTTCAAAACACAGTTCTGCACATATTCTTTCCCAGGCCCAGATGTCCATAATACCAGAAGAATGACTAGAGTACCTCTAGTCAACAGAAAGCAGAACTTGAAATGACCTCAGCTGCTTGTGGGGATTCACGATGTCAAGTTCAGGTGTCACACTTCTGGCTGTGTCTCCCAGTTTTTCCTTAATGTGTCCTAACCACATTGTCAAGGCTTAATTCTCAATCTGTCAATACTTTTCTCTTTCTGATGTTTCAGTTCCTGATTACTACCCCACTCTGAGCTCCTATCAAGGGATCCAGCCTCCCACAAAGCCAGAATTTCTTTTCAATCTTAGATCAGCCACAAAGTCTTCCATGTTTCCACCTTCTTTTGATAATAGCTGGCTTAAAGGATCACTCTCACATGTCTTATGCAGAGTGCGGTACTCCTTCCATCCCTACTCCACACTTTTGTTGTTAACGTCCTCTGCCTCAGTTAGCTGAAAAACATTAAAAGAATGAAGTGTTTCACAGCCAGCTGCTGTCAGAAATGTTTTCCTTCCATGGCATGCTTATCTAGATGATGCAAAATGAAGCAGTCACTCTCCTCTCTCCCTAAAGATGTAGTTCCATTAGTGCTTATATACAAGCACATCTTCCAGGCACTGCATTACTCCTTTACATAACTTTAGTTTATTCCTTACACCAATGCAAGTTCTCTAATCACTCTCAATGGCTGTGCTAGGCCCCTGCTTTCTCCAGGGTCTGAGTTTCAGTTATTTCTCACTGTGCAACCAGGATGTTTTCACACTTGGAGATTACTGTGAACTATTCTGTTACCACACATTAGCTGCTTCTGATCGATTGCTTGTGTTTCCACATTTTCCAGTTCACGGGAGCTTGCCAAACCAGAGCTTTCCAAATGCAAGGCTCTTTGTTTCCTTTATTTAGAACCACTGAGGTGTCTCGCTCATACCTGGTGGTTTTCAGTAACAGTGATGTGGCTACATCTCTGTGCTCATCCTAGAATATTGATTGCAGGATAAAAGCTCTCATTGTTGGGAAAAACATGTAAAACTCGCTTGGTGTATCGATTGGCTCGTTACTGTCTTGTGAAATGAGATTCACGACCTGACTTCTGCTGCTGTGTTCAATACACATGTGCATGAGACTGCTGCTGGAATAATGTTTGAGCTGCCTGCCAGCCCTGTCAGACAATAAATCAAGGCCAGAAGAGATCTCAAAAGTTTGAGAAGCTGTGAAGAGTTTCAGTCCTTCATTCCCAGTTCCTCGGTCCCAGCAGAGTTAATCTTCACAAGGATTCTCCTCCAGCTCAATTCCCAGGATCTGATAAGCTTCCAGTGTTTAGGGAAGCTTCATTTTTGGGTCCTCAGCAAAGAGTTTTAAGAAAGCCTCATTTTCAGGGGTTGACACTCAGCCTTTTTAACAGATTATCCCTATCATAGACACAAAAATCCATAAGCAGCTTCAAAGTATTCTGAAAGTCCTCTCCTAAGAGGACTACTTAGATTCCTACTTTTCTCTTTGACTTCCAGGACTGGAACTCTGGCTCTCCAGACATGTCCAGTAAGAAGGAGTTTGACTCCAAGTGAACAAGCCTCTGACATTTAATGGTCAATCTATTTCAATGACAATTTCAGTATGACCTCAGTGCTGCTGACCATGTCCCTTTAATGCTGCCACTTTGTCTCGAGTGCCCATCTTTCTGAAACAGAGCATCACTCATCTTAATAAGATCAGAAAGGAGAAACTCTTCCTCACTGTCAGGAGGGAAACTTCATGAAGTTCAGAAAGTAAATGAGTCGTTTAAATACTGCAGTAGATTTTTCATGCAGCACTCCTTTGTCCCATTTAACTTTAGACAAGTTAAACATTACCTGTTTTAGGATTTTGAACTCAGGATTTACCACTCACTGTCTAAGAGCAAAACTTTGTTGCATTAATTGTTATTAAAACTCTTCTTAATTCAACATCCAGATGTACAGGCAGTCTGCAAACATCTTTTATTTTCTCTTGTGCAGTTTGATTTGTAACTCAAATGCATAATTTCCACTAAATATGACGTGGGTTGGAACCTTATGTTGCCCACTGAAACCCACTGAGGTTCCCATCTACAGTAATCACTCTTATTTGTGCTGTACACAAATATTTACAGAAGAATATAAATCTAGACTCAGAGGTGGTGTGTGTTCAGAGAAATCACAGAATCACAGTAAATTGGGATCTTAAGAGATCATCTCTTCCATCATCTGTCTCAGAGTGGGTTCAACCCTACCTGTTGCAGTTCTCTACAGCACAGAATCACACAATGGTTTGGGTTGGAAGAGACCTTAAAGACCCTCCAGTTCCACCCCCTGCCATGGGCAAGGACACCTTCCAGTGTCCCAGGGTGCTCCAAGCCCCATCCAACTTGGCCTTGGACATTTCCAGGGATGGGGCAGCCACAGCTTCTCTGGGCACCTGTGCCAGTGCTTCACAATAAAGGATTTCTTCCTAATATCTAGTTTAAATCTTCCCTTTTCCAGCCTGAAGCCTTTTCCCAAGCCTGACCTTGCTTAATTCCTCATTGAACTCTGCCACAAGTTTTTGTACATGTGCAGGTTCACCTGACTTGTTCTTCAAACCTCAAGCGATGGAACATCTCCAACCAACCTGGTCAGATTGTCTTGGTCACCTCTGATGAAGCGGCCCCAATGTGTGCCCTAATTCCTCCTTGCTGGAGTTTAAACCCATTACTGCCAGTCCTGTTCTGTCTTTAGAACCAGTGAATGCACCTCACAGCAAATGCTCTTTTGGTGTTTTAGGGTAATAATTGCCTTATTGTGGGTCCTTTTTTACAAAGGAAGAATATATAATAGGGCACCATTTCTTTTCCTCTTAAGCACTTGCTGTCAAAGAGAGACAGAAAGTCATGCTCTGACAGCAATGTGGTGTGTCATACATTACCCTATATGACTTCTTATTTAATTAATAGCTGCATCCTGCAAACATTTGCACAATTTTATTTCAGTAAGCTTGTGGACACATAAATATTGACGACATTCATTCAAAGAAACATCTTTCTTCCTTTTTTTAAGATTATGTGCTGTTCATGTGCTTCAGACCTGATTTAGAAGTCCAAACAGCTGAAGTCTGAATTGATCCTCATATTTCTGCAGAAATGTGCTAGAAAACAGTCTTTCCTTGAATTATTGCATTAAAAAAAAGGAATAATTTACACATTTATACAAAACCCTACATGAATAATAGGTTACCAGGATGTGCCATTATCCAGTCAGTTTTCGAGCTTGCATCATCTGTTGCACGTCATGCTGTCAGACAATCTTCAAAATTTCACATTTGAGATCTACCTCAAACATAAATCCCCTTTAAGTAGTGCATTTCAAGAGTCTGTCAAAAAAGCCCCAGGATTCAATGTGTTTTAGTGAAATTCAAAAGAAAGTACGCATCCATACACATGCAAACACATGTATATATGTATATGCATCTAAATGTGTATATATATGTTTAATTTATGCATTTTGAAATCCAGATTTAGCCATAAAAACTCAATTCACTGTTTTTCTCTTCATATGGGAAAAGATGAGTAAATCATCAACCCAGTGCTTGGGTCTGAATCTCTTCTCCCCAAATTTGGCACAAACAGAAGTAACACAAATGAATTATTGGGAGTTACACCAACATGAAAGTATAGCAACGGAGAAAAGAATAATAATCCTCTGTGCATGAAGTTGAAGAGGTTTATTTTAGTTTCTTTTATTCCCAGGCTTTTCAGCTGGAGCGCCGGAGTTTTTTTAACTTCGTATGGTGTAACTTGAGGCTGCTGTAAAGACTCCTTTATTCTTTTAAATATTCTTTCTTCTTCCTTTGTGTCATCTGTAACCTTTGACTCTCCCATGGAAAATGTGTCCCTCAAAGACTCCTCACAAGAGGGATTGATTTGAGGTAGGTTTCATCTTGATTGCATTTTGTAGGACAGGAAATATAAGCAATGTTGACCTCATCCTATGACCTGAGGTATGAAAAAACAAATAAATTAAAGGGAAGGATTTGCATTTGGCTGTTTGCCCATGGGGTCAGTTTTAAGGACTTGATGGCCCCACATCCTGCAGGACCTGGGAGCAATATATACATGGCTTTTGCATAAGCCCAGGTCTGATTTATCCAGTTTGGATCCAGTGCTCCCAGTGCAGATATCCAGAGCTCAGCTCACTCAGCACCTTGCTGTTACCTGGTTCATTGGCAAGTCCCAAAAATTACCCATGTCACCTTCCTCCAATTACATCCCAGCGTTGTTTAAGGCCATTGCTGCCATTTCAGGCCAAAATGCCTTGTCCTCAGCAGACACAGAGAAACATACATCTCTTCCTTTACTTCTAATGACTAATTTGAAAGAAGTTGGTGTATTATGCTTTGCTGCTCATTTCTCTCGACCTGAACATCCTCCATGGCTTCCATCTATTTCCATGGCCATGTTCCCTACACCCCAATCCCTGTTACCAATTTTTCCTTTCCATGGAGCCTGTTTCAGTGGGACTTGTCCATTACATCCAGCCTGGCTGGATATTTACTGTTCAAGCTGCAAACTAAGCTTTGGTTGCAAGTATTTCCCTAATATTTTGCTCTCCTCTTCTGTTCCTGACTCCCTTGTTTATTTTGCTTAATTTAATATCTCAGGATGATTCAGGAACTCACAGGAGCCCAAGGGAATTCCAGCCACCAAGACTGATCTGTTGCACCAGGCCTGGAAGCAGCACAGAGCACAAAGCTGAGACCTGTGCTGTGTTCCAGATCCTGCCCTCTCTTCCTGCCTGTTGCTCTGTTTCCACCAGATATTCCCAGCCCTGCAGCAGAGTTGGTGGAATGAATGGCAGGACGTGTCCTTATCCTGGGAAATCACACTCTGCAGTGATGCTGTCTAGTCTAAAAATCTCTATAGTGAAAGCTGTGGGGTAGATTGGTAAAACCAGATGGAGTTTTTTAGCTTTTGAAAGGTTTATAATCATAGAATCAAGGAAGGGTTTGGGACCTTACAGGTCATCTAGCTCCAAGACCCTGCCACAGGCAGGGACATCTTCTACTAGACCAGGTTGCTTCAAGTTGGTTTGATATAGCACACAATAAAAATTCATCCCAAACATCAGAAAAAAAAAAGCCAAAGTGGAATCTCATTACCAAGGAATGTACATACTAAGCAGATTAATATACTGTGGATCTTTTTTCTTTATTTACTGTATTTTAAAATACCATTAATTTTATTTGCTTATCTTCCAACATGACATGCTTAGAGTATGACATGCATTTATCCCATCACCACTTAACATTAACAGTTCAGATCCACAGGTCCAAATTACTCAGCATGAGGATGCCACTGTGACACGGTTGAAGGTGCAAAGTGGAATCAACAGAGTAAAATCAGTACAAATTTTGAAATGGACACTTATTTTGATGCAGGTAATCTTCCCTGGCAGAGTAAATCCATGAGAAGAGGTTAATGGCAACCCAAAACACATCAGCCTGTCAATGAAGGACATGTACCATCCCAGCAGTTTGCATTGACAGCAGTATGAGGTTAATTAGCTCAGTAGCCAACAGCATTGCACAGCTTTTAACCTTTACACTGAGCACCTTTTCTCTGTAAAAAAAAAAAAAGGAAAAAGCAATGTTAGGGAAAGACGTCAAATCTTGTATAACTTCAGCTAGCATCTGGAATATAGATAAGTTCATACACACAAGAACCTTTTTCAAAAGGGTTTTAAGTTGGGCTTCTCCGTTGGTTTAACCTGGCAGGAAGCTGAACAGAACTGCTCACTCACCCTCAGAGGGGTGGGAGAGAGAATCAGAAAAAGGGTAAAATTAATGTTTACGATAAAGACAGTTTAATAGCACAGAAAAGGGATGAAAGAATAAGAATAAGAATAAGAATAAGAATAAGAATAAGAATAAGAATAAAGATAAGAATAAGAAGAATAAGAATAAGAATAAGAATAAGAATAAGAATAAGAATAAGAATAAGAATAAGAATAAGAATGAGGATAAGAATAAGTACAAAACAAGATATGCACATTGCAATTGTCACCTCTTACTGACCCAGCAAGAGTTGGAGCAGCAGCTGCCACCCTCTGGACAATTTCCCCCTGTTCAGTTTTCCTGTTCAGAGAGATGCTGTATGGTCTGGAATATACCTTTGGCCAGTTTGGGTCTCCTGGCTGTGTTCTCTCCCACTTCCTTTTGCCCCCCAGGCTCCTCACTGCCAGGACAGCATGAGAAGCTGAAAAGTCCTTGACTTAGTGGAAGCACTGCTCAGCAACCACTAAAACATCAGTATGTTATTAACTCATCTGATCCTAAATCCAAAATCCAGCCCTGTACCAGCTGCTAGAAAGAAAAATAACTCTATCCCAGCCAAACCCAAGAAATACATCCACAACTCAGTGGATTTTTTTTACCTCTTTAAATCTATCCATTGCTCTAATAAAAACATTACCTCTCTCTACAAACCTCGTGTTACTGATATCCTCAGGACATCAGGGCTACAGAAGCACTTCTAGTAAAAAGTCAAATGAATAATACATTAAGGAGAATTTCTCTGTAAATATGTCTTTCAGGTCTTGTGTTTACTCACTTGTAAAAAAACATGAAAGAGAGAGCTTTGCTTTACAGCTCAAGAAAGGTGCACAGAAAGATGACAAAGATGATAAAAATATAACCTTGGACTCACTTCCAGACTGAGGAGGTGGCTGAGGAGTACAAGAAGGGTCTATCACATTTTTATCCCTCTCCTAAATGTTTTTCCCTTGTTTGACAGACTGATATGATGCAAGGAGAACTCCCACAGCATCTCTCCTGAGCCTGCAGCTGTTGTAAAAATGAAAGAGAGATGGGGAATATGCTCAAGAATGGGCTGCTGCTTGCTAATATATCCTCATGCCACATCCCAAGAGACAAAACAGTTGTTGACAGGTTCCTGCTGTGGAGCACAAGGGTATCAGAGCCCACTGCAGCCTGATTGTTGTGATCTTGGCCTGAAAACAAGACCCTAAAGGGACATCTCAGAACCACAGGAACATAAGACGTGTCATGGAGACAAGCCAGGCCCAAGGGCAACATAGTGTGGACATAGCCATGAACATTCCCAGGACAGGCAAACAGTGCCTGGTTTGGTTAGGTATTAATAAACATTTTTAGGTGAATCTCCACAAAGCAACAACCTCAGCTGCTGTCTGGGAGAGACCAGAATCTGGTCAAAAAAACCCAGACTTTCTGAGGCCACTCTACAGCAGAAAATACCTTTTATCCCCCTACCTGTGGTCTGAAGTCTCTGTTAGGTGCTGAAGCTGACTTCCAGCTCCTTCTTCCAAGCCACTGGTATTTTTCAAATGTTACTCTCCTGTGTTTCCAGCCACTCCTGTGTGTGCTACATCTTGGCCACGCAAACATTTTGCTTCCTCGAGACAGACCCATGGTCCTGGGTATCTGTTTTTTATTTCAGCCTCACAAGGGGATCTGTAATACTGCAGCAGTGGAAACAATTCATTATCCCAATTAAATCAGTGTTTCACTTCTTGGTTTAATCTGATTTTTCCCGGCCTGCAAAGGCACCTCTGGGATTTATTTCAGTGTTGGACATTGCTGAGGAACTTTCCTTTGCTGTGTCCCTGATTACAGGGCAATAATTCCTCTAGAGCACATGCTTGGAGGCACACCTCAGCCTAATTCCATATAAAAATGGGGCTTGTGGAGCCATATCTTGTGTGTATCCCTTGCTGCACACCTTTGGGCCAGTTTGAAGATCAGCCTGAGGGCTCTAAGAATTTCATATTTCACAGAAATGCGGAAGATGGGGATCCATCCCCACCTACAAAGGTTGTAGCTGCAAACACAACCTTTATCAGACCTTGGAGAATCCACTCAGGCAAAACCTCTGTGCTGCTCCTTGCACCTTGCAAGTGAGTGAAAGAAACAAGTTCCCTACAGCAAATCCACAGGTAATTCATGGAATGACTTCTTTCCTCCTTGAACTGTCAGCTCTGAAATAACCCAGCCCACCACATTCTGCTTCTGTGGAAAAGGGGGAAATGGGAAAGGGGAAAACTGAGGCAGGGATCTTCCTGTGTGCTGTTGAAGGGAAGAAGATCCCAAATTTCCTGAGCTGCGTGCTTTAGCCCTCACCTCATCCCACTGTGCAACACCTTGAGCTGAACACTTGCCATCTCTGTTTTCATGGGACAGTGGTGCAGGGGGTGGTTACAGAGAACAGCCCCAAAAACCCCTTTTGGCAGCTCTCCTGTCATCTGCCAGCACCAGGACAGCCCACAGCTTCCCCTGTCTGAAACAATTCCTCCACCAACATCAAATATTCATTTGTGGGAGGAGGCCAAACATGAAAGATCGTGGTAGAAAATGTGGGTGAAAACCCAGAAGAAGACAGGATGTTATGTTCACCAGACATGGGTAAGAGCTTTGTTTGGATGTCAAAGAATTGGTCAATCAATTATTTTTTGCCTTCCAGGAAAATTGTGTCGCAGGGTTTCGGTTTATACCTGAGAAAACAAAGTTATTTCTAACAGCAGCTGTAAGACTGTGAGGTGTGAGGGACATATGAACCCAAGTGATATCCTGCATATTCATGGAGAACCAGGGAGCCTTTGTGCAAGGCAGTTTGTGTCATTCCCTTCCAAGACTCTCTGAAGATTAGTGATGACAGGCTAGAACGAAAAAAGTGTGGGGAAACATCTGGGGATTATAATTTCAATGAAGAAGATGGATCATGCTTTAATTGCCTGTTTTATTTCTGCATTTCAGTGGAATACTCCTAAAGCAATCATTGACAAATTGAATTCTCATGAGAAAGAGGCAGGGCTTCTTTCACTGACCTAAACTTAGATGCCTGGAACCATCTGAGGATACCTGAGACGTTCAGGTGAGGCTGGCTACGTAGGACCTGTGCCTTTCTGGACATGTGGCACTCAGGAGCACCTAAAATTGCACCAGACACCTAAAGAGAACAACAGTCTGGCACCCTCAGAGTCCAGGCCCCACAAAATCATCTCCATTTTCTGCTGAGGATGTGACATTTCGGTGCAGTGCAGCAAGTGCTGAGCCTCTAAATGCCGAGGAAAGTTAAAGAGCAGTCTGGCACTTCACAGCCAGCCAGCAAATCCCTAAAGCAAAGTACTTTGCTAACTTTTATTTTAAGGTTTCCTTTGGCAAACATAGCATGTCTGAATACAAATTATCACAAAGATCAAGATGTTCAGATCTGAAAATACCTCAAAACAACTGTCTGGTTTAACCTTTGTATATTTTACGTATTTTTTCCTGATAATCATATTCCACCCACTAAAGGATTTCAGAAGCACCGGAAGGCAATGCTTCTATAGAGGGTATTTGTTGGAACATAATATCTCCTGTAAAATGTAGCTGGGAATTATTAAATAGCATCCTGAAATAGGTGTTCCTCATTAGACCTATGCTAATTCAGAGGATCATGCCATTTTTAAACAAGATGGTACATGCAAATAACATCTGTCTCATTTCTAGAAAATGACCCCAAGCTTAAAAATTTGAGTCTGGATCTAGATCTTACACCTCATGAACCGTCAAGAGCTCCAGGCTTGGGATCTTGCTGAATAAAAGAAAAAAAGAAATAGAAATAATATTGACACAGAGGTCCCAGTACCCAAGGTCTCTGATGAGCCCAGCAAGCAAGGTAGGTGTGGAGTCACGGGTACCAGATAAATTCAGTGATCAGGAGTTCAATCACTGAGTCTTTCTCAGCTGCAGGAGTTAATTGCAGGTGTGCTGTACCCCTCTACTGGGTTTTTCACCTTATAAGTGACATTTCTTCCCAGATTTACCAGAGATGAGGTGATATGGGGTGAGGACAACTGGAGACGGATGACTGCACCTTCCCAGGAATGGAAGGTAAATACCTGGTAAATTCACAGGACTTCAAATACCTCTTTTTTTTTTTTTTTTTTCCATCAGCTTAAAAAAAACAAAATCAGAAGGTGAGATAAGCCTCTTGTTTGTGGTGTTTTCTTGGTACCCATGGAGCGTGAGGTCCAGCCTGGAGCCTGCTCTTCAAGAAAGGTATGGAAAAGGAAAGGATGGCAAAAAACACCTCAGAGGCTAAGAAAGCATCACCTCCAAGAAAAAGTAGAATGAGTTGGAGCAATTTAGTGTTAAGACAAGACAAATTCAGTGCAGGCAAGACAGTGCCCAGTCTCTGAGACTTACTAATGCCCAAAGAACAAAGAAAAATTATAATAAGCCAAACACACATGTTTCCTTTGATATTTTCCTCCTCCAGGAACTTGCATTTCCAGGATTTCCTAAACTAGAGAGTCAAGTGGAATTTAATAACCCTCAATGGATTTTTATCTGTACATTTGTCTAAGTGCTTTTTGAACCTGCCTAAGCTTTCAGTGGTCACAGCATCCTCCAGTGAGAGGTTTCATAGCTTAATTACAGGCCTTGCATGCTGCAGGAAGAACTGCATCTGCACATTTGTCTGAACTTATTTCTTTCATATAATTTGATGGTAATTTGGTGTTCTTGTGCTAGAAAAGACTGTGGGCAGTCATCTCTTACGTGTTGTCTCAATGGCACTTGTGGTTTTTAGAGGTCTGCATCACAGGATAAGAAGTCGGAGGCTTATCATGATGGATTTGGATTGCATGTTAATGATAAATTGTCTTTCTAGTGGTAAAGGGAACGAGGTGGTGAAATAGATTGTATGGTAGGAGGATAAGCTTGATTGCATGTGTCAAGAAGGCAGACAATCAATGCTGTTCATGATGCAGTTTATCCCATTCTGAAGTAAATGTCCACATTCAGTCAATTAAATTGCACTCTAAATTCCACTGACTATTGACTGGGTCTTCAGTGACAACCATGAAGCTCCAGAAGCCTTACCTACAGAATGATAACTAAAGTTAGAGGAGAAAAATACCACTCCTTTGAGTCCACTCATGCAAAGCAGGACTGACAAACTTTCATCTTTAGCCATACTAAACTGTAGAATTATTGGAAGCTACAAAAATGCCATGACAATGATTTGAGTCATTGCTACAAAGACCAGCTTTTCCTGTGTGTTCTTTGATGCCAGGCTCACAGCACCAGGTCAACTCCCATATCTTTTGACAAATAAAATTTAAATTGTGCAGGGCAGCAGAAAACAGTGGCTGAGCTCTGCTGGGTCATGGAGTGGAAGTGAAGCCAAGAAATTGAACTGTGGCAGGAAAGGATGGAATCACTTGAGTTCCTTGCTCTCAGGAAAGCCTGTAACAGGTATTTTTCCCATTCAGAGCCCAGTGCTGTGGCTTTGCACACCAGGATGCTCCTTCCTTTCCCAAATCTGCAGACTTGAGGGATCAACAGGTGACCTTCCCTCACAAGGGCAGGCATTGACATGAAATTATTTCCATGGTGGAAATGACTAAAAGATGAACTTGGCTTTCACAGGCACTGCCATCTCAGCCGTGACACAGCCATGGAGATCAGCACCAAGGACTGACCTGGACTCCACAGCCCACATCCACACAAGTACTCAGGTTCCTAAATCAGGGCTACATTCACAGCACCACAAAGGTGAAGCCTCAACAGTTCCATGTCCAAGGTCCCCCATGGAGCTGATTCCTCAGCCAGTGCCATCACAGTGCCTAATTCCATGCCAGCTGGTTAATTCACCACCTTTCCACTCCTTCCAGGTGCATTTCATTACCCCTACAACTAATTAGCCAGATCTAAAGAAATGCTAATGTTTTAATATTTTTTTTTCTTTTTTATTTTTTTTCTTTTTTTTTTTTTTGTGAATAATGGCCACTCTTAAATCTATGTACCATAATAATGGCAAGTAATATGAGCAGCATTTAACAGCCACTGAGCTCAGCACAAGCCCAATTGACATGCAGGAGCCTTTTATAACCAGGTACTCTCTGCACTATCATCAATTATCTCCTAATTAAACAACAAAATTCCCTTGAAATGCCCTGGTTAGACATCATTACTAAACATTTTGCCATCACTTAGTGGATTAATGTGTCTAATTAAATTTCTTGCAGCGTGGAGGCAGGATCATGGCATGATACTTGAAATGAGGTGTGCAAACCTCTATAAATTGTTTGAAGTCAAAACCTGCTTGGCTTGTATTGACAGAAAGGATTACTTTAAAAATCAATAGCTTTCTTCTGTTTTTTTTTTTTTTTCCATCTGGGTGAATAAAAACAAAGAAGCTGCACACAAACTCCAATGACAAATTGCCACTGGAAATGTTGGCTTTTCCATGCTCAGAGGAGAGACAGCTCATTTGCTCAATGTTTTCAGGGGTGGGAGTCTGAGTATTTTACAGCAAGGATTTAATAAAATTTTCCAGTTAATTTTCCATCAGTGAGGAAATCTGAATCCTTTATACACCTTCTGGGATGTCACTCCATACTGGAGCCTAACTTCATCTGTAATAGGGAATTCTTGCACTGTTCATATGATCCTATGCACACCAGAAAGAATTTGGGGATGATCTACTCCTGAGAGTGACCAAACCCAGGCTACTACTGCTGTGATCCCAGGAATATTTCTAGATCCAATCTACTTCCAGGAAACTTGTGGGTTTGCAGGTCCACCTTCAGCAGCTGCCAGCTTTCCGGTTAGTGATGCAGACTGTAAAAAAGCTCTTTTAGGATGGGATGCCCCTGTGGAGCTGGGGGCTAATCACATGTCACAGTGACCCTGATGACAGTGTTGACTCTCAAATCCATGACAGCAAAGGGCAAACCCAAATCACTCTTCCTCTATCCTAGGAAGCAATAAACCAAAAGCCTGTCAGTGAAAAAAAAAAAAAACTGAGAAAAACATGATTAGGTGGTAAGATATTTTCATGTCCTGAGGATGTATAGAGGGTTCAGATTTGTATTCAGATAAAGTGATCACAGTGAAACTAAAACTCCCTGCATGGTAACTACTTCTGAATAATGTCAAGGATGTTGCCTGAATTATTATAATCTCTGAGGCACCTACCAGAAGCAAGTGTGTCCCAGATACTTGTTGGCTGGATGGGGTCCTGAGCCCCCTGCTCTAGTGGAAGGTGTCCCTGCCCAAAGCAGAAAGTTGGAACCAGATGATCTTTAAGGTCCCTTCAAACTCAAAGCATTCTGTGACAACGTTGTTGGCTGGCACTCCAAAAATTCTGGTGTCATGTCTGACACACTCTCCACCAGGAGGCAGACATTAAACCCCTTTATTTTGCAGTTGATGATCTTGAATTTTCACTTAATCTGCCCCGCTGGGTTGAGCAGAGGCTTTTCCGTTCTTCTCTTTCTGCCAAATTGAGAGCAGAAGGATTCAAAGTGAAAGTCACACACACACACACACACATGCATACACGTATGAAAATGATCCCTTTGGCTTTCCTGTGGTCTGCAGTTTGATCTCTGAGCTGCTTTGGAAGATTGATTGGCACACGAGTGCACCTCTGGCAGGTTGGACAGAGATATCCTGGTTATCCCTTACTGTTCTGCTGTGGTTTTTAGTGTGCTCACTGCCCAAGGATGCCGCTGCCTGCCCTCAGGCCAACGTGGTCATAGGTCACATGAGTTAGAATCAAAACCTACTCATCTCCAAACAAGCACTTCCTGCCTTCCCTTCAGCCTCGCATGTGTCATCATCTTCTGCTTATTATACTGCCCAGTGCCCCATCACAAGTGATCAGTTCCCCTTTCTGCCCTTGCACTGCAGACACCACACAAAGAGAAAACCAGAGGGGACAAACCGCTCACAGGGAGCTTGCATTTTATTTGTGCAAGGGGTAAAAGCTCTTGCTAGTGGGCTTAGTTGAGCAGCCTGATGAAAAACAGGCAAACAAACCTGTGCAATAATCAGAGTGATGCCTCGGGGTTTAGGCTGGAGGAGGAAGGTCACATCCAGGCTGTGGCTGCTGAGAGGTGTGGCTGTGTAAGTCAGTGGCACAACTCCTCCACTGCCTAGGTGACAGCCCTCTCTTCAGCCAGCTGGAGAGACAGTGCCACCTCTGCTGCAAGGAATCCAGAGAACAGAAGAGAGACTTTTGACAAGGGCTTGTAGTGATAGAACAAGGCACAATGGCTTCAAATGAAAATTTACATATTTAGATCAGATATGAGGAAGAAATTATTCCCTGTGAGGTTGCTGAGGCCCTGGCACAGATTTCCAAGAGAAGCTGTGGTTGCCTCATCCCTGGAAGTGTCCAAGGCCAGGTTGCACAGAGCTTGGAGTAACCTGGGATAGTGGAAGATGTCCCTGCCCATGGCAGGGGGTTGGAACAGAATGATGTTTAAGGTCCCTTCCAACCCAAGCCATTCTATGTCTGGGGACACTTGGGCTGGCTAGACACGAGCAGCCACCTCCTCTACAGCCGCACACACCTCAGCAGGAACAGCAAAAGCAAAATTACATCAACTTTGTTCAAGTGGGAAGAAAATAGCTCTGCAACTCCAACCTGAATTAAAGCTATAGCTGTTGGTCCTCTTCACCTCCTGCTCCACATCCTCTAGATTATCTCCTCAAAAGCAGACTCTCACTTTCTGAAATGTCTCCTACATCATCTCTAGCAGCACATGGCTGTGCCCATCTCTGCATTTTTTCTCATTTTCCCTTGTGTCCATCAGACTCATCAGCTGAGGGACTGGAGCTGACTCAGACACTGTGCTGAGGCACAAGAGCAAGGACTACAGGTTCAAGTCAGTCCATCCACTTCCACAATTTTTTCACATTAGAGAGGAGGAAATGTCTGCACAGGAATAACAGCCTGGAACAGCTCCCCTGGCTCTATGTCACTGCCATGGCACAGAATATCCCCCCTGGCTTCCAATATCTGGGCAAATGCATTGAGAACATTTGCAAAATTAATAGTGAGAGTGGTGGGGAATACAAATAAACACATGCATGGGCAGATGGGGCACAAGACTGTTCTGTTCCTGCAATTCTCTTGTTGTCACCTCCTCCCTGCCCGGCTGCTGCAGGTGACAAGGCTCTCTCCTTGGTTTTAGATGCAGACACCTGTGATCATACCCTGAGGTCTCTGAGGGTGTACATCTGTAGGATCTTCTGATACCCTATGTAGATTATTCCCCTGCTACATCCCTGCATCTAAACATCTCTGCAGAGTGCATATGGATGTGGCTTGGCAGTGTTAGGGTTACAGTTGGACTTGGTGATTTAAAAAGTGTTTCTCCAACCTAAGTGACTGTGCATGAATATGGATTTGCATGCAAAAATACCTTGGGGTTTGTTACTTGTATGCCTCTAGATTAATGCACAATGGTTTCAGCATCCAGTTTTCTGGCTCTTAAAAAGCATGGTTTTTACTCTTAAATTAAGCTCTTGACCTTAACTCTTCAATTAAGATCTCACTCTTAAATTAAGCTCTTAACTTACTCTTCCAGCAAACCTCAAATACAAACAAGTCCATGTAACTTTTTGTTCCAGCACATTCCTTCTGCCCCCAGACTCAAACAAAACAAACCCTTTCAGTGACACTGAAGTAAACTCATACAAGTGTTCCTCTTGATCCAGACTTCTAAAATGATTGGAGATGTTCATACTGTGGTTTAAATGACAACAAACCTCCTCAAGTCAATGAACTTTTTCTGATTTACGAGAAGCTGCCTCTTTGACTTCACCTTCTTGACAAGATGGATATGAATCTGACTCATAGTTCTTCATGGAAGTGAAATTCTACATGAATTTCAGAAGGAAAAGACATAATTCCTAAAGGGAATACATACTGCCTTATCATCACAGTTATTATTTAGCATTTATATTTCACCAGCATCTTGGTTAAAAACCCTCATGCTAGGATGTGTCCAGACCTGTAGAAGTGAAAATTGCTGCCCCAAAGAGCTCAGAGATCCAAATCAAAAGAACTGGGGGAAGAAAGGCACACCACTGGAATGAAATTACAAAAATAGATGCATAGTCTTCATACCCAGTGCTAAGTGTAGTGACATTACAAAAAGTCAAGGCCCTGTGCACCTCATGACCTTCCAATTGCAATACAGAGCTGATTCCCCATTACTGAACATGCAAGGGCATAAGAAATAAAAGGAATTAGGAGTTTGTGCATTGACATTTTTAAACATTCACTGACTTTTAGGGAAAGCCCACAATGAATATTAAACAAGCCCCTGCCTTTCCTAGGGTTGGTGGGTAAGACCTGACTTTCTCAGTTATGTGAGGTGACCTTTCAAAATCATTTTTGTGGCTGCACTGTTCCCCTGTTCCCCTGGCTCTGCAGACTTATACACTCTGGGACTTCAAGAGAATTAAGTCTCTTCCATTGTTAATAAATGGAGCCCTGCATTCCCTCACCTGGAAAAGGACTTTTGACAAATGCTACTGTGCACAGCAGAGTGCTCACAAATTATAAGAGTATTTGAGTAAAAAAAGCAGAGGCACCAATGTAAAGAATTGCTGGTTTCAATCGTTACATTTAGTGCTACAGCACCTTGATGCCTTACACAACACCCAGATTAAGTCCAAATCTGCAAGGCTGTACTGGAAGATAAAACACAAAGCCTTCTTATCACCAAAGTCCCACTTGAGCCTTCAAAATAGATTTCAGGTACAACTGGAGTGCTGCACTCAACTCCTGTGTGGGGGACCCTCTATAATACAGTCATTTAATTTCAGGGCATGTTTGAGCTTTTTCTTATGTATCCTGATGGAAATCGTAGGATCAACCACTTGGGATCAGAAAGCAAGAAAACGGATTGTAGTTTTGTTTTTCCTCTCCATCTTTTGTTTCTCCTCTCATTAGCAGGCACTGCCAAGCAGGCTTCCAGCCACTTAATCCTCTCTGCCAGCTCTCTCTAAGAATCAGACAAAGCTGGAGGTAAAAAAATGATTCATACACAGATGTGTCTGTCATTGTCTGGAAAGCAAAATGTTCACATCCACCAAGACAAAACAGCCTGAGTTGACACTGTGATGACCTACTTTTAATAATAAATGAAAGCTTCAGGACTGTGTGTTTGGGGTAAATGTGTGAGGCCCCTAGAGCACAGCTAGGAGATACCCTACAGGAAGGATGCTCTGGGATATTTTCACCCTTCAGGTCCTGACCTTCTCCAGAAAGAGAAGATAATGCAGCAATACCGTGGCTTTCATTTGTTACCAACATACAACAAGAGCACTGAGGGACAGAGAATCATTAAGGCTGGAAAATACCTCCAAGACCATCAAGTCCAACTTTCAGTGAAGCAGCCCAGGATTTGTTTCATGCCAAGGGGCCAGAGTCCTTGCAGCCAATTGTTAGGCTATCCCAAAATTGCATTTTCATTGCTGTAGTGTCAAGGATGATATACAAAGATTGTGATGTAATGCACAGATACCAATGAACAACCAGCCCTTCCTCCAGATCTGTAGTGTCACAGAGCAGCTCCCTGAGCTCATTTCAGCTGAGCTCAGGTATTTCTGCACTGAACTGAGGGCAGCAGCACCGGCATCGCTGAAACCACCCTGAGTGAGGTGACATCCTCTGTGTTCACACCTGCCCGCAGCAGTGTCCCCGCTGCGTGCTGCCCCAAACCCTCACCTCCTGACAGGAGCTCTTCCTGTGACTCTCTCACAGCCCTCTGCTCTTCTCACAGCTTAGACAGGGTACTGGAAGCCGCCTACAGCAATAATCTATCCTTAATTCCTTTTCCTTTTTTCTCCCCCGGTCTCCTAACAGGAGCATGGAGGTTCAAGTGCTTCTGCCCACACTGCAATACCCCTTGGCCAGAGTGGACATGAGTGTCACACAAAGCTATGTTTCAAAGGGGTTGATGGAGTGGCCTTCAGCCATTGTAGGAAAATAGAAACAGTGAGCACCACAGCCATGAAATGTCTGGAGATCTCCCATATTATTTTTACCTTTGCCAAAATCCCATTTCTACTGCAGCTAGCAATGCTGCAGACACTTGGGCACCTAGGTGGGTTACAAGTTGGCTGTGGACAGTGACAGAGTGAGAGAATCATTGCTTACTTTAACGTCAGGTACCTTCCTAAAGCTGGAATTGCTCAGGACATTGCCCCAAGTGTCTCCTCCTGAGCCTAGTTGAGAACTCTGGAGCATCTACCTCTGAGGGCCAGAGCTGGTCTGAGGGCACTTGGTTTTCAGAGGGAAGGTGACACATTTGACACCATCTTATTTTGTTAATTTCCATACTGCTGAAAATTGAGTCAATTTTGTCACTTTCTGTGTGTCCCAAAGCTGAGATCATTGATGGAAAAAGTCTCCTGGACACCCAGTGTCTTCCAGGGAACTGAGGTTACTGTGGCAAGTCATCATTTGGAGAATTTTATGGACATAATAGAAAGGATCACAGAATTGCAGAACCACAGAACCACTTAGGTTGTAAAAGACCTCTGAGATCATCAAGTCCAACTTATGACCACCAGTCACCACCTTGTCAACACAGAATCACAGAATCAATTAATGCAGGGTCACAGGATCGATTAAAATGTGTGGCAATGATGTGACAATGGTTCCCTTAACCAGACCCTGATGTGTTTCCACCAGCCAGCCCTGATGGTAAACGCTCTCACAGCAGAAATTTTCATAGCACCGAGAAAGCGTTTTGACCTTTCACCTTAACCACTAAGAAAAAGCAAGCCAGCAAACCCACTCCTCACCCAAAATATTCACCACACAGAGGTCAGGTCTGAAAAGTTACCGTCAGCAGCCCCTGCTCACCCTGACTCACGTTAACCCTGCAGCAGAGGGGATGATTTCTGGGAAACCTAGAAGGAGCGCGCAGAAAACAGTACCCAACTGAATAACCCATTATTAGCACAATTTCACTGGGAAACAACACTGTCTGGCAGCACCCTTGCTTCTTGTGAACAGGGCACTTCACAAGAATTAATAAGTTGAGGTCATGTGAGAAACACAGAGAGAATTCGGAGAAATAGAACGAGCACCCTCACAGATCATCTTTGGCTCTCAGCTGCCCGTGGTGGGTTACAGAGAGGTAAAACTCACAGGAAGGGCTGGGTTTGGGTGGCTGGTCCTAGCTGGGGGGTGGCACTGGCAGAGCAAGCAGAGGGGGCAGATCAAAGCTCATTTTGCAGCACACAGAGGGGTAGAGGTATGGGAAAGGAGCAAGGGGCTGCTCAGCACCCTGTGTTGGGCTGGGGGGAGGCAGAATGGGCTGAGTCAGGGTCAGCACCTTCCAAACTCTGTCTCAGTTTCAAAGACCCATTTCCTAAACTACTGATGACTTGTCTCTAAGTCCTTCTTGGAAAAAGCACTACTGAGAGTGCAAAGGCCCCTAAAGCACCTGGTATCATTTTGGTGAAGGGGTCAGTTTGGTGCTTACATCTTCATCAGTGCTGTGTGCACAGCTACCAGCTCCTGCTACATCTCCCCAAGCTTCTCCCTTGCTAAATCAGCTCTTCATTTGCCTAAATCTTCACCATCTGCAGCAGTTTCCCTCATTCTTTAAGCAGAGGGTGTTGAGGCCCTGGCACAAGTTCCCAGAGAAGCTGCTCCACCCCTGAAAGTGTTCAAGGCCAGGCTGGATGGGGCTTGGAGCAACCTGGGATAGTGGAAGGTGTCCCTACCCATGGCAGAGGGGTTGGAAAGATCTTTAAGGTCCTTTCCAACCCAAACCATTCTGGGATTCTGCCATTAACTTATGCCTGTGCAATAATCTGAGGAAAGACTCTCCAGTGGGACAAGTCTCCACATTTCTTCTGTCAGGCCTGCCCTGTCAGTTCTCACCACACACCTCACAGATGTGTCCAAGTGCAAAAGACACCTGGAAATAAAATGTCCTGGGACTTATAAGGTATGCCTGATTACCCAAGAGCCAGGCACCGCCCTTCTGTGTCCCAAGCCTTTGATCCCTTGTCTATAAAAGAGGGAAGGCTGATCCTTTTCAGGATCAGTAAGGAAAAATGCATTAAAAACTAGGAGATATTAATATAGTGGATGTGAAAACCTTTGGTCCTGCCTTAAACATCTTGTTCTCTCTGGCGTTCCCCATCTAGACTATTTGCTGTTAGAAGCAAACAGCAACAGTAAAAAAAGGGTCCCTTTAAGGACCCAGCACAAGAGGTTTCTCTATTGGACACAGCACTTCCCAATTATGAGTGATAAACTGCTTTGATTTACTACAGTGTATAGCCCAGAATCAAAGCTATCAGGCAAAACCTCCCTCTCCTCACCATTACATGAGATGGGCAGGCATCTAAGATCCAAATTTGGTGTCTTACTGCTCTTTCTGACAGACTATTTCAACTGTGTGTCTGCTGAAATTGTACAGATTAAACAAAAACAAAATTTTTGGATTCCTGGGAGGAGTTTTCAAACCTGCTGTGAGTGCACACTCACTACATCAAATGCAAGAGCCCTTAGCAGCTTTTAGTTTGAAGGAGGTGACTCCAATAACCTCTGTCCCACCTCTGCAAGCATCAGCAGCATCTTCCAGCCATGATGTTCATTTCAGATTCCAGATTCATTTCAGATTCAGATGCTGCAGATTCGATCTTGGTACAGACCTCAGTCATGAGAGGACCCCATGGCGTGAGCTGTCAGCAGAAAGGAACAACATTCAGACATCCACATCTAAAACTGAAAATGAAAAAAAAAGAAAAAATCAGCCTCACAGTCATCTTGCCTTTAGAGTACCCTCTAGAGGGGTAAAAAGGATAACAAAGACAAATGTAAGCATACTGGAAACCTTGCTGATCTCTTAACCCCTGTGACCTCCCTGGGCAATGCCTTCTACTGATTCCAAATGAAACCAACCAAAAGGTCTTTTAATTGTCAAGACAGAGGACGTATAAACACATAACAAAAAGATCCCAGTGTCATTCAGATGGATTCTCCATCCTTGGAAGCATTCAGAAGGTGCCTGGACGTGGTCCTGGGCAATCAGGTCTCTGTGGCCCTGCTTGAGCAAAGAGGTTGGACAAGGTCCCTTCCCAGCTCAGACATTCTGTGTCTCAGTGATTTCTAAGCTGATTTTTGTCTGTTGATTTTGCTTCAGATTTCGCTGTGTTATTAGTTAATGTCACCAAAAGAGACAGAAATGGTCCTGCAGCCCTCCAGGACCAGTCTCTTTGTCTCCAGTTGTGGTCAAGAATAATGCTTGGATTGGCTTCCCATGGTCCCCGTTTCAGGGAGAATTATCAGGGGTTGTGTCTCTGCAGGAGTCAGAGGGGGGATATTGTTTTCACACAAGCAGTGGGAGACTGTTCTCCAGGACAGGAGAGGAGCTTTCAATCACAAGTGACTTTCCATCTTTCCAGCAGTTCCAAAGCAGCTCACCTCTCATGCCGTGTCACCTGGAGTGCATGCTCACACACCATGAACCTTTTAGAAATGTGGAGGTTTTCACCCACTCCCACCCCTCCACCTCTTTCCCCCCATCACTCTGATCAGTCAGCCCTTCATGTGGCCATTTCCTGTGAAAATGATGCCTCTTACAGGCAAAGGGCAACCCCATGTTTTTTGTTTTCTTTTCATGGGGTGTTTTTTTGTTTTGTTTTTTTTTCTTCTTTTTCAGTTTTGCTTTGCTTGTGTTTCTTACGTTCAGGCTGTTGTGCTGCTCTGGCTGAGAGCATTGAGGTGATGGGTTGAGTCAGCAAAGTGAGGAAGCCATAGCCTGGAGTGGGGAGGGAGGAGACAGGCAGAGTGTGGAAACCAGCAGAGGCTTTTCCTCCCACAACCTGTGCCCTAAAGTGCATTTTATACACCTGCTTAAACTGATTACTTTGAGTGCTGCTGACAAACCAGAGTATTGAGCCCAAAATTACAGATAAAAAGCTTTGAAACTTTATAAAATCAGAGATGAGCAAACTTTATGGGCTGGGAACACATTTAGCACCATTTGCTCAGTTGATCCTTGGCGTGAGAATAACAACCTGAAGGATTTTTTAACACCAGCACCACAGTTGATTTATTTCTCTTTATAGCTTGAAAGGGACAACACATATCTCCAGTCAAGGAGTTCCAAGAAAGTCAACTCAGGCTGGACCCCACAGAAAGATTTACTCAACATTTTCTGGTGAAACCTGGCAGATGGGCATCATCACACAGCATTTTGCAAGCAGTTTGATTTGCTCACTGCATTTCCTGTCCTCTTCTGGGCAGGCCAGGGAACCCCTGAGGTGGAATTGTGTAACCTCCAGCTGGGCAGACATCTCATGGGAACAGGGGGTTTGGGAAGTGCTGGACCTGCTGTATGGTAAAAGGGATGAAGTGACCTCTCTGCTCCTTTCTGAGCAGTTATTTTTTTTTTTTTAATCACTGCTAGAAGAGAATGAAATGTAAATTAAACTTCATGGTAACATGCAGTGCACTCTTGTGGAAGAAGTAGAAACCTTTGAGGGTGAAAAGAAAAAAAAAAAACAAAGACAAAAAATTCTGAGAATAACTTGACCTGCTATATTTTTTCTTTATTTTTCAAACACATTAATTCATTCATTTCAATGAATTCAAAGCACAGACCATGAAGAATAATATATCTGCTTTCACAGCAGTTATTAAATATGTTCCCTTGTTCCATCCCCTTCTCTAAATTAACAAAGAATTACAAACAATGACCCTTAAAAAAACAAACAACAGAGACCAAATATTTTGAGAATTAAACTCTTCAGAAAGGCCCACTGTCCAGGTGAAACGCTCAATCAGTTGTGGACTTTTTTTTTTCTTTTTCTTACTGAAAATGTGGGTGGTTTTCAAATACAGGAAAGAAAACACGATGGCTTGTGGTGATATTTTCCACCAGAAAGATGCAGCTTTAAGGGCTTTTGGTTTCCAGATACCTCCACCCACAGGAGTGGCCTCCTCTGTTGTAGAAGGCGACACCTGATTAGTTGTGGAGTCAAGTTAAATGACAATAACAATGCTCAGCAGTGGTTTGTGTGCTTCAGCGGAAGCTCAGTGTCAGCTAGGTAATTATCCTGAGTCTGGGTAATTAATATGGCAGCTGCCTCCCAGACCACAGAGCTTTTAAATATGATAAAAAGCTGCTGTGGGAAAAAAAAAAAAAAAAAAGAAAAAAAAAAAAGTGGAAAGAAGTGAAGAATGTATTCTCTGTATCCCTTGTAGACAGGGTGGAATTGAAGATGTCCCTGCTCGTTGCAGGGGGTGTGGACTTGACAACCTTAAAAGATCCTTTCCAGTCCAAACCATGCTCTGGTTCTGTGATCCCATAACAAGAAATGGGCTTAAATCCCAGCAAGGAAGGTTTAGGCTACACATGAAGGGCACTGAAGGACAACTTTGGGACAGGCTGTGGCAGACAGGTGTGGACCTCACCAGAGGGCTGGAGTGACAAGATGGGTGAGTGCCCCTTCAGAAAGGGCTCGTGCTGATTTATTTTCCCTTGCAGCAGGTGTTGGAATCCTTGGCTTGACACGCCAACAGTTTTCCCTGATCTGAGATCTTGCTGTTGCACAGTCAAATGTGTTGCTGGGGGAGGATGCAGGCTCAAACCTTCTGCCAGATTGGAGGTAAGTGGCCTGGTGCACTGTTTTGTGTGTGATACATGGACAGTAACCCTGAGCCTAAATATTTGCACATCTGCTAAGTTCCTATAGGCAAAGTGATCCTCATGTAGCCGCCACCTGCTGCGTCATGCTCTGACCCCCAGAATCACAGAATCTAGGATGGTTTGGGTTGGAAAGGACCTTGAAAATCACCTCATTCCAACCCCCTGCCATGGTTAGGGACACCTTCCACTAGACCAGGTTACTCAGAGCCCCATCCAACCTTGTCTTCAGCACTTCCAGGGATGGGATCTGACCTATGTGAGTGAAGCAATGGGGTCAGGGAATGGGGGACCTACCATGGGGCTGCATCCCAGCTGGGGATATGCCAGTACACCACCCAAAGCTCGCACCTAGCCTAAGTGCAGATAGATATGGTCCTCTAAACATCAGGTTCCTGTGCAAATTTCAGCAACAGCATCAGCAACCAGTAGAGTTGAAAACTGAAGCTTGGGATGGGAATACATGGAGTTTTAATTATCTACAGCTCGCTTTCAGCTAGGCTGAAAGGACCTATTCTTTTTATATGCTTTTGGTATCAATAGCCTGGTATAATGGACTCTGATGCAGACAGGAAAGATGATGTATAAGTTAATGGGGTGTGAGCAATTAAAATGCAAAATCATTTGCCTCATGAAATGTCTTTTCCTCTCCTGCCAGTGACAGGAATAGGTATTACAGTCAGCCCTAATTGTCTCAGAAAATAGGAAAGAACCACTTTTTGAAAGCAATAATTTCTCCCGATTTCCAAAATCCCAGCAGCCTTTCCCTTTCCCTCGCCTCCTTTTATTTTAATGCATAATTTACATTTTAGAGATTAGCATCAAGGACAAAATAATCACAGTAATATTCAAAGGGCCATCCCAGCCTGCTCAAAGTGAACACCTACTGGCCCTAAAATTTCTAAGCACCTCATTCAGATGATCTCAAACAAAACATCTTTCACAGAACTGGCAGGTGTCCTGTTCTGTACATTGGCCTTTTAGAGAAACACTATTTGAGATTCTTCACTGGAGCCTTTGGAGCCATAGAAGGTGGCTGAACATGGTCTCATATTTTCTGTGGGTACACCAGGAAGCTGAAGGACACCTTTAGGTCTCCTTGCTATAGCTGTGATCATATTGATTTGTCTGTCAGCAAAGTCCACGAGCCTCACAGGGCTGGTGTGGCCCTGGAGGATAGGGGAATTTCCCACTGTCTTCTCCAGAAACCCTTGCCACCACATTTCTGGGGTTTCCTTTCCTTCTTGTGGCTCCTCTCCCATGTTCCTGGACCAGTTTCCTGCTCCAGATCCACCCATCCATGACCACCAGCATCACACCTTTTCCGACAGCACAGGAGGAAACCATGATTCCTGTGGAGCTGAGAAGTTCTCCTGGGGAATATCCTGAGCAAAACTCACTTTTGACACCCTCAGCCCCTGAAAGGGGTGCACCAAACAGGTAGAACCCGTCCTTCTTCCACACAACAACCTGGATTGGGGCTCCTAAAACCTATGTCCAAAAACATAACACAGTGAGAGAGGAATGAGGACAGGACTTTGCAGACATCCCCTCTGCACCCCTCAGCAACACCCCCTGCCAGCCACAACAACAGCGCTTTGCAGCCTGGACAAAAAACCAGGTTGTTTCATTATTCTGGGAGAGAGTTTCACTGCAGCCAGTTTCCCTGTCGGCAACAGGGAGCCCCAGCCCTAGGGCAGGGTCCTGTGCAGGATCGACACCATGCCCAGCACCGCCAGCCCCCGGGGTCGGGATGGGGGCAAACGGAGAGGACACCCGGGGGCGGGGAGTGGGGTGGTGCCGAGGAGGAGGAGGAGGAGGAGGAGGAGGAAGGGCGGCTAGGGCAGCCCCGGTGGTGGCTGCGGACGGCTCGGGGAGCGCTGCTTCCTTGCGGGGGCGGCGGGAGCGCTGAGCCGGGCTGGGCTGGGCTGAGCCGGGCTGTGCCGGGCGGAGCTCAGCTGAGCCGGGCTGGGCTGTGCCGGGCAGAGCTCAGCTGAGCCGGGCTGGGCTGTGCCGAGCCGGGCTGTGCCGGGCGGAGCTCAGCTGAGCCGGGCTGGGCTGTGCCGAGCCGGGCTGTGCCGGGCGGAGCTCAGCTGAGCCGGGCTGGGCTGTGCCGGGCGGAGCTCAGCTGAGCCGGGCTGGGCTGTGCCGCGCCGTGCCGGGCTTAGCGGAGCCAGGCAGAACCGAGCCGGGCTGTGCCGGGCGGAGCTCTGCAGAACCGGGCTAAATCGAGCCGCGCTGTGCCGGGGCTGAACCGAGCCACGCAGAGCCGAGCCGGGCTGTGCTGGGCGGGACTGGGCTCAAGCCAAGCCGAGCTGAACTGAGCCGAACCGGCCTGATCTGATCCGAGCCGAGCCGCGCTGCGCTGCGCGGGCAGCAGGTACCGCCGGCGGAGCGGAGCGGAGCGGGATGCGCGGGGATGCGCGGGGATGCGCGGGGGATGCGCGGGGATGCGCGGGCAGGGCCGGGCAGGGTGTCCCGCTGCAGGGCGATGTGCCAGGGGAGGGTGGGACCTCCGCAGGGAGAACCCTGCGGCAGCACCGCGAAAGTTGAGGGCACTGCTTGGTGCATTTCAGTGTCCCCGGAGGCTCCGCTGCAGCCATCGGCGCTGCTGTGACGGGATTTTAAAGGTGTCAACTTGATATTTGTCCGGAGAGTTGTGTTTGATTTTTTTAAATATTTTTACCCTTAAATAAGAGTCTAAATTGCTCTCAGCTTCTCCACCTGATGTGTCCAGCGAGTGTTTGTGGTCTCGCCATCACATTTTCCTGCCTTCAAAAAAAGAGCGTTGTTTCCTCCCGTGTATCTGCTTATAACAGAGAAAAGGGGAAAGTGAGAAACACAATGAAAACCGACTACAAACAGTTTTAGTCAACAGAGTGAACAAACTGGGGAAGATATAGAGGGAAAACCCTTTCTCCTGCGGGGCTCAGTGATGATTTGTAGGTGTTTCATGGTTACAGCAGTATGTGATAGGACAACCAGACAGAAGAGTAGTTTTAGATGCGATGCTGCATCTCAGCGGCTGAGTATATGGCTTTGGGGTCGAGTTCGTAATGTTCCAGAAACAACAGCTGCGATAAGTTTGAGGGCAGATTTGGGCAGTTAAAGAGGAACGAACGGCCTCCATCCCTCCTCCACTCCGCAGTGCTCGAGCTGCATTTCCTTTCGGAGGAGAGGACTCGAAGCCCCAGCCGGGCTGAGCTCTCTGCTACACGTTGCACTCGAGCGGAGTTAAACTCTTGGGTGTAATCAGATCCTTTCTACAAGGCAAGTAACCAACTTCCCGGTTGTACTTTAATCTCCAGGAGTGTGATACTTTTCAGAGAGGAAAGCTTTTCACAAGTTTTTGTTTGTTTGTTTGTTTGTTTGGTTGGGTTTTTTTTTGTTTGTTTGTTTTTGTTTTTTTTCCATTTGCACCGATGAAAGAACAGTAGCAAAAAAACTACTTCAGCTGCTGAAAGCCACTCAATTGAGGCATGCTAACAGCAGATTATTTAGTAGGGTTACTTAGGGCAGGAAGAGATAAAGTTTCACTGAACTTGTTATTAAAAAAAAAAAAAAAAGGCGAGGGGAGCAGCACAACTATTTGAAGTGAAAAGGGCAACGTTCAAACTTTTGTATTCTTGAACAGCCAAGCCCTAGAGGCCCTGCATGCATGGTTGGTTTTTTTTTTTTTTTCCTCTTTTTATCCGTCTTTTTAATTGAAGAAAGGACTTAACATCCCTGTTGAGGCCACCAGGCATTGTGAGTTTCTGGGGAATGAGCTTTAGGAGCGGAGTTGAGGGACCAGCAAGGAGCACCTGCTCCAAGGAGGTCCTTGTCCCACCTGGTTGTGGTGGAGCAGGACTGCATTCAGCTGGAAGTGCCAGATGGCCTCCTAAGATGCTGCTTTCCTGGAGTTCACCATGGAGCTGCCCTTGCCTGAGCGCCTGACATCAGAGTTCAGTCTGATGTCTGAATTCAGTCTGAATCCCAGTGTTGTTGCCCCTGTCTCTTTTTTGCTGTCTCGGCTGGACATGAGACTTTGGTGTCTGCCAGCCTTTACCTGCCAAGGCTCCCCATGCCCTGCTGGACCCCTCATTTTCCTCACGTGCCTCTTTACCCAAGCCCTCTGTGGACATGAGGTGAATTAAGGAAGTGATGCTCAGCCTGTGTGGAGGTTTTGGCCTGGAAAGAATCCCTGCCTTAAGATGGTGCCACAGTTGCACTGGCACAGGCAATGCAGAGTTTAGTTAGACTTTCCCCTCACTCTTACATGTATTTTATGATTTGTTTTTTAAGGTCCTACTGAAGATTCAGATCTCCCTCCTGAACCTCTACCCTGCAGCTCAGCAGCCCCCTGTGCCCAGGTTGGTTTTGTACTCATGTTGCTGCACTGGGGAAACCATTTTTTTTTTCCACCCCAAGGAGAGCTGTGAGGATTATTACACTGCCAGGGTGGAGCTAACTAAGCTTTTTTTTTTTCCTGCCTCAAGTGTGTTTCCTCTCAAAGAAAGCTACTTGGTTGACTCTCAGAGCTTCTCACAGAAGCAGCACGTGGCTCAGTAGCCCATCAGAGGTGGAGAGCTCAAACCAAAGAGGGAGAGACAAGGTAGGAGGGATGGAGGGAACGAGAGAAGCAGCTTAGCTTTCCCAGCATGCCAGTTTTTTATTTTTCTTCCTTGGGATCTTTTCCAGGTTAGTCTTTGTTTATCCTTCCACATTGTTCTGAAGGAAATGATATGGTGAATATAACTTCCGATGGCAACTTTTTGTTTTCTTCTCTTATTAGCTGAATTTAATTGCAAAGAGCTCTGCAGCAGCCGGGGAGGGAGGTGAAGTATGCAGCACCTTCCAGGGCTTTGCCAGGAGAGCTGTTCTGCTCTTGGCTTTTTTAATGCATATCTTTGTGGATCCAAGTTAAAACACTTGGCTGCAAGTTCTGCTGTTGCTTCCCATTTTGCCAAAGCCAGGATTTGTGTAAACAGAGTATTGTTCTTTGCCCAAGCTTTGAGAAAGTGACTCTTAAAATAGAAAAGGAAGAGAAAGTCAATACAGGAGTATGAGCATCCAAAACCTGTATGTGTGAAACCATGGAAAAGATTAATCAGAGCCTTGAGCCTGTAGTCACAGGTACCAGGAGCTTTGCACAGCTCTCTCCCAGGGCTGCTCACGTGCCAGTTCTCACACAGAAACATTCCCTGGATCACGCTGGTGATCGACATTGGAAGCAGCCTGCAAACACTCACTCACAGTTTGTTTCCATCCTGTGCTGTTGTTCTCTGTTTGCCTCCTTGCCTTGCATCCAGCTCCTGGTTGGGAGGAAAACATTGGCAAAGGCAGCCCAAACTGCAAACCCTTCTCTGTAGCCAAATGCACAGTGTTTTTATTGCATCATGGCTTGTTTGTATCAATTTTGTAATTTATCTGCATCGTTGCTTCCTTGTGTTAATATTGTTATTTATCAGGCCTGTTGGAGATTTTTCATCTCTCACCACCAGCCAGATCACATCCAGCAGCAGAGATAACATTTATTAACTGTGATGGTGATAGTGGGAGGGACCCAAATTACTTTTCAAATCACACCCAGCTGCCTTAGCAATGGATAATTCTTCTGGTTTGTATCGTACCTTTTAGTTACACCATTGCTTCTGAGTGGTTTTCTGGGACAGAGTGGTGACATCCCTTTTGGGGGTATTTTTATTTCCACCCATGTGTAAGAACATGTGCTGTGTTTGCTCCTTTGGGGCAGAAATGCTGAATGGAGTAAGTGTACAGTTTTAAAGGATATACCCAGGGTGAGATGAAAAGAAGCTGGTGCAGCTTTCTCTAAACTGTGCCCCATCTCTGTCACCACAGTGCCACGTGTAGTGAGGATGTAGGGCTCAATTATCTCCCAAGTGAATTTCCTGATATTTATCTGAGCTGTAAAAACTCAAGAAATATCCAGGGGATAAGCTCAATGTGATATCTGTTTTGTTTCTTTTTTAAATGGTCATTTCCACCTCGCATTTGACCCATTTTGGGCTGGATTGCTTCTCAGTAATCAACTGCCTCAATTGCTATGGCATTTAAAGTGCTTGGCATTCATTGTGAAACAGAAGTCCTCTTTTCCTGATCATGCCAATTATCCACAGAAAATAAAAATAGAGCATTTCCGTAGGAAATACCATGCTAAAAGACAAAAAAGTTTCTGGTTGATAAACAAGTGAGGAGAGGGAGGTGATGAATCTTGGGCCCACCCATGTATCATATTCAGCCTGATTCTGTTAGAATCATAGATCACAGAATGGTTTGGGTCAGAAGGGACCTTAAGATCATCCAGTTCCCCCCACTACCATGGGCAGGGACACCTTCCACTAGCCCAGGTTGTTTCCAAACCAGGTTGTCCAACCTGGCCTCAGACATTTCCAGGGGTTCTTATGAGAAATCTGCATTCCTTTACCAAAATATCACCTCCTGACATAGACAAGGAACCCATAGTGATGAAAAAGATCAGTATTCATCCAACATTACCAGACCATGGACAGTTAAAGGAAAGTATTTGATGTGACGTCTAGAGGAGAAAGTTAGAACCTCTTCTGTGATACTTAAAGAAATCCAAAAATGACATTAAAAAACTTTTTTTACTTACCACATGATAATTATCAGCAAACATGTCAGTGGGAGGACTGTTCCCATAATTAAAATGGCCCTGAGAGGAGAGGGGGATGAGACCACACATGAATCCATGAAAATTAGTTAATTCTACATACATATGCATTCATACCTACAATGTGTATAAGTGAAAGCAAACTTGGCAAAGACAATGGTACATATGGAAGTAGAAAAGGTGAAAGAAGGAGATGGAAAGAAGGGGGTGGTGTTGCAGCCTTGTGTGTAGCAGGATTCCAGCTCTTCCTGGGCACACCGACCTGCTCCCTGGTAAGGGGTTACAACAGCAGGATCTAAGCTGGAAGCATCAGGGTTTATGGGCTCAGATTGCTGAGGACAAGAGAAATGGAGGAGTTTTCCTTTCCAAAACACGGAAGATGGTCAGGGTTTTTTTAAGTTCTTTAATGGAAAATATTTTGGTCCACAGCAAAGATGTTTTGATTCTGAACTGTTATTGTGCCTTGTAGGGATTTAGTTAAAGATGATCCATGCATTTCCATTCCGTTGTTTCCTGGGGCTTCCAAAGTGCAACATGACATCTTTATGTGGTGCAGAAAGGTGTTGGCTCCCTCTCCAGTGTCCGTGGCAATACTGATCAGGGAAGATGTGGATCTGTAGATAAAAAAATGAGGATATGTAGGAACCTTATGGATGAGTCATTATGATTGGTTTGCTTTATCAAAATATTTCAGACCCTACAGCAAAACCCATCACATTGCTTCAGAAAATATCCATATTTTTTAGTTGAAAGAAAGCGATTCTTTATGCTTGCTAGAATTTTCTATGGCAACAAAAAGCACTTTCTCACCACCTGCTGCCCATGGGTTTCATCATTTAGAAAGGCAGGAAAATGATGTTTGAAAAGGTGATCCCAGACGCTGGTAGTAACGTGAGGGAGGGTGTGAGTGTGCCTGCAGAAGTGGACCCCTGAGCTGAGGAGGTGGGCTAGCCCTCAGACTCATCAGGACTGCAATCTGAGGCAGGAAAACACCTGAGTGGAAAAAAAAAAAAAACAAAAAAAAACTGAGAAAAAGATGGTAAGGAGGTGGGTATAAGATAAGTCTATGGTGAGAGGAGTGTGTGGGGCTGGAACAGCTCATACCAGCCTCCCTCCTGCAGAAGGATGAAGGTTTAAGGTATGGATTCAGCTGTGTTTAGGTCTGGCACATGTTACTGAAGGGCTTTGGTGGTAAAGGTATGGCTGATGAAGCAGTGGGGGATCAGTGCAATGTACAGGAGCAACCTGGTCTAGTGGAAAGTGTGTCTGCCCATGGCAAGTGATCTTTAAGATCTTTTCCAACCCAAACCATTCTATGATTCTGTGATGGATGAGGCATTTAGAAGATCCAGGAAGAGTACAGCAGACAGCTAAAACCCTGAAGAACAGCTCTAAATCAAGCACAGATTCCTCCTCTGTCATGACACTGGGGTATTTTATTGCAGAGCAGCCACCCACCCAGGCCAGGAAGTGCAAT
This sequence comes from Anomalospiza imberbis, assembly GCF_031753505.1. Lineage (NCBI taxonomy): Eukaryota > Metazoa > Chordata > Aves > Passeriformes > Viduidae > Anomalospiza > Anomalospiza imberbis. The sequence continues at coordinate 3,741,020 of NC_089685.1, read as the reverse complement.
TCCTGCCTCAAATGTCATTGCACCATGTGTTTCTGGACAAGCAAATAAACCCAGTCCATCCCAACAAGCAGAAGGGCTGTCACACCACTGTAAATGCACCCATTTGCTGAGAATGTGGATTTAGTGTAGCTCATCCCAGGGATGCAGGGATTGAGTGTGAAAGAGGATTCTCAAAGCAGACCGCCTGTAGGGCTTTGGCTGAGTTGTTTTGTGAAGTTATTCTTTTTTTTTTTTTTTTTTTTTGTGAGTAAGGAACCCTTCTGACAAATGTACTCCTAGCTCTGGGCTGACAGCAAGGTTTTTCTTGGGTTTAGTAGGGGAATATTTTATCTCTGTCCTCATTGATGCAGTAACTCATCACTTTGTACCCAGTTCTTTCCTTGGGATCAAACACACAATAGCAGTTGCCTCATTTGGGCTAAATGACTGTTGGAGAGATCCTAATCTATAAAAACTGTCCAGATATGCGGCCTTAATTTTATTTTTTAACTCAAAAAACCCTAAAAATGTAAACCAGAGAGAATTGCTGGAGGGTGGAGGAAGAATTGTCATAGAATCTTTGAATCACAGAATGGTTTGGGTTGGAAGGCTTCTTCAAGATTGTTCCAACCCTCCTGCCATGGTCAAGGACACCTTCCACTAAAGCCAGATCCTGGTCTGCAACCCTTCCAGGGATGGGGAAGGAGATCACACACTCTCACATAAAGCTGGAGTGACTTTCCTGAACCATGCAGGTGTGTCCCAGCTTTGCCTGGGTACAAGTGAAGCCCTGATTCAGCTTGGTCTTTAAATGACCCTGTGATTTTGTAAATAGCAGGTAACAATCGCCAGGGATGCTCAGGGACACCACAGCCAGTAGCAGGATGGCTGTCACATTCCCACAAAAGCCAAAATTTGGGATCACCTGGTGCCATAAACCCTCAGGAAGGAACCTGACTCCAGATTGTGCTGAGAGCAGAAGCTTAACTTCTATTTTGTTTCAAATCTAGGCTTACGTGTGATTAATTTTTCACTTGGATCCGAGCGTTTTTTTCCGAGGAGGTTTTTGATGTGGTCGTTTCACTTTGCTGTGCAGTTTCTGTGTGCTGGTGAGGCTGCTCCTCTTTCTCACCTAAATCAGGGACAGCTGAGGTGGGAGGAGAACCTGAGTGAGAGGTGAGGCATTGTGGGGCTGATACACTGAGAACAGAAAGAGCAGCTGAGGCTTATGGAGATCTGCTCTGACCTGTGAATGGGATTTAAAAACGCCTGTGCCCTGCTTATCCCCAGAAAAGAGAGCGACAAGTGCAGTTTTGGGAGTCACTGTTGCTTGTCTGGAAGGACTGTGCATGTGTTGAGGGCTGAATTTACACAGGTTTTCCCCTCCCACCCTTATAGTAACACTTGCTATTTATGTTTTGATTTACAACACGGGTGAAATAGTAAAAAATGTGCATCCTCCAGCTTCCGTTTTCAGCTCCCCTGTCCCTCCTCCCCCTCATGCCAGGGGAGGGTGTCAGGACAACTACAGACATTGTTATTAGAACAATTAAAACATGGTTAAGTAAATAAAAACTCCTGAGAACAGCCCTTTTTCTCCCTGTCCCCCTCCCAATCAAAACAAGGTGATTCTCTGCAATGTATTTTGTAGTGAAATTGGAAAGGATGGTGCTTTTACCAAATCTCTTCATGAGAAAATTCAATTATACAGCCCCTGTGAGTTTTCCCAGTTCCTAGTCATTAGCATTGTCCTTCTGCCTTATTTATAGGCCAGATTCAAACCCCATGGAAAGTAAATAAAGGTTTCAGTGCGTTTTGATTCCGTCTGTTGTACTTAGGGAGAGCTGTAAACCACCATGTCCTCAGCTTTTTTTTGCCTCTGTCTGCAACGCCCGTGTTAGCTCCTGGGGGTTTCAATGCAGAACAAACACCCATGAGCTGATCTCTGAATTAACTCAGCTTCTGGCAGGTGGGAGCCATCCCCTCTTGTGTCAGAAGCTGGGATGCCAGACACACACCTCCACCTGAACCAGGCTTCCCTCAGCCCTGGGGGAAGGAGGCATTTGAGGTCTCCAGGCATTTGACCCATTTCAGTCGGCCACATGGAGATAATGGAAATTGAAAACCCAGCAGATCTCTTTCTTTCTGCTGTTTGTGAAGGGGCCTGGGGTGAACAGTCCACATGTAAATGTGTGTGGAGGAGGTAGGAGAGTGGATGTCTAAAGCTAGGTGTCAGGAATTGGTTTATTTGGGAGAAGAGGAGAGGGAAGGGGCCTTCAGTGTGTCCCAGTTTGGGATTTTGTGAGTGTACCTGGACATCTGGGTGTGTGACTGAGCTTTTCTCTGGCCAGTGCTCTGTGAGGAGGAGCAGCACATTCCCTGTGCTCTGCACTGCCTAGCTGAGCTGGGACAGTGGTGCTGACGTGAAGCAGATACTGTCTGCATGTTCATGATTTAGCTTTTCTCACAGTGTGAAGATGAACTCATGAAGGTTTGCTTAAGCAGCCATATGGTGATATTAAAAAAAAAAAAAAAAAAAAACAAAAACAGAAACTAAATTAGAAACTAAAACAACAACAACAATTGGTCTAAAATTAATTTTCTCTATGTTTTCTATTTCATTCTTCATCCCACTGGGTGTGCTATATCCCTCCCAGTCAGGGAGATAACTAAGGGCAGAAACACAGAAAGAAACTGGTGGATAAATGATAAAGTTGATGTGAGTTAAATGGTGAGTGGAGTGGGAAGATATGGCAAGCTGGAAAGTCTCCCAGGAACTGATCTGGAGCTCTGACACTGAGAATAGGACACCAGACTATAAATGGGAAGAGAACTTTCAGCATAACTAAAGCCAGAGCTTCTTTATTTAAGTAGAAGTGCAGTTTTTAATTGAATATGACTGAAGAAGAGGAAATGATCTGTCAGAGTTTATTTAAAGAGGTGGCTGGAGTCCAGAGGCCTTGGGAGTGGGAAAGACACAGAAGGTGGAGTTGGGATGGTGCTGACAAAAGGTGGCACAGATGTGGCACCTGAAATTGATGGAAGCAACAACAGCAACAACAAACTGGGGGTGATTGTGGGGAAGCCATGGCAGCAAAAATTGGTGGAGCAGAGAATGAAGGCAGAAACTGTAGGTCTGCCAACATCTGCTGTGCAAAAGAAAGATTGGTTCTAATATATCTTTATGTAATTATATTTAGCAGAATAAACATGAAGCTGCAAAGGTGTGGAAAAGGCTGAATTACCTGAGATACCCCTGGTGCTATTTGTTGTAAAATGTGAGCTGGGCCAGGTGCTCCCAGGAGCAGAGATTACTGCAGACTTCTTGGGAGGATTTCAGGCAAGGAGGAGGCAGCTGAGGGCTGTGGACCAGAGCTGGGCTCGTGGTGTTGGGCTGCCTAAAATGTGTTACCTGGATGGTCAGACATCTTTTTGCAGTTCCTATCTGCTGAGCTTGATAAAAAACCATCCAGTGCTGCAGAGGAGTGAGGAGAAAAGAGTGATTCTCTCTAAATAATGGTGCAAGCTCTGGAGAAACACGGGACAATCCTAGATCAAAATTAGTTTCCTAAAATACATAGAATTATAGAATGGTTTGGGTTGGGAGGGACCTTAAAGATCATCTGATTCCAAGCCCCTGCCATGGGCAGGGACACCTTCCACTATCCCAGGTTGTTCCAAGCCCCATCCAGCGTGGCCTACGTCTCCAAAGCCCATTTTGTCACACAGAAATCAGGTGTGCATGTCCAGTGCGGACTCCAGTTATGATCTGAGTCTCCTGTGACAAATTTGCCCATTTTTTGAGGAGTGTGTGGTAACACCAAGCACAGAAGAAGCTTCACTGCTGACAGATGGCCAGACAGATACCTCGAGGATGAGGTAGACACAGTCTTCTGGGTGGCAGAGGGGTCAGTGAAATGCTCTTTTCTAACCCAACATTTCTGTAATCCAGGGTCCAAATACCCTGAGCAGATTTCTGGATTAAACAAAGACCTTAAATACCTCTGCTGAATTAGGTTCATCACAGCATGAAACTGTGCCTGCACAAGGAAGGATGTTTGTAAGTCTCTACCCCTCTTTGGGATTTTTTTTTTCTTTCTTTTTAAGAGAAAGAAAATAAAAAATAGGTGCAGATGCCAGCACTGGCAGGAAGTCAGTGCATTAAAAAACATCCTGGTACAAGATGGTGAAGTATTTAAGGAACACTCCACCTGTGTCATTAAAAAAAGCACTAAAAAATACCCAAAAGGCCAGAGCAAGAAATCTGTGAACCAGTGCCAAAATCATGCAGAAGGAGAGAAATTGCTGTGCTAATGAACAAGAGGCAAAAGTAAAGGACATATTGTAGCTACATCTCAGCTCGGGATATTTTTATTTCCCACATTACATTGGAAGAATTTTGTGTTCAGTGTTTTTTAAACAGTGCTCTGCCACTTCTGGTTTGGTCAGTGTTTGTTAGCAGACAATTAAAACCTGAAAATATAGTATTAAAAATTATAGGTAAGTACAATAGGGATAATGACTTTGAAAACATTTCTTCTGAACTTGTGTGGTCCAGGTGTTACAGAAATGAAGTGATACAGGAAAATAAATTAACCATAAGTTTTCCAAGAAAATAAGGAAGCAAAATTGTCAGGTTGCTCTTAATACACTGGCCCCAAAAATGCATTAAAAAAATGAGAAAAATTTTACAAAGGAGAGTAAACTAAATAGTTGGGCATTTTTCCAACAGTACAAGTGAGAAAGATTGCTTTGTTTCAGGACCACATGTGACAAAAATTAATTAAATGTGAGGAAAAAAAAAGGGATCTGACCTGGCTTCAGGGACAGGACCTGGAGGGGTTTAATCCAAATAAAGATTTGGTGGGTCTCCTCTGCTTCTATTTCCAGTTTGCACAAATAACAAGGGTTTCAGCTTTAAACACCCTGCCAAGGTAGATAAATTCACATTGTCTGCTGGAAAACAAAAGGCATGTCTGACAGAGAGTCTTCTTCTGCTGTAAGAATTTATATCCTTTACGAGCAAATTAAAAAGTTCTCAGGGTTGTTTCTGTGCATTGGACACTTTTTCCATTCCTAAGCACATTCCAGAGTGGATGGTTTTGGTGTGGGGTCCTCACCCAGATGTTTTTTCACTGTCATCACTGTTAGACACGAATGCATCTGCTCCTGAAACAAGCCCTAAAATCTGGGTCCTTTTCACTGCACAGCTGAACATCAGTGCTAGGACTGACCTTGGCCATCTTTGTGTAATCATGGGGCAGAAACAGCAATTCCAGGATGGGACTGGCTTTATCTGAAACACTCTCTTTAGGATGGGAAGATGCACCCCTATAAATGTTTATCTCTCTGTCCTGGGTGTTCTGGGAGCTGGGCTGGCAGCCCAAATGTGCAGTGCAGTTGTCTCTGTACATTCATGTGAATCCACCCTTAATCTCTTCACAGGCAGCCAGGCCACGATTTCCCAGCCTCTTTATCCCAACCTAAAGGCAGTTGCTGCACACCACCCCCACACATCATCACCATCATCATCATCATGATCATCACTATCATCATCACTCCTGCTTAGGACAGGCCCCTGCATCCCTGCAGGGTCAGTCAGAACGGGGGGTGGATGCAGCTGCAAACTCGCTGGCCAAGCAGAGAAAAGAGAGGTTGCTTTCAGAGAAATCTGCTCTAAAGAGACATCAGGCTGTGCTGGAGGAGATTGGGAATCTGCAGCATGACAGGGAGTGAAAAGCTGAACAAAATCCTTGGGCACAGCCTATGTTTAGGTCAGGTTGAGGGAATTGTTGCATGGAGACCCAAGGGGATAGCAAAGCACAAATTCCCTGGTTTTAAGGTCCAGCTATACATGTGTCCCTAGAAAGGCTGACGATTCCATCCTAGAGTCCATGGATGGATGTAGTGACCACTGGCATTCCCAGCAGCTCTTCCTGCAATTCCCCAGTGGGATGGACACCAACCTTTCCACAACTGTAAATCTGTTCACCTGTGTTAACTCCACTGTGGCATAATCATGTTTAAGGTCTGAAAACAGACCTGAGGCTCTGTTCTTGCCTTGTGCACCACAAATGCAACAAAAGAAAACCCCTGAGCTCAGCAGAGTCCAGACATAGTTTGTAGGGTACGTGTAGGAGATAGGTCCTATCACCAATACACACTACGTGTTCCAAACACAGCTTCACAAGACATCCCAGAGGATTTTAAAGAGAAATGTCCATCCCTGTGCCTGACACTGGTCCTAGAAAAGCCTGCAAGCCTCATTTCCAGAAGGGAAAGAAATGCTTTGCCCAGGTCTTCTGCGTCTGCAAGTGATGGGAAAGGGTTTGTGTGGGGAGCATCACCTCTGTTTTGAAATCAAGTGGTTCCAGGAAGTTTTGGGAGGCTCTTCAGTTGCATGGAGTCTGGTATTGTACCAATCCCATCAGAGACTGCTGGTCCTGGCTTGCCTCACTCTCTCTCTCCTCCACCTTTGTGAGATGTTGAAGATGGGGTGGCTGACTACAGAGAGAGGGAAAATCAAAGGGCTGTGCAACTTCCCCCTCCTTTCCCTCCTCTGATCCACATCCTTGACAAAGGGAAGTTTGAGAAACGTTGGATGGCACCCAGAGGGGTTCTGAACCTCCTCCTTCATGAGGTTTGATCTCCTTTGAAACAACAGCTGATAGGGGCACCCAAAATGAGTCACTTGGGGGAGTTATTTAGATCTCCATTCCCTCCTGTTTGGTCTGTGGGATAGGAGGAGTCAGGGGATGGAGAAAGGGACTTCAGCCATCCCCACTGATGTTTAGTGCTGCTCTTGAAATCTGCAGGAAGGCCTTGAGGTGTGCAATGCTCATGTGCAGGTCTCCACCAACGTTACAAACAGATCTCTGCAGGGTCAGGACCTGCCTTTTTTGCTGGGACATGCCTTGGAAAGGGGGTGAAAGAAAGTTCATACCCTCCAGCTATAACTGCTGGATCCTTTCCCTCTTAGTGATGCTGATCTGGAGGTTATGAACTCATTTTGCAAGCAGTTTTGCCTCAAAAAAAGGAGAGCTGGAAATGTTCCCTCTGACTTTGAGAAAATGACAGTTTGATAACATTAAAAAGCAGCATCTCAAATCCAGAAATATTTCCCTTTTCAGTTGGCCCTTGTTCAGTAAATTGCCATTTTTACTGTGTCACACATGCATCCATTTTCAGTCAGTGAAAGGCAAAAGTACAAATCCCATCACAGGCAGCTGTCCTCCATCCAGATCTTCTGCTGACTGGGTGCAAGAACTCATTTCTTCCTCTCTACTTAACCACAATTGATTAGGGATGTTAAGGAGTTTATTACTTCCTAATATCATCTGGGAATGATTTCCATATGTTGCATTATTCTCCGGAGTGGGCAGAGCTCCCCTGTGCCAGCAAAGTGGGGTGCAGCATTGCTGAACCCCAGTTACGCCGTGTTTGATGTTTCACTGTAGGAGAGGTTGCAGGTGGCCTCTTACAGAAAGCTGCATTTCATCCTTGGTTTCCAGATACCTCACAGTATCCTTTCCACAGGGAAATTAAGCAGACACTCTCATATCCAGTGCAGCTGTTTCTGGTGTTAAATTAAACTGCTGCTATTACAGCGAGCCGTGCTGGAGCTGAGTTGTGTTGTTGCTTAATTGTTTGTGGCCATGGATGCCAGCCAAGTAGCAGTCCTGTAGTGGCAAACGCTGGAAATCTGACCTGGAAAACAGATGTTTGGGCCAAAGCCAAGGTGGCTTCAGGAAAGACAGTGTGGGAGAGAAGAGAGAAAAGCAGGAAACCAGTTATCTGTCTGATTTATTGGGCAGGGTAAAGAAATCCACCCCAGAGCAGAGTGCTCACACGAAGCTGGTACAGCAGTAAACTCTGGTTTTAGCAAGCTTGAGCCAACCTTTGCAAGGCTTAGAAGGGCAGCTGTTGGTTTATCAGTGCTGACTCTTGCTGTGCCAAACCCATGTGCTTTGCAGCTGGTGGAAAGTTCTCACCTGCTTGCTGGAGGCTGCAGAGCATCTCCTGCAATAAACTGGTTTATGTGAAATCCCAGCACAAGTCTGTCAGATTTGATACATTGAAGGGATCCATTGAAATTTTAACGGTTTGAGGAATCTGATCAAAACCAGATCTTGCAGTGGAGGTGCTTCATGTGAACAGATCATCCCCAGGTATTCCCATTGGCTCTCAAAGGGGGGAAATCTCACATTCGTGGTTCCAGCTCAGGATCTGAGGGTGCCAGTTTCTCTCTGTTCCTCTCTCAGGAGCCCAGGTGACTGCCTGACGTGGAAATGCAGATGCTGCAAACATCTGGGTCTTGGTGAGATCTATCCCCCTGTGTCTTCACAGAACCACAGGCTGCTTGAGCTTTGAAGTGACCTCTTCTTGTCCCCCTCTCCTGTCTAAACAGGGGCACCAGGAGCTGCACTGGATCATGCCCAGATGGCTTTTGAATATTTCAAGAGTGAAGATTCCATGACATCTCTGGGATACCTGATCAGGAAGTGCTTGATTGCAGAGAGCCAAAATCTAGCCAAAATCCCCTCCACTGGAGGGGAGGGAGGGAACATTCAGCATTTAAGATGAAGGAAAGTTTTAAATGCCACTGCTCAGGGAGCTGATCCACAGACCTGAACAGGTGTCTTGTAGCACATCCAAGCTGTGATTTTTGGACCAGTGATAGGTGTATTTAGCAGGACAAGATGCTTTCACAGTTCTACCTATGTTGTGAATACAATGATTTAATTGAAGTGTGACAAATTGCAGCTCAAAGGTTTAGTCCTAGTTTTATTTCTTTAGTACCCGAGGCAATAGTGTCACCACATTTTATTGCTGAGGAGCCATCAAAAGATCTTTGGATTCCTTTAGCAACACTCATGTTCTTAGAGGCCCAACACACTGACTAATAATTCTGACTGTCACTCTGAGCTTTTAAAGGTGAATTTGGAAAGTTGTGGTAAGGGAATGCTTAACCCCTTGCACTTCCTCCTGCTTGTGGAACAACAGGTTCCTAAAGCCAGAAGTGTAGGAACTAGGGATTTGGAAAAGAGGATCATAATTTCCTCTTGCCCAGCAGTGACCAGAATTGGTGGAGTATGGTAGAGAGGACATTTCTGTTCACACACAGAGGTTCAATGAAGATATTTTGGCTGTTGGTTTTAGTCTTTGCCCATCTTTAGCTTTCCACACTGATGCTACAGAATATACAGCTCCTTGGAATTCCCCTCTGCTTCCAGAGACCCTTTAATTTGTTTTTCCTTTTGTCTTTAGACTTCATGGGCTTCTTGTTTTTTGAAACAAATGAAATGTCTAAGTAATAATAAATGTCTGCATCTCACAGAGAGGGAAAATATATATACATATATATATATATACACACATATTTCTTTCCACTGAAGAGATTTTTCCCTTCTTAATTTGATCAGGTTTCTCTGCTTCTGACAGTTGAGGCAGAACTTTTAGCCTTTTCTTGCCATGGAGCACTCAAAACCCACTCACTGTACTTCTCTGCAGTGCCACAGGTCTAGCTGTGCTTGGGGATCTATCTAAATGCAAGTGGCTCTCCAAAGCAGCTTCATCTGGCCCTTGGCTAATGTGAAACATCCTTCAGAGGTGCTGCCCTCATCCAGAGGAAAACAGCATTGTCCTGATTGCCTGTATCCAGCCCCACTTGATGCTTTGCCTTTCCCAGCAGCTTCTGGGACTTTGCAGAAGCTCTGATGTTTTCCTGGTCGAGGGCAATGCCACATGCAGAGATCCATAACCTTTGCATTCTTAGAGATACACAACAGACATGAGTCACAGCACATTTTTCTCTTTCTCTGCCCCATGCTCCCTTTCCCAGAAACATGATGGTTTTCTTCTTTTTTGAGTGCAGTATCTGAGAGAGTTTGTGAGTTTTTTTCTGTTTTCCTGAAAACTCAGCCTGGTTGTTGGCTAACACACCCAGGAACTCAAATCGGAATGAGAGTCTTCAGATGCTGTTTATTGTATAAATTGGCCTGATGTAGAGTAGTTAATTTAGAGAAACCTTCTGGGAAGGCAAATTCTTTGTCAGAGAACACGGACAGTTGGCTTCATGAGCCATCTGTGTCGGAAAATGTTGGAATGTGAGTGCTCAGTGCTTAGGAATACTCAGCCAGAAGATTTGGTGTTCCAGTCCCAGCAATAACTGCAGCAGTTTGTCTTTGTTTTATAAAACAGGAGGAAGGAGAAGATCTCATCCGACCCAGGATACAAGTGGAATAACAAGCTGCTGCAACCTGGCCATGCGCTGAGGAAAAGTTGTTCTGGGTTTTGTAGCAGCCCCAGACTTTTGTACGAGGGGCTGATGGAAACTCATTGCTCCACACTGCTGGGGAAGAGAGAAGACACTCAAGCAAAGGGCTACATCTTCATTGCTCAAGTTCTCCTCTCTCCTTGATGGTCTTGCCTCCTGTGTCCTTGAACAGAGAGGCAGGTTTTGAAGTCAGCCTGGCCAGAGGAGTAGTTATTCCTTCAGCTGAGAAAAACCTTTCCATGTTGTCCACAACAGTGATGAAAAGAGAAGCCCCTCTCAGAGACTGAACTTATCTGTCAGGAAAATACCATTTGCAGGTAAGAAAATGCTATTCCCAGCAAAAAACATGGAACTTCTTCCAAGTGAGGCTAGAGAAGCTTCCCTTCAGAAAGATCATTTTTATGTGTAAAATGCAGAGGAAACTTGGCTGCATCCCACACCACGAGTCATTCATCCTTTTGCTGTTGTGCTTGAACAATGTGTCGTTGTCAATACATTTGACAGATAACAGGTGGTGATAGTACTGATGGCTTTTAACTCTGGTGGTCCAAGACAGACATCTGCAGCTGAGTTCAAAGTGCCTCTTGCTCCCCATTGACTGGACGAGAAGCCAGGAATGACAAGCTCAGATGATGAGACAAAAGTTGGGTGGCAAATCCCAGTTTTGGGCCCAGATGGCAAAATGATGGGCATTAGCTACAGCAGATAATAATTTCTGGTTTCACTAAATCTTCTCTCTGAAGGCTTTGAAAGATCTTGTAGAGAAAGTTTTGTAGTGTTTCAACCCAAAGGCTTTGTAGTGTTTCCTGGGACCTTGATTGTATTTGTTTCTGTTTTCAGCTGCTTAAAATAAATCCTGAGGTGCTGTTTTTTCTGGTGGAGTATTTTGTTTCACTGTCTATACAGTGTGGTTCATATGAGCTGAGCTTTCTCTTTATAGCTTCACTTGTGAATATGGTTCAGCACCCAGGAATGCCTGAGCTCCTTTCCATGCCGTATATAAATAGTGACAGTTATTTCACAGTTTCACATTCAGCTTGCAGGCTTCCAACAGTATTCCCAAACCCCTCTCTACTCCCATAGCATTCAGGTTCCTGATGTGACTCAACATCAATTACAGCAGAGGTTTATCCCAGGACAAGAAAGCTCTGATTTGTGACTCCTGCGCATTGTCGTCCTCATTCCCGACGGTCGGCGTGAAGTCAGCAGTGCTCAGGGCTGCTCCTGTGGGTTTTCCCAGCCCTGTGATGAGTTCAGCTCCGTGGTTAAGCCGACAGCTGAGTTTCAGTACCTTGGGCACGTCCAGCAGTGCTGGCTCAGTCTGTGGAAGGAAGTCAGAGAGGCTCCAGCTGGATGGATAACTAGCGGCCGGCGTCCCGCTGCCCGACGGAGATAAGGGGCTGGTCAAAACCAGGGGAATTTTTAGACTCTCTCCCAAGTGTCGCCTGTCTTTTGTTTGGCACAGGACTTGTCATGTCTCCCTTCCTGCGTATTGGTTTGTCCAACTATGACAGCGGCCCTTACCTGCCGTCCCAGGGGGAGGTGATTAACCCCTACTGCGCCGTGATGGTTAAAGAAGCCGTGGAGTCAGGTAAGTGGGGAGGGGTGAAGTGTGGATGGGGGCTTCTCTAAGTCGTGTCTGCGCTTTTCTGTGTCATTTCCTGTGTGTAGGCAACTAGAATGAACCATAAAATAGGTTGGCTTGGAAGAGACCTCAAAGATCATCCATTTCCAACCCCACTTTATAAAGATTTGTGAAGCCCTTTGTGTGTCCCAGCACAGCGCGAGTTTGGGTTTGGCGTGGTCTGTAAGGCAATCTGATTTTAAGATGATGCCAAACAAATCTGTATCTTCAATTTGAGGATATTATCAGCTGCATTGCAAGCCCCAGCATGTGACAGAGCAGATGAGCCGAGCTGTATTTGGTTTCACCCTTCCATGACCAGTTGTTGGTTTGTCAGTGGGACTCCAGACAGGTGAAATCTGAATGTGCTAAAATACTCTGGCAGGGCCATCTTTGTTCATCACTTTTTAGGGGAAAACTGACAGACCCAGCCACTTCCATAATTAAAAACGAAAAAAAAAAGACACTCAAACAGCCCAGTGTCTGCAGAAATAGTTAATTTATCTGTGTAATTACTGTGCTGTGTAAAAGGTTCGAAAATGAAACCTCCTGAGAAGCTGTTTGCTGTGTCTGAATCTATGGGTTGTTGCACATGTATCCTGATTGAACAGCAATGATGAGTCCTCCTTCGGAAAACATTTATTATATGTCTTATGCATGAAAATAATTCCAGTGAAAGGATGAAAAGTTCTACAGTTATGCTTTTGAAGAATCATGAAGAGCAAGACCTTCAGTGTTAGGGAGTTAGTCATAATGGCTGATATTTAGCTTAAATCCTTGATACATTTCTAATTTGACTGCTGTGATTCTTTGAAAAATAAAATCCACTCAGAAATCCCCACTTATTGAGAATCCCCATGACTGTAATCCCCAGAGGATGTTAAAGTAGTTTTAAAAAATTTGAATTTTAAAATAGTTCAGTATTTCACTGGGGTTCATTTTTTGTTTAAGAGTCAGCATTTATCACATTGAACTTTGTCTTGATTTAAATGATACTTCAAATAATAATGGAAGGTTTGGTGAATAGTAAATTCCAAAGGAAAGAAAATACTGCATGACAAGATATCCCTAAGATCTCACTTTTATCAGAAAATGCCTTCTGTTTTAGCTCTGTGCAGAGCTTGGCTGTTTGCTTTAATGAGGCTTTTGAAAGCCATAACTCAAATTGAAATCTGTGTCAGTTCAAAAGTGAATAAAACCAGCTTGGTCAGAACAGACCTATATTTATTTGTCTAACACAGAGCTGAAAGTGTTTTCTGGTATCCAACAAACACAAAAGTATTTTCTAATGTTTGTGCTCCTCAGAGTCAATCATTATAATAATTATATTTATTTAAATTATCATTGTAATAATTATAATTTTTTTATTATTATTATTATTATTATAAATCCTCTACCAACAAGAAATAAAAAAACTGTGTTTGAGGGAACTTTTCTCCATTAGTGAGGGCTGAGCATAGGAAAGTGACTTTCTGCTATTAGGAGATTTCTGTTTGCTGGGATGTAATTTCATCTGGTGATGCCTCAGAGCATGGTGGGACAGTCAGAGGGACTCATCTCATCAGTGAACCTCCTGGGGCTGATTCACCTCAGACTCCCCTCCTAGGGTGGGCTGAAGCACCTGTGGGAGGTGTTAACCTGCTGGAGGGTGTTTGAATGTGTGGATAGCCAGCTTTACCTTAGGGGGACTGAGAAAAGTGAGGCCACCACGGAATCCATCAGCCCTGTAATTCCCAGATACTGATGTGTGAGCAATTCCAGCCTGAGGAACACGTCCACGATGAGTGTGGTGAATCACACCCTGGAAAAGCCCCATGCTCCCCTCTGGCCAGACAGACCACTCAGACCACTGACGTGCAGGGAGATGAGCCTGACTCTACATTCCAGGAATGCTCTCCATGACCATCCCAAGGAGCTGTCATGTTCTAACAGGCTTCAAGAAAGCAAAAGGTGTCCAGACAGACATTAACTAAATACATTTAAGGTAGAATCATGGAATCATTAAGATTGGGAAAGACCTCCAATAACGTCATGTCCAGCTATTAATCCAACACTGACAGTTCCACCACTAACTGTGTCTTATCCCTGCTTCATGATTATTTTTCTTTTGGTCATAATTTACTCTCCAGCTCCCTGGTTTGACAAAGCAGTTGCTACTCAGTTATAATTGGATGAAAAAAAAATTAAAATTAAAAAAAAATTATATATATATATATATATATATATATATGTATGTATGTATATATATCCCTGATATACACATTTTGGCTAAAATTTTGACATGACCAAGGAGTAGGAGTGGACCAGCTGCTGCACAGCTGGTGAGAGATGCAAATGATCCTGGCCTTCTGCTGTGACACTTGGCCATGGAGAAGTTTTTCAGGGCAGAAATGATTGTTGAGCAGGACAGGACATGCCTAAGTGTTCAAGGCCAAGGAGCAACCTGGTCTAGTGGAAGTTGTCCCTGCCCATGGCAGGGGGATGGAACTGGATGATGTTTAAGGGTCCCTTCCAACCTAAACCATTCTGTGATCTATGTTTAGCACTGGCAAAGTGTGGGGTTTTTTTGGGTTTGTTTTTGTTTGGTTGGTTGGTTGGCTGGGTTTTTGCGAACAGAACAGTGGTAGATGATAAATGTGTTTCTAAAAACAGGGAGTTTGACTTTGGGTTCATGCCAAAGGCATGACTTTGGGTTCATGTCAACCAGCCATAACGAAAAGGTCATTGGTCCCCAGGGATCTGGGAGTGATGAGCATCCTCTGTGGACACAGGGATGTCACAGCAAGACCACAGTGGAGAATTTCAGAAGTTCTGGATGGATCTTGGGCAGCCTTTTACATTTTTGCACTTGCTTAATTTGTAAAAGGGACCTTGTCACTTTATAATACAATATGAAGAAAAAAAAAAAAAAAAACCCTGAAAACCAAACCACACCTCCACACAGTTGGAGGTGTTACAGCAATTTATAACTGATGACAAAATATTTCAGAAATTCTATGTGCCTCTGAGATATAAAAAGAGTCTGCCCTTTAAAAGTGGCTTCTGCCTTCACAAGCCACCTGGCCTGGTGCCATTTTGCCACCTGCTTTGGTGACATTTGCTTCATGAAGGCTCCTGCTCCGTGTTTGAACTCAGCAAAGCCTCCAGGAAAAGGTCCCCCAGCCACAGTGTAAGCTGCTCCCTGGGAAAGACAGTTGCAATTTCATTTTTCAGGAACCTGGGGTTAGATTAATCCCTGGCAGAATTCCACAGCCGTCAGCGGGGACGCACCAGTGGTGACTGTCTGATCCCATATATCAGGCAGTTCATTCACATTCCAGGGTTTGTTTATTTAAGCTCGCTGTCCTGGAGTGCAACACAAATGAAAGCACTTGTTTTGCAAGTGCTGTGTTTCACATCTGTGGCTTTTTCACTGATGCAGCAAAGAAATGATAGTGCTTTATTGAGATTTCTGGTTTCCAGGATGCTGGAAAGTTTATGTTTCATTTTTGTCTCAGATTTTTTGTGAATTAGTCCTCTCATTTAGGGAAAAAATTTCTTCAGCACGTGTTACCTTCCAGCTGCATGTTCCTTTCCATCTGGGATTATTGGAAATAGCACCAGGGTCTTTAGACAGGGGTCATAGGTCTGCTGCTTTTTTTCTCTTATTCCTTCAGCTTCAGCATTTGATGGGTTGAACATTTGCAGAGGGCAACTGCGATATAAAATTTACCTTGTGTAAGTATCCAAGACTTTCACAGGGCTGTATGAAGTAAAACTGGCTCTGTGAGATAAATAAATTTGGCTGAGATTCCTTTCAGAGAGACACAGTTAGTGAGAGCCCGCTGCAAACCTCAGAGATTTTTTTACCCATCACCGTATTAAGTTTGCTTCTTTGTAAACTCTACATCACTGTGGGATGGTTACAGGTCTGCAAGACAGTCCATGTTTTAACATTGCTTAGTTGCCTGCTGGGCTGGACATTAATCCCAAAATGCACCCAGCTTTTGGGGGGTTTGAAGCAAACCTGTCTCATTTTGCAGTGCCCTGGGACAGGTGATAAACAAGGTAGTGGTCTGGGATGGGATTCACCTGATTAGAAGTGGGTGCTTATGGTGTTGGAGTCAGCATTAGAGATCTCAGCAGAGCTGGTGGAGTCAAGTGTGGAAATTACCTTTTTAAGGGTAGAAGTCAGTATTTGGTCTCATGGACTGCCCTCACTGCATGGATTTGTGTTCTCCCTCTCAACAGAGAATGGCCAAGTGTATGTGCAGAAGAAACCCACCATGTACCCACCCTGGAACAGCACTTTTGATGCCCACATCAACAATGGCAGGGTCATGCACATCGTGGTCAAGGACAAAAGTGCTGAAATGGTCTCAGAGACCACAGTGGAGCTCAAGGTGCTGGCAGAGAGGTGCAAAAAGAGCAATGGGAAGACAGAGATATGGGTGAGCATCACTCTCTTCTCCTGCAGGATGTGCTGGGGAGCTGCTGCAGGGCAAAGGGATGTGTCTTTGTGTCTGTGCCAGGCTGTGGCTGTCACCAGCAGCACAGTGGGGTCTGGCTGGAGTAATGTTTTGAGACTACTTGGGTGTGACTTGAGGGAGAGACTTGTCAGAAGAGAAGAGCTTGGCACTTTTATTTTTATTGAAACCTGCCCTGTGCTAGTGAAGATCCTACTTCAGGTGAGCTGTGCCCACGTATTAATCTTTGCTGAGGAAACCCACTGGGAAGAAATGTTAGTATGATTGGCTGAACATAAGTTATTTTATGTTCTCCGGGGAAACAGCTTTAAATTTTTTATCTAATATCAAGTAGCTGATTCACAGCTGCCTGAGTTCAGAGTTATGTGTAGAGCAACTCCTTAAAAATCACTGAAGTTATGGTGGCGTAAATTTGTACAGTCTTCACAAGAATGCTAAATGTAAGGTTGTGTTCCCTGCTAGTCCAAGCAAGAAAGATCTTGTCATAAGTCTTTAAAATGCAGTATCCAGTTTATACATAGTCCAGTGGATTCAGATTTCCAAAGGCACTTATGGATGATGGGTCAGGTAGGTGGGAATTGCCAAGTCCAGAGGGAAGGGCCCCCAAAAATGCCTGAATCACACAGAATGACTGGGTTAGAAAAGACCTTCAGGATCATCGAGTCCAACCCAGCCCCAACACCTCAACTAGACCATGGCACCACAATAATAAGCTTGTAGCATCCGTCAGGTTGACTGTAAAGAAGTTAGACTTGCAGAACTGAGTGCCTAAAAGATTTCAGCATCACCTGTCTGAAGCTGGCTGGGGTTTTTGAACTGTTCCCACCTTCCCCTTGTAGGATCCATTGGGAACAAGTTTTCTCTATAGATAGTGGTGGTCCTAATTTGGTGTCTAAAAAGCTGCCTACATCTTTTGTGGTTTAATCCCATTCATCTCTCCTATCATGCTGCTGAGTGTTTGATATGAGGTGATCAACCCTCCTCTCTCTGTAGTTTCTCCTACCCTACCTTGTTGCCTCACATGGGTATGAGCAACCTGAAAATTAGCATTCATTGCTGTTCATTGGTTCCCACTGGGAGAAAGAGGTCGCTTGAAAGTCATCTGAAAATATTTTTCCTTCTTTGAATGGCTGTTTAATGGACTTTTTTTTCTTTTTTTTTCACTTATCTCAACCAGCTAGAACTGAAGCCTCAAGGGCGAATGCTGATGAATGCAAGATACTTCCTGGAAATAAGTGGCAAGTGATTGTTTTGTTAATTTGTAGCTGTGATTTCTGGGCTGTGGGGCAGACATGGTGTCTTCATTAAAAGCAGAGCCTAAGCTATTACTGACTGATCCATAACAACAAACATAACTGTTTGAAACAAAAGCTCCAGAAAAGTAATTTTTATTGTGCGGTGACTATTCTTCTGTGATTTGCAAGGCAGATTTTTTGGCTGGTTTACCACTAAATGGCAGATATTTCCATTATGCTAAACAAGACAGAACTGATACATAAGGAGCCAGCTCCCCCTGAAATCATTCTGCTTTATGTACTACAAGAAATACATGGAGGGCCTGGAGCATGTCCAGAGAAGGGAATGAAGCTGAGGAAAGGTCTGGAGCCCCAGGAGAGGCTGAGGGAGCTGGGAAGGGGCTCAGCCTGGAGCAGAGGAGGCTCAGGGGGGACCTTGTGGCTCTGGTCCCTGACAGGAGGGGACAGCCAGGGGGGTCGGGCTGTGCTCCAGGGAACAGGGACAGGAGGAGAGGGAACGGCCTCAGGCTGGGCCAGGGGAGGTTCAGGTTAGATATTTGGAAAATTTCTCCTAGAAAGGGCTACATTCTGCTTTGTTGAGGAAATGAGTTTGATTCAAATGCTTGGTCTTATTCTCCCACCTTTGTGGCCAAAATTCTCATATCCTCAGGTGTAGGGTGAAGCTGTGAGGTGCAGATATCTGGAAGACACTTCCATTTATAGAAACAGAGAAGCACTTGAAGCAGCCATGGCCATGCTGATATTTTCTTAACCATCCCTACCTTTAATATAGATTGGACTGCTGTTTGTGTGTTAAAAGGTGTTAGGGAGGCCGAAGCATAGAAAATGCAAGTTGTGCTTCTATAACAAATATCAAGATCAGCATCAGAGCACACAGGGAGCAAGTTCCCACAGGTTACCTGTGTGGCTCCCTGTGCAGTGCAGGAGTGAAACAAAACAGAGATTGAGTTTCTGTGTGAATATGAGATCTGTAGGCACAAGCACATGTAGAAGTGCACGTGAAGGCAGAATTGGTTTGTTTGCTGTCCCAAAAATATTAAATAATTGTGAATTACAGCAAAGACACAGCAAACAGCAAAGCAAGTGTTGGCATGAAAAAATAACAAGAAGAGTATCCTGGGACATAAATATCTGCTTACTGTCACTTGTACATGCACACAGAAAGGATTCTGTTAAATACCTATAAATATATATATGTACACATATACATGTGTGTTTGTGTCCATGAATCAGTAATTATTAATTTTTATGTAATTTCATCCTTTTTAGGGCGTACTTCTTCAGTGCTGTACAAAGTCAGAGTTTTGTGTTTAAATTACCTCTCCTTGTGAAATTTTTCTTCTAGGTTTCAAGAGCAGTGTTATGAATAGTCAAGAGAGCTCAGTGTCCCAAGTCTAAAGTAATTTTAGTGTAGGAATGGTAAATAACTTTTGTAAGTTTCATAAAATGATATTTCTTTGAGTATTCATTACCATGAGTGAATCATCAGCTTCAGTCACGTAGTATTTGGGCAACTGCATTTTCTGAAGGCACCTAATCAGGACAGGGTACACTTAAATACCTTTCCTCTCCTCCCAGATGCAAAGGACCTGGCTGACTGTGAGACTGAAAGCTTCTTCTCCTTGCACCAGCGCAGGGGAGCCATCAAACAGGCCAAAATCCACAACGTCAAGTGTCACGAGTTCACAGCCACCTTCTTTCCACAGCCCACCTTCTGCTCTGTGTGCCACGAGTTTGTATGGTAAATGGAAAAGGATCTGTGCTCCTTCTCCTGTTAGCCCCAGGATCCAGTTCTGGTGTCCATGTGGCGCTTGGGAACGTGGTTTAGTGTTGGATGTGGCAGATCGGGGTTAATGGTTGGACTGGATGATTTTAAAGGTCTTTTCCAACCTAAAAGATTCCATGATTCCCTGTTAAATATCTGTGTTCCTCCTGTAAGACCCTTGGCATCTTACATGTAGAGTTATTGCATCACTTTAAGGATGTGGTCTGCAGTTGTAATCCCAACTGAGAAAAATTCCCCTTACTTTTTAATTTATTTGTTTACAAATATTTTTGGGTTTGGCAAAATGCACAGGCATTTCTCAATGGTCCAGTTTGCCGTTTGGATATCATGAAATTCAGGATGTGAATGTGTGCTGAAAGACTGTGAGAACCATGGAGAATCACTCCACCAATAGATTAAATGAAATAATCTCTACAAAGAGTGATTAAAAGCAAAGCAATTTTATTCTTCTTTGATAATTATTGCTCTCCTTTCTTCTGCTGAGGCTTTTAGACAACTCAGGATTAACCACTGCTCTGTTCATTTCAGGGGTCTGAATAAACAAGGCTATCAATGCAGACGTAAGAAACTTTTTTTTTTGTTTTCTTACTGTCATTATTTACTTAATCTTTTCTTAAGGAATTTCTTTATTAACACCATGACACACTTGCTGTTGCAGAATGTAATGCTGCCATTCATAAGAAGTGCATTGATAAAGTAATAGCCAAGTGTACAGGATCAGCAATCAATAGCAGAGAAACAATGGTAGGTTGTATTACAGTTATTTTTATTGCTATTGTTATTATTTTATTTTATTTTATTTTATTTTATTTTATTTTATTTTATTTTAATTCCTTTTACAAAATCTTCAGTGTCATTCAGACCTCTCCTACATCACTGCAAAGCAATTTCTGATGAAGCAAAAGGACCTACTGGGCTAAGGACTCTGTGATCTGATCTGTGCCCTTTGCTTTTTATGTTCCCAGTGATTTCATTACCTCCTACTTAAGATTTACTTAAATGCAGCTGCAGAATACGCAGTTGCTGAATCAGAACTGACATTTTTCTAATGCATAAACTCAGAGAGAAGTCATGGACATGAGGTGGAGATTTACATGAGAAAACTCTTCACTATCCAATGTTAGGCTGGACATCAGGCTGAATTTTCAGATTTGTGCTTGAACAAATCTGTACTTGTGTTATCTGAAAGAGTCAGTGGGATATCTGATATCTCCACTGTTATTTACCTCATTTTTCTCATGTCAGTTTATTCTAAAAATTTCTTTTTGGTAGGCAAAAACAGATCTTAAACTCCAGATAGGACTATTCCCTTTACCTTGTGTCCTACAACTTCTGTTTATTCTCAGTCCCACGCTGGCTCCTGTTCTCCTTCTACAATTTTTATAGATGAGATTGCTCTCACTTCTCTTCTGACATCTCCAGGGTAGATGTAACTAACTTTGTCATCACCTTTCATACTAAAAGAATTACAACAGGCCCTTCCAGGGAGTGATTCATGACAACAAATGTACACATCCATTTCAGGATGAGGTGAATAATTTTTAAAAGTATCAATGTTTCCCCACTGAGCATTAGGGGAGCCTGGGTATGTTAATGAGGCACAAGCAGTCCTTTGGTCAAGGCCAGGGATGAAATGACCCAATTCCCTCTGAATTGCAGTCACTATGTACCAAAATTTGGGTTTGTGTGCCTGATAAATAATTTCTGCTTGGCAGTCATACACGAGGATTAAAGGGCAGTAGAGAAACCAGCTTCTGTGGTACACATTTGGTTTTCCACATGGAGCTGAGGTGGAAATGAGGAGTGGCTTTTCAGCCTGGCTTTTTTCTTGCAGTTCCACAAGGAGAGGTTCAAGATCGACATGCCCCACCGCTTCAAAGTGTACAACTACAAGAGCCCCACCTTCTGTGAGCACTGTGGCACCCTCCTCTGGGGCCTGGCACGGCAGGGGCTGAAGTGTGACGGTGAGTCCCTGGCGATTGTGGCACCAGCTGAGCATGGGAGGGGTGGTTGTCTTTGGAGGGCAGCAGTCTGAAAATCCAAATCTCATTTATCGCCCTTCTCTGAAAAACCACTATGAGGTGGCACCTAGGAGGGTGAAGGAGTGGTCTACAGGACTGTCCTTCAAGGAGGATCATTCTTCAAGAATGAGGAAAACTGTCCATGTACTGAGAGAAATTTGATCCAGCAGGATGATGAGTTGCTTCCCAGAGAGACAGTGAGCATCACAGTGGCACTGTTCATCTTCCCAAATCACCCCCAGTATGAACTTGCAAGCTCTATTTCCACTGTCAGACTCAAGAGATTTCACTGTCTTCATAATTCCAAACCAATGGGAGGATCCTCTTCTGTGATTACAGTTTATCTCTGAGAAAATGGCTTGTAGTGTTAGTAGCCTAAACCTGCAAAGGCTGATGGATGTGGAAATGCAACCTCTGTCCAGAAGAAAATATAAAAAATAGTCTCCATAGGGAACCAAAAACTAGCTGAGTGCCATCTCAAGAACCCTTTAGGTGGCTGATCTCTGCCCCTGGCCAGTAGCAGCACTTGCCCCTGCCCAACCCTTTACACCCTTCATTGTCCTGACACCTCGTGTTCTTTCTTTCAGCGTGTGGCATGAACGTCCACCACAAGTGCCAGGCAAAAGTAGCAAATCTTTGTGGAGTGAACCAGAAACTGATGGCTGAAGCTCTGGCAATGATAGAGAGCACTCAGCAGGTAAATGGTTTAAGCTTTTTTAGATGCTCTTCTCGTGAGCAAAGACCTCTTCTAGATTTTGGCTTTTGTGAGTCACACTCAAGAAGTCACGGAGTTGTTCATTAGCTCAGCATGTGACTTTTGGCTCAAAACTTTGCTGGTTTCTGTGCCCCAGGCTCGCTGCCAGCGCGACAGTGAACAGATCTCCAGGGATGGACCTCTGGAGATTGGCTTCCCTGTTCCTGTGAAGGATGTGACACCACTTCAGGCCTTGCCAGCTTCAGGAAAAAAAGGTAATTCCTCCTGGTGATACAGGGCAGAGCTTTGTTGTTGTTTGGTTGGTACCTGGTCAGTTGGAGGTGACATGAGTGGGGAATTTATTGCCAAGCTCTAAACAGGATATTTGGAATCCTTCTGATCACCATGGCCAATTTTCTTTCTGATTTCATATTTTTAGGTGGAGGTTGACTTCTGGTAGCTTTGAAAACCACTGATAGACCTCCACTTCACTCACCCAGGAGCTGATCTAGGTGTCACAGCCCTCTGTGGTACAAGAACAGGTGTTTAGAAGGGTAAATAAGAGACTGTGCCCTTTGGACCCCAAGGAGAAATTAATGATGTCCCCATCTGTGTTTATTTTTGTTCTGTTCTACAAGTAGAACTGGCTGTGCTGATGTGAAACAGCAAAGCCTCAGGTGGCTTCACATCTGTTTCACATGCGGGTCTGTTTGCCTGCTGAGTAGTGTTCAGTGTTTTAGAACAGTTACAGCAACGGGATAAATCCAGTGAGGGGCAAAATTTCTTACAAGTTCTTATAAATCTAGGCTAGTGGAGTACTGAAAAAACTCAGAGTGATTCCCCTCCAGGCTGGCTGGAATGGTTGGTCTGGAATGCTTCACATCCAGAGCAGGAGCACAGTATGAAAATGCCACCCTACCTTTTCATTTAGCTTTGCCTAAGGTTTTGAAAAGACCTTGAAAAAATGAAACCTCATCATAATGGCAAGCAGCAAGAAGGACTGGAGAAGACAGGTGGCCAGAAATTAAGGATTTGGTGCCACAAAACAGAAAGACAGATGAAGGAGTTTGTAAAGTGGTTTGTAAATTTTAAAAGAGCTACTGAAGAAGATGCAGTTTCCACTGGAGTAAAGTTTTCTCTGGAGAGAAAGCAGTGTGGGAGCAGAGCCAATCTACTCAGAGATGGCCACCACACTTCCATTTGTCTGAAATACCCTTTTAAACCTCTAAGCAGAATACCTGTGAGTGCTCTGGGGATTTTCTGCTCCTGTCCAGGGGTTTATTTAAGTGCTTTGATGTGTGTTGCAGAGCCACAGGGCATCTCCTGGGAGACTCCAGTGGAGGGCACAGTGAAGGGAGAGTCTCTCATAGAGTCAGACCTGGGAGAACAGTCCCAGGAACAGCAGGAGCACCAAGTGCAGTTAAAACTGACCATTGAAGATTTTGTCCTGCACAAGATGCTGGGGAAAGGCAGTTTTGGCAAGGTAAGCATTGGGAGTGGGACAGCACTGTGTGCATTTGCATGTTGCTTTGTGTGGCACTAAACAACATCTGGTTTGAAGGGACACTTAGGAAAAAACATGGAATCATTTAGGATGGGAAAGACCTCTAAGGTTTTTGCATCTAACTGCTAACCCAGCACTGCCAAGTCCACCACTAACTGTGTCCCCAAGTGCCACATCCACGTGTTTTTTGAACACTTTCAGGGATGGTGACTTCACCACTTCCCTGGGCAGCCCCTTCCAATGCCTGACTAGTGCAGAATTTTTTTCTACTATCCCATCTCAACCTCCCCTGGTGTAACTTGAGGCCATTCCCTCTCCTCCTGTCCCTGTTCCCTGGGAGCAGAGCCTGACCCCCCAGCTGTCCCCTCCTGTCAGGGACTTGTGCAGAGCCACAAGGTCTCTGAGCCTCCTTTTCCCCAGGCTGGGCCCTGCCAGCTCCCTCAGCCTCTTCTGGTGCTTCAGCTCCTTCCCCAGCTCCATTCCCTTCCCTGGACACACTCCAGCATCTCAGTGTCATTCTTGTAGTGCTGGACCCAAAGCTGAATACAGGATTTGAGGTGTGGCCTCACCAGTGCCCAGTGCAGGTCACTGCCCTGGTGCTGCTGCCACACGATGGCTGATAAATCTCCAAGTCTTGAAAGAATCCATCCTCTGGCATGGCTGAATCCTGACCTCCATCTTCTCCTCGCCTTGTCCTTCTTCCTGTCTCATTAGTTGCTCTCTCATGACTGCCTATGAGGCACAGGAATGCCCCAGCTATGGTTTCAACTTCCCCTTCTGTGCAGGTTGATGGATCCAGGATATCCCCAGAGAGCTGTTGGGAAAGGTCTCTGTGCTCTCCCTCTTCATAGGGAGGTGGAAGCATGAGCTGAGAAGCTGAGTGTGGATCAGCTCTGCTTTCCAGAGCAGCAGGTCCCAGCTGGGAACAGGAACTGCTCTTTCCAGCTCTGATCTGTGCTGGAGCCCAAAGCAAATTCTGCAGCAGCCAAGAATTTGTGCTTTTGAAACAAGAACCACCTGTTTTCAGTGGATTCATTAATCCTGATGAATTGTGGATTGTTCCTCCCCATTGCAGATATCCCCTGGGAGGGGACTCATGTTACTCAGTGACAGCACAAAGCAGAGAGATGCAATTTCAGAGGGACTCCCCATTGTATTTTCACAGCCAATACAGAGAAGGAGTATGGATCACATTGCCCACATCCTGCATCTTTCCAAGGGGGAAACTGGACCTTGACAAAGGGCTGCTTTTTGCCTGCTAAATGATCTAGAGCAATTGCTGCAGCCAGTTCTTCAACTGGTGAAATATTTCCTGTATTGGCCTTTCATACTTGAAAGTAATAAAATCATAGAATGGTTTGGGTTGAAAAGGACCTTAAAGACCATCTAGTTCCAGCTCAATGGACAGGGAAATTTTCCACTAAAAAGTGTTGTGTCTACTTGTCATGTCCACAGTTTGCATGGGAGCCAGAGCTGAGGCATCTCACAGCTAAACCAGAGTATCCCAAACCAACATTCCAGACTAACCTGAAATCAAGAGTGTGGATATAATGGAAACATTTTTATTGGAAGGAAAGGATCTCTGGAGGTCTCCTTATCTAAACCGTTCCCCAAAACAGGTCCAGTGAGATGAGGTTGCTCAGGTGTTCATCTGTTCAAGTCTTGAATGCCTCCATTGAAGCACATGTTGTACCTTGTTTTAGCCTTCATGTTGACATGGACTCTCCAAGCCTGCAAGCTTCTGCATCTCTCTGAAGTGCACATTGTGGGTGTGGAGAGGATGGGCCATTTCGTGCCTTTCTGCAACAAAAACTCACCCACGAGTTTCCTGTGCTGGTGTCACTCCTGGTGCCCTCATTTGCTTGGAGCAAGATTCACTTCCCCATAGAGGGGACAGGGTGTGCAGAGCTCAGTGCCAGAGGGGTCTCTCCAGCTCTGTGTGATCCTGGGATGTTGAGGGGCAGATATCTCCCACCACCTCTGTATGTGGTCTGGCATTGCCTTCCTGCTCCTTGGAAGTCACAGCACAGGTCACAAATGCAGCACATTCATTCCCCAGTTTCCCCAGGAGAGCAGTGCCCAGCACAAACATGAGGTAAAAAGGGTGCCTGCAGCATCAGCACTGTGAGCATTTCTGGTCATTCAGTGCAGAGACAGAGGGAGGCTCTGGGCTCTACTCTCTGTCTGGTGCTACAAAGTGAAATGCAGCAGTAGCCAAAAGGGTAAATAAAACTTTTGTCAGGGCTAAAACAAGTCCAAGCTTACTCAGTAAATAGCGTCTGGCAGAGAACTTCAAAGACCTCTTTGATGAATCTTACACATTAATTCAGTCTATAGAAACAGGATCAGCAGGCTGTTAGTGTGAAGATCAGGACTGTCACTGCCTTCCAGGAGAGACTTCTTTGCTCTGTGGTCTCTAGAAAACCCTCCTCTGCTGCTCTGGGTTTCATTTTCCCTGCCTATAAAAACAGACAGAGGTTCTAACTCCTCTGGGACGTGTTTTCCCATTCTCAGAGAACTCCTGCAAAAGCATAGGGGAGCTCACACATAAGCCTGTGTGCTCAGACCTAAAAACTGAGAGGAAGGAGAGAAAGCTATCTGATATAAAACCAGTCTAACTACTGGTGGACATCATTTTCCACCTGCTGAAGATCTGGTGCAGGGTATTTGCATTTCAAATGCTGACGAAGCAATATTGTGTGTTTTATTATTTGAAGTCAGAAAACAGGAAATGTATCTCAGGAGCATTTGCATGAGGATGGTTTCTGTTACCAGAGATGTTTGGCTCTCTGGCATGTCCTGTCCATCCAGGCATGTAGGACCCTGCTCCTGTAATTGCCAAGAACTTCACATCCTTCTCCAGGGCTCAACTTCATAAAACTATTCTGGGTGTGGGGAGCAAACTCAAAGTCTTTAATGGCAGAATAGATATTGTAAATGCGGGTGAACCTGGTGGGAAGAAATGATGATGCCTGACTCCAGTTCAGAAGGCTGAATGATTTCTTTATTATAACTATGCTATAATACATTAATATACTATTTAAATGAGATACTAAAACTACAAACTTACTTTTTCTAACTACCAAATCTAACTCACTACTAACTCATGACCCTGTTCTCCAGAGTCCAGACACAGGTGGGTTGGATGGGCCACCAGGCTCAAACAATCCTCACCAGAATCTAATCAAGCAATCACCCCAGGTAAACAATTCTCCAAACACATTCCATATGGGGAAAAAGAGGAGCAGAAATAGAAATTGTTTTCTCTTTCTTCTCTCTGTGCTGCTCTATGAAAAAATCCTGAGAGAAGAATGTACCTGCCACAAACGGGGCCTTAAGCATCAAAGCTTTTAAGGTGTACCCCAGTGAATTCCCAGGAGCTCAGCTGCCACCCTCACATGGCTGCTCTGAGAGGAGATAATCCCTCTTTCTGAGCAGCTGTTTCCATTTTAGGTGTTCCTGGCCGAGCTGAAGAGCACAGACCAGTATTTTGCTGTGAAAGCCCTGAAGAAGGACGTGGTGCTGATGGATGACGATGTGGAGTGTACGATGGTGGAGAAGAGAGTCCTCTCCTTGGCTTGGGAGCACCCATTCCTCACTCATGTCTTCTGCACGTTCCAGACCAAGGTAAGACAAGGATCTGCCACCTTCATCCACAGCCTGAGAATGCTTTACTGAAATGCAGATGCTTGGTGAAGGGCTTCAGCCTGCTAGGGTCCACTTGGGACATGAAGTGGTGCTCAGGGAAGGGATCTTCAGATAAAGCACTCAGGAAATATCTCCAGAAATTTAATCTACTTTTCCCACATCAGTCTGGGGATGGAATGGTGTATTTGAGGATTATGGCATCCAAGGCTCACTGAGGTAAAATCTGCTGTTAAAATCTGCATCCTGGTACCCTGGGCCAAGGATGTGGAAAGGCCACAGCCCACAGCCAGGGTAAGGATGTGCCCATGGAGCATTGTGCTGCAGCTAGCCTGGATCAAAACCAACTCAAGAAACCCTGGTTTTGGAGGATAAACATGCTGTCATTCACTTCTTTGCCCCTGTTACTGTTAAATGGCATCAGACACTGGTGGTTCTGCAGTTCAGAGCAGCTCCTGAAATCTCGCTTGTGACTCCAAACCAAAATTGAAGTGACATTTAACTAATACACATATTTTCATGGTCCCACATGCCAACAACTGCTCAGCTTCCCAGAGCCACAACCAATAGCCTTAACACCAAAGCACACACAAGGTATAGAAAGAAACAGTGGAAGTTTGAGAGTTTGTCTTCTCTGTCCAGCCTACTCAGACCATTCCTGAGAGATGATTGATATCTCTTAGCTCAAATCCAGGGCAGCACTGTCTCATGGCTGCTTGTTCAGGGTTTTGTTTGCATGCTCCCAGTCCCTGCTCAGCCCCAGGCTTTGGTGGCACAAGGCACTGCTCAGTGTAAGGTTAGGACCTGCTCATGAGGAGGTTCTTCTGCAGGATCAGGAGAAACAAATACAACCTCTGTGGTACATCCCAGTCATCTGTGGGACGTGGCAGCTGTTTAAAGACAGGTTAAATTTATAACAGGGAATGTCTGGGAACTGCTGTAGGTGATGTGACACTGAGCCCAGGCATTCATGTTTAACCCCTTTGGGACTGACAGTGGGGATAATGTGTGCTGGGAATGGATCTTTGCCTGGCAAGGAAAGGAATTAACTCCCTGCTTGAGGGGTGCTGGTTTTCAGAGGAAAATATAAATGCCACAACTACAAAAGCAAAGAAGATCAAGATTTAATTGAAGAGATAAAACATTCACAACAGTCACAGCTCTGTGAGGGAGCTTTTACTCCAGGGATTGCTGCTTGTATCTCCAGAGGGATGCTGACTGAAGCCAGCAGCAGAGCCATGCTGTCTGTGCTCCAGCCTGGTCTGGGAGCTGTAGGTCAGGTTCAGGATGGTACAGCAGGGACAGTCTGGAGATCTGGGTTCAGGCAGTGCAGGCATGCAAGTGTCCCCTTCCCTCAGCAAAAAGAGGAGAGACCAAATGGAGTCGTGTCAGGATCCAGGTGGGATTTACCAACTATTTAAGGGGAAAAACTTAAGGATGGAAAAGCAATGAGTGCCTGAAAAATTCATGGGTGCCTGGCTTGAAAAGCCAGATTTTTTTTTTTTTCTAGACTTGTGGGCAGCAGCAGAGAATTGCCCTCCTGCCATGGAGAAAGAATCCCCATCCATCTCATCCCAAGCCATCGCTGCCACTTTAAAACTGTGTGGTCTCCCCATCTGTGGCTCCACAGAGAGAGGAGCTGGAATGGGGCTGCCCAGACCAAAGCTGCTCTGGCCTCTGGTTGATTTTTCAACTCTTGTTTTTTCTCCACTGACCTTTGCAAGCCAGCAGCAATCATTCAGTGCAGGAAAGCCACCCAGAGC
Source organism: Anomalospiza imberbis (assembly GCF_031753505.1). Classification (NCBI taxonomy): domain Eukaryota; kingdom Metazoa; phylum Chordata; class Aves; order Passeriformes; family Viduidae; genus Anomalospiza; species Anomalospiza imberbis. The sequence goes on along the minus strand of NC_089685.1, from coordinate 3,712,006 downwards.
TGGGAGCCGTGACAACCTTGGAGGGTCTTCTAGGGCTCAAAGGGCAGTGTGGTTGTCAGAATGTCTTTTATGGCAATCATTTTAGGATCATGGAATGGTTTAGGTTGGAAAGGACCTTAAAGATCACCTATTTCCAACCACCCTTCCATGGGCAGAAGCCACAGCACTGCTGTGTAGAGTCCTTCTATGGATTTTAATATTGAAAATATGACATTTTTTTGTTTCTTGAAGTTTCACTGGATAGATAAGTAGTTTCAGACAGAAACATATGTGCCAATGCCTTTCTGAGTCCCTCGTGCTTTGGCTTACCTGAGCTGCTCCAGGTGCTGAGTGTCTCTGCAAAGGACAGTAAAACCAGCAATATTCCTACACAAAAACAAGGACCTCAATAGTCCACATGTTTCCATAGGTGGGGAAAAAAAAGTCCTTTAATCTGTTGACAGTTCTCTGAGCTCTGGGATGAGCTTCTTCCTCACCTCCACCCAGGTAATGAGTGACTGCTCAATTATTTAAATCTGGATAGCTCTCCAGACAGGTTTAGATGGCACCAGGCACTTACTGCCCTTCTCTATTCCAGTGGAGCCTGAATGATCAATGCTTTCAAAACTCAGAATACTTTTCTTGTTTTATTGCATGAGAATAAATGCAAACCCATAGTGTTTGGTGGGGTTTTTTTGGTCCAATCTCTTTTGGAATTTTTCTGTTTTATTTTACTGCAGTCGTCTTTGTATCCAGATATTCAGCTGACATAATTACATACTCTGAATTTTAACAATAAGCTCAAAGAGCTATTCTGCTCTTCTGCTGTATTAGATTTAAAGGGATGCTGTTATGTTAAAGAGGAGGAAAAATATGTTTATAATTCTGTGAAATCCCAAAATCAGTAATGCCAAAACAGTGACTAGCATCCCAGAGCTTATGTTTTATTGTTTTTTGCATTTCGCTGATCTTCTGCCATAAAAATAGGCTTTCCCTTTTTGAAAGTCACTTTTATTTCTGTTTCTTTACTTCATTGACCAAGTTTTATTAACACCCTTTACCTAAATGCAAATTAAATCTTGAGGCATTTTGACTTGCCACACAAAATAGCAACAGAGAAGATTATCTCAACCCAAAAGAGAAGCAATCGTTACTGCAATTTAAAAGAAAATATTACAGAAATGTTTATTTTCTGCTTTACTGTTGTATTATATGTTTTCTTCTGGTGGTGAGCCTTTTTCACATGCTCTGTTGCCCTTGTGTGCTTAATACTGACTGAAAAATCTCTTACAGTGGCAAGAAGGAGAAAAGAATCATATAAATGGGAATGTGGTCCTAATTTGAAAATTCTTTGTCTATGTTTTCCATGGATATTTTCAGATTTCTTGTTAAAATATCTCCTTAGAACTCAGGAATTTTGCAATTCCTGAAATTATCTTTCTTTCCACGCACAATTTCAGTTTTCTTCTCTCTGGCTTGCTCTTGAGGGGCAGGGCTGATTTATTTGCCCTGAATCAGAGCATGGGGTTGGCACGTGGGCATTTCACACCCTTTGGATGTTCAGCTCCTCTGCCTGGTGGTGCCATGGACCTCCTGAACAGCCCTAGGCCCATCCTCCTACTTTTTCTTGGAAACATCTTGTAGTATTCTGAGTACTCTGAGCTTGGAAAAAAAATCTGATTCAAGGCCAAATTTGAAGCAGCTGATGGGAAGTTTTAGGAAAGCTTTGAGAGTTTTGCCTCTTGCAACCAACAGGCAGGAAAACTGGCAAGGTCTCATTCAATCCTGGCCAAAAATTTCAACGTGGTTTAGCACAAATAGCAGCATCTCAGCAGAGCTTTGGGATTTCTACAAGGTTGTGCCAGAGAAGGTGTGAGCAGCTGTAATTATAACATCTAATACATGAAGTTTTTGCAAGACACTTCTAGATGTCAGCCCATGTGGTGTGAACTGGGGGAAGGCATCGGCCAGGAAAAGAGGGCAGCTCACCAGTGGGGTTTTTTAAGTAAAAGATTATTGCCATATTCAATACACATATTGTCATTGCTTCCCCATTGTGCAAGCTGAGGAAAATCAGGCCAAAATGCATTTAGCATTGCCTGAGATTTCTAAAAATCTGCAGTCTAGCTGCACTTGATCCTGAAAAAAATTACTTCCTAAAATAAAAACATTACATTTTTTTTTCTGTTTTTCAACTGCTAAAATATTTCTGCTTCATGGATTGGCTTCTTTTTGTTTCATTTTTAGTCTGGTGATTTTTATTTTTTTTTAATCCACAAAACTTCAGACAAATCTTTCTCTAGCCTTGAGAAAATTAGTCTCTCTCCAAGATTCTGCTGGACACTGATAGGGAAAACCACTTCCTCTTGCAAGACATGGGCTGATAGTGCCTCAGTTTATCAGTGGGTGATGGACTCTGCCTGCTCTGAGTGTGAGTAAAGGTCTTGGAATCTCAGAGCTCAAGTGGAAGCCAAGTCTGCACCTTTATCTCTGCAAATGTATTTTATTTATGTGTATAAATGTATTCCTGTGCTTTGTACCAAGCAGATGGGCACACCACGCTGAGCATCCCAAATGAGCAGCTCAATACACAGCTAGAAATGCTGACAGTGCAAGGATTAGAACAAGGAATAAACAGTGAGAGCAGGGGCTGGACTGGATTATTGGGCAGCTGTAAGAAATGCTGCCATCTCCAGAAGATAGGCTGATATTACACAGGAGAGGGGGGGAAAGTATTTAAAGCAGAGAACAGAATGAAAGCTTGGGTTGCTCTGGTGCAAATTCCAGTGCAGATGAACGCCTGTAGCCACCTCCTATGAAGGAGTAACCCTGTGTTAAGTGTTCCTTGTGACAGTGGACACAGTGAGGACTGCATTTCTCTCTTTCTCACTGGATGGGATGCTCTGATGGGATTGCAGCACTGAGTGATGTGGTGGAAAAGGCTTGAGAGGCTTTTGGCTGCCAGCTATCCCATGAAATAAAATAGATCCAAGGTGTGGATCGGCACCCAGACTGTGCTGAGCTGCATGAAAAGGTGAGACCAGAGGCAGCTGCAGGAATTGCATCATGTCCAGCCTTTCTCTCGGCCAGGGACAGCCTAGTTCAATGGGAATGCAGCAGGATTAGGTCACTTGGTCTGAAGCCTTCTCCCCGTGGAGACATTTGTTAGGGTAACTGATCTAAACACAGGTAAAGACACACTGTCCTGCAGCATTAATTATTCTGACATTCATCCTCCTGGAAGCCCCGGGAAGAAGAATTTTTGCTGCTCAGTAAATGGTGCTCAATTGTGTATTTGTATGTATGCAAGCGCTTTCAAAATGCAAAGAAAACAAAATCTGAAAATCTCTGCAGAAAAGTGCTCTGGAGGGCTTCCAGCTGGTTAAAGGATTTTAAGAACCTGTTAAAGAATGTACCTTCAAAAGATCAATTTAAATGCTGCCTGCTTTATACTCATTGTTTATAAAGTTGAAAGCATCTCTGATAGTGACTATTCATTCTCGCAGCAGAGCAGGAGCAGGTTGGTTTAACTCCATCCCTGCCATGTCCTGCAGAGGCTGAGGGAGCAGGTGGCTCTGTGGGGAGGAGCTCAGCTCGGCACAGGCACTGAGGGATTGAAAGGGCAGGAGGCTGAGTTCCTGCAGTAATCCAGGCTTTCAGCACCTGGCTGGGGAACAGTGTTATTTTGTGTGCAGGAGCTGTGTTATTTTGTGCAGGACGCTGCTGCCCTCTCTGTGTGCCGTACAACCTTGTGTTGTAGGGCTCTGTCTGCTGCAGGAGCAGCACTTCACCCTCCCACAGAAGAGTTTTTCCTGTTCCTGGTGCTACAATGGAGAAAATCTCTGGGAGATGGTCTAGAAGTAGGGAATGGCTGATACATGGATGCTCTAAGACAACTGGTGTTAAATACATCAGGAAGTGTTTGGACAATGCTCCCAAGCACATGGTGTGATTCTCAGGGGTGTCCTGTGCAGGGCCAGGAGTTGGACTTTGATGATCCTTGCTGGTCCCTTTCAACTCAGAATTTCTATGATTTTATAACTATCCTCATGCAGTGTCCATCCTTGAGTGCAGGAAGAGCCTTTACAATTCTCCTTGAGCTCTGTGGTTGCAAAAGATGGTCCTGAGGTCTGCCATGAGACCAAACTTTTTCTGTTGTGTGAGTCCAGAACCATGACCAAAAGTCTGGATTGAGCATTTGCTACCCAGGGATGCTCCCACAGGTGGTCAGCAAGTTGTCTGTCACCTGCCTGCAGGGCAGAGGGGCAGGGCACTCTTTCCAAGCCTGCTGCAGAGCTGTGTGGGTCTCACCACTGAGGAACAACATTCCTGCTTGTTTGCTCAACATCCACAGGCAGGACCACTGCAGGGGATAAGGGCATGGCAGAGCCTTGAGACTCAGAGAATGGTTTGGGTTAGAAAGGACCTTTGAAGGTCATCTAGTCCAGCTGCCCTGCAGTGAGCAGGGACCTTGACAGACTCCAGCAGCAAGCAGGAGCCACGAGCTAACTTTTCCAGGACAAGAGGAAGTGAAGCTGGAGCCTGTGTGCAAGAATGTCCTCTGCACCACTCTGACCCTTTGACCTCCAGCACTCTCTTGAATTTTCAGTGGTTTCAAGAATGGGGTTTGCTACTTCCCATATTTAATGTGTTCTGTGGCTCTGTGGATCTCAGACCTAGGAAGCTGACTCCAGGAAGTTGTTGCTCTTTGCCCTTCTTGGTTACACCTCAGCACTCATAATGACGTAGAGCTGATCTCAACCAGTTCTCCCCCACGAGCTATTCTAGGCATTTGCACTTCTTAAGAAGCAAGGGGAACTTCCAAGCCCCAGAGCAGGAAAGTCAGAGTGATCCTGTCTGTATTTTCAATAGGGTTTATGTACCACTCTATAGTACCTGATATAAACTTTGGTACTAAACATCCTAAGTAAAGTTTGTATTCTCCAGGCTCCATAGCTTAAGGCAGTTGAGCAAAAGGGTTTATATATGTGGATGTAAATTAGTCTGAGGGGTTGCTCCACCTTTTCTTCCCTCAGAGATGATGCCAGAGCCCCCAGTTTTGAGTCAGAGTCCCTGGATTCAGTTAAACAGGTACATCAGATGGTTGCTCAAGTCCATGAACAAGCAGAGCGTGACTGCTCATTCTACTGGATAAACATGGATTTCAAGTAACAGTTAGAGATGTAGTCAAAATCAGTGGACTTTACAGGGGAACTGAGGGGTTTTCTCCTTCCCAGCCCACTAAAGCTGAGTCTGGCCCATTTCAAGACCCATGAGGTTTCTTCAGTCTCAGCAGTTCAGATGTGGTTACTGGTGTGTTGTTGGCTAAATCCCATCACCTCCCTGTGTACCTTCCCAAAGATCATCTGTTCAAGTATTTTCCTGAATGGGCTCCTGAGCTCACGTTGCTTCCACGATTTATACATTTCTTCACTAAATTTCCCACCTTCCTTTGGCCTTTTTACTTGCTGGAACTCATTTACATGCACAGCCCCCTGCAGATGCAAGAAACACTGAAAACCTGCACCCATCTGGTTTAGTGTTGGAATTTGTATTCTTTCCCCAGGAGGCCAGATCTGGCTTTGAGCTTGTTGGATGACAGGTGGGGTTTCCAGTGAGTCCATTTAAATAAGAGTGCTGTAATTAAGAGGATCTGGCGAAAGAAATTGCACAAATTAGAGCAGACAGCTGTTGTTTGAAAGGAACAAGCACTTTTGTGGTTTTTTAACATAGCCAGCTCTTGGCTTCCTGCCAGAGATACTTACATTAGATCTTATGGATAAAAATTTTCAACTGTTAGAAATATAAGTGAAAATAACTCTGTTTCCCCCCCAGAAAAAATGTAATGGGCAATAGGCAACACAAGGAAGATACTCATAAACTTTATAGCATAGCCTAGAGATGACTGACTTCAGGTGTGCACAGAACAGAGAGAGGCTTTTGAGGGGAAAAAATACCACATCCACTTAGTTTTATTCCTGCTTTTATGCACAAAAGGTGAGATTCCCAAAACAGAAGTTTAAACTGGGACCATAGCTCAGTGTGCAGATCCTTTTCCTTCAGAAAAAATGTGTCCTTTCTGCTTTCTAGAGACAATTCAGTGTGGAAGGGATCAATCCAAACCAGCTTCTGCAGGGTTCTGGTGGTGAGTTTTGGCTGATGAAGCTGTGAGAGGATCAGTGTCATGTACATGACCAGCCTGGTCTAATGGGAGGCATCCCTGCCCATGGCAGGGAGTTGGAACTTCAGGGGTCTTTAAGGTCTCTTCCAACCCAAACCATTCAGTGATTTCATGATTCTGTATCAAGGGTTGGAAAAGAAACCTCAGTGATCAGTTCTGCCCATTATACATAGAGAGATTCCTTCATTTCTCTGTACCAGGAGGAGAGTTTTTCACTGCCCTGGTCAAACGACTGATGGTTGCATGAAACTGGGGACCAGAACTCGACTTTTTCCAGGCTTCTCTGACATGCAGGTGCTCAATGGGTATCTAGAAATATGATTAAATCATTGCTTTCCCCACCAGCAAGTTACGTAGAGAAGCTTTCAGGCTTAAAATCAAGCATGTGCTTAAAACAAATTGCTGTGTCTGTTTGGTGTCTCTGATAACTTGAAAAAGTCAGACCCAGGTGCCTCCACAGAAGCTCTGCAGGAATGCAGGTGACACCAGCTTGAAGTCACACCACTGGATGGGTACTGTACTGGGATGGGGGCCAGAGGAGAGATCTGGGAGTGACTTTTGCCTTTTCCACTAGTCCCCTGAGAAGCTTGTCCATCTGTCCTTCTGCTGTACAGGCACTGTAAAGCTGCTGACCCCTTTCTGTGAGCCTGGAGCTCTGCTGGTAAAAATCCACAGCCCCAGCTGGTTATGATGTGGCTTTGCAGTGTTTGCTAGTGGTGTTTATAGAACTCAGAGCAGGGAGTGTGAGTATGGGCTTAGGGAACCAAGAGGAGAAATGTAAAAAAGAGCTGCTTTCTTTCCAAAACCCTCAGTGATACTTTCCTTCTGCTTTCTGAGCAGTTTGATTTTTTTTTTTAATATTTAAACTCTTACCTCGCTCTTCACCATCCCTTATTTATTCTCACCTTGTCCCCTTGTCTAGGAAAACCTCTTTTTTGTGATGGAATACCTCAATGGAGGAGACCTCATGTTCCACATCCAGAGCTGCCATAAGTTCGACCTTCCCAGAGCAACGTAAGATGTTTATCATTGCCTTTGGGCCTGACTTGATTTTATTCCCAGCTCTGCTACTGCCCTGCAGAGGAAATCTTGGGCAGATGATTTTGCCTCTCTTCACCTTGCCCAGCTGAAAAGTGGGGAGGATGCTTGTGCTGGAAGCCAAGTTCCTCTCTATCCCAGCTGTCTCCAAACTCAACAAAGCTATACAGGCCATCCTCCCAGCTCAGTGAAGGACTGGAGTGAGTCACCTCCTATCCTCTTTTCCCTCCCACAGAAGACTTTTAAACTCCATCCACACAGTTGGTTTCACTCAGACACGACCTTGCTTCTTTACAACACTCTGTAGCCAAGCTGCAGGACCTGATTAAGCTGAGGTTCCCAGCCCAGTAGTCAGAAGTGAAGCTGTTGTTTATTAGAAGTAATGGGATTTTCCCTTTTTTCCCCTTAAAGTTCAAGGGGGTGGGGTAAAATCCTATCAAAAGCACAAAAAGTTAATTTAAACAAAGAATTAATATACCAGCAGAGAATTAAAAATATATTTAGCTTTGATTAAAGTAAATAGAAGAATTAGAATAAATGAAAGGTGCTTTTGATCCTTCTGCAAGCAAAAGGTATTTTGAAAGCTAATATTGAAACCACAATAGGAATTACTTTTATTTAATGATTTAATAACAAAAACCCAACACCGTCTTTTAAATCAGTGTTTGATGATATTTTTCAAATGCATTTGAATGTCCAGAATTAAGGGCCAATGCATTGAAGACTGAGAGAGCAGAGCTGTGCCACACTGGATAGGGATATGATCCTCTGGTTTCATTCCCTTCTGGGACAGCACTTTCATTCTTCACACTGATGCTGCCTCTTTGCATCATGATGTGGTGGTGTCCTTTGGGTAAAAATGTGCTGAGAACAACGACTTCAAGCTCAAAAAAACTCCAGAGAACGGCCACCAGCCTGCTGGATAGCCCATATTATGGATAAACTTTCAAAATCAGAAAAAAATGTCTTCATTAAAGTGTGGTCAGTCACTGGAACAGGCTGTCCAGGGAAGTGGTGGAATCACTGTCCCTGGAAGTGTTCAAGAAGTGTGGATGTGGCACCTGGGGACGTGGTTTAGTGCTGGGTTAATGGTTGGACTCGATGCTGGAGGGATTTTCCAGCCTAAATAATTCCAGAATTCTGAGATTCTTTGAAAAGTAGGTCATAAATCTGGGCAGGGAAGAAGGCAGGGAGTCTGTCTGTGCTCCTCATTCCAGATTCCCCCCTGCTTTTGGGAATCTCACATCACCCATCAGTAAAACTCAGTCACCCCAAGCCTTCTGCAGACACTCCAAACCTTCTGGGAACCTAATGAAATTTTGGCTTTTGTGGGGGCAAGGTTTCCATCTTTTTGGGTCTAGTTGAAAAAATCTTTGGGAAGCTCCTGTTCTGACTTGTGCCTTCTGTCATTCAGGTTTTATGCTGCTGAAATAATTTGTGGACTCCAGTTCCTCCATTCCAAGGGCATAATATACAGGTAATTTAACTCTTTAGTGTAATTAATATGCTAAATGCTAAACCTTTTCTGCTTTTCCCTGCAAGCACCAATGCCAGCAGAGAGGCTGTTTTTTGGCTGTACTTACTGGTACTGCAATTCTCTGCAGATTTCCCTTTTACATAGTTTGGGTGTTTCATTTTGAAGAAAGAGTGTAGAAAAGGCAGTTTTGATCCTTCTTTCAGAACCCAGTTCTATTTCAGTTAGCATTAAAACAAAACCTTGGATGCATTTACACAGAGCCATTCACACAGTGCCCAGTGTAGGCACCTTGTTTAAGCTTTCAACATATCAAGGTATATTAAGGTAAAGTCAGACACAAGAAATTTGTTACATCTGCTGTGCTGGTTACCTTGGGACAGTGGTGACAAGCTCAACTCAAGTAACAAAAGCAGGGAGACAGTGATGCATCTTAATTTTGTATTAATTTTGTGCACAATGGGGAGATGGGATTCATCTCACCATCATGAATCTGAGTTGTCTGTTAAGTTCTTCTTGTAGTAAGCAGAGAGCAGAGGGCATTTTAAGGTTCATCAAGCCTGTGTTAAAATGTGTATGGGAAGTGCCCAGTTCTACCAGAAATTAGGCCACAGTCTGATTTCCCATGACCAAGAGGAGGAACTGAATTTTTGGGGAGCTCTGGTTAAGCTCAGCCTCATGGCAAAATTCAGTTACTACATTGCAGCCTTTAAAAGCAGAAAAGAAATAACTTGTCACAAATAAATGAGAAATCTCCCTACAGCAACGATGTTTGCTGAACCCAAAATGAGTTTATTTCAGTTTTTGTCATGTAGCATGAACATTAGAGCAAATGCTAAAAGTAGATGACTTGCTCACAATCCATTCTCCCTTTAAAACACGAGTTTTGATTTTTATTAGTACTCATGTGGGAGCCATTTATAGTCTTTATTGACCAGTGATGGTGATTGCATAAACATGAGATCAATATCACTGGCATTAAGCTAAGATGATCTCTGGGGCCTCAGCAACTTTTCTGGCTCCAATTATTATTCTCCATGAGTGAAGGGAAAAATTTTCTGGTGCCCAAATCACTTGGCCATGTCTGTTATTTTTAGTCAGTCTTCTCAGAAAATCTGATTAAAAATACCTGCAGGACATGGTGACTTTATGGCAGGGCTGCTAATGCTGGCATTTTATTTATAATTCACATTTTTAGTTGGAATCACTGCACCAGTGCTGTGCTGGGATTTGGGACCCATTTCCTCCTGAAAGGAGAGGGGTGTTTAGAGTCTGGAGCCTTGGGAATTGAGGGAAAATTGGGACATCTGGGCATTGGGTAGCGTGTGGATGGGAAGAAATATCTCATTCCCAGGAGTTGGTGATATTGCTTTGGGTGTCAAGCATTGAGAGAAAAGGTTTAACCAGTCCTAACCTCTTCCCTTTTTCACTGAAGACAATGACAACGGGGCCAGCTGAGAGCACATAGTCATCAGTATCTGTGTCAGAGCAAACTGAGCACTTGGGAAAGTGAATAGAAATAATTTTTGAAACTACATCTCTTGCAATGCCGTAAGAATAATGAATCCAGCTGTTCTGTCTCATGCACCCACGTTTGGAAACATTGGCTTAAATTTTAACGAATGAGCCGAGGTATTTTTTAGCAGAAACTCCAGTCCCTGCAGCCAATGAGTTTGAGACTCATCAAAATAATGAAAGCAAACTGTAGGTGATGGTTTTTTTTTTGTTTTGCTTCGATCTACCGGATGAATAAAAGCAGTGCTGGCAGCCCGAGATTGATCACAACGTTGTAACTAAAATAAGCCATTCCAGCTGGAAATTGTGACAACATGAGTGCCTGCCACTTGGAAGGCAAATGTGTTGGTTTTCTCTGTATTTCTCTTTGATTGATGACTCCCATTTCGTCTTGGGCCGTGTTCTTGCAGCAGTGAACAATTGCCCCGTGACAATTTAGTGTGTGAAAACCACAATGTCCCCCACCCTGATGAGGACCTGGCCCAAGCAAGACAAGGAGCTCTGCACAGAGGGAGGCTGAAGAACCATCTTCCCTGCAATTGTGGGCCATTATCCTAGGAGCATCAAGCATTAGAAATTACCTTTTTGAAGAACATTTCTGAAAAAAGCCCACATTGTAAAGCAGTTGTCGGCGGGAGGGTGTCCCTGCAGTAGCCTCCTTGTTAGGCCTCTGGCCTCAGATGTGGAAAATCACAGATTCACAGAGTGGTTTGGGGTGGAAGGAACCCTGAAGATCCCCAGCCCCCTTGCCATGGGCAGGGATGCATCCACAGGATCAGGCCCCAACCAACTTGGCCTTTTGGCCAAAATACGTATAGACTGTGAATTAGCATGAAAAATAACAGTTACACCCTCAGGTGTGGGTATAAGCAAATGTGTCTGGGTGCTTTGGGAGCCCCGAGAAGGAGCAGTGACTGATATCACAAACCAGGCAGTGCAGGAATGTGTGTGCTCACAGAGAAGGTGACCCAAATTCTACCCACATCCCCAATTAAGTGCAGGATCACTGATCCAAACATTTTACCTGGGCCGTTATATCAAATAAAAACAAAACCTTTAGGTAAGATCTAAGAAAATTAACATAGAAACCATGCCAGCCTTCCTTTCTTTCTGCCTTTTTCTTTTCTTCTTTACAAGCTTTTCTCTCCTTTCAGAGTTAGTTCCCACTTGAGGACCTCTTTGTTCTCCACCAATGGTCATGGTTCATCACCTCATTTGCTTTTATTTCTTTCTCTGTGCATTTCTATTTTCTTCCTCTCTCTGGGCTCTTTGCTTCCCAGAGTAGCTCAGAGCCTGAAAACTCAGACAACAGCCTGGCATCTGAGTGTGAAAGGCTTTGTAAATCCCAGGGTTCAGATGGTGCAGCCCAGCAGTGGTGGGGGCTCTGCTGATGTCTGGGATTATTCTGACCCTCTGCAGGGCTTGTGGGTCCTTACTTCTTGTGACATTTATAGAAGGAGATCTGGCAGCAGCTTCAGAGAGAATATTGAGATTCCCAGGGGATGAGAGAGTGAGGATTACCTGCTCTCATTCTCCAGGTTGTGTTAGGGCAGGAGCACCAGCTGGCACATAGCCCTTCTTAGATTCACTATTGTGCATCCTTGAAGCAAACAGCTTCTAAAAGCTGTCTTGGGTGATGTGATCCCTGGAAGTGTTCAAGGCCAGGCTGGATGTGGCTTGGAACAACCTGGTCTAGTGGGAGGTGTCCCTGCCCATGGCAGGGGATTGGAACTGGGTGATCTTTAAAGGTCCCTTCCAAGTCAAACCATTCTGTGATTCCATGATTCTGTGTCCTCTCCAGCAGATAAATCAGTGCTGCAACAAGAGATATGTGGAAAAGGGATGCTGAAGCCCAAGAGAACAGTTCCTCATTTATCCCTCAGGCTTCCTTTGTATTTCCAGCATGTAGGCACTACACAGAGGCAGAGAGCAAGTGTAATAAATATAAGCTGCTAAAATAACTTGGTGTGCTTCACACTTTGAAGAATGGGGTTTTCTTCTCTTCCTCCACAGAGACTTGAAGCTGGACAATGTCCTCCTGGACAATGAGGGGCACATCAAAATTGCTGACTTTGGGATGTGCAAGGAGAACATGTTTGGAGATGCAAAGACAAGCACTTTCTGTGGGACTCCTGACTATATTGCCCCTGAGGTAGGTGTGGGGCACAGGGAGCTCAGCAAGTGCTGTGGGACAGGAAACACATCTCCAGACAAAACTGTTGTGCATTGGTGGAGGTTGCAAAGAGTAATAACCTGGTTTGGAGCAGCTCCAGGCCAGAAACTGGATTTCAGCATGGCTCAGAGTCTGTGTTGCTGTTTGGCATTGCTTATTTTTGTGGCTAATTTTTTTTTTTTTTTGGTGCAGATGAAACTTGGCTTAAATCAAGAAAGAGAATGCTTGATGGAAATTATTTTTGGGCCATGGCAGAATAAACTCCAAGAGGTCCTGCAATTGAGGGACAGACATAGCTTGAGGAATGCTGACTGTGCCCTTTCCCTTATTTCTTTCAATTTTTAACTAGACATAAACTTGTTTTTTTTTTTTTACCTAGAAAATTTAGGTGTTTTAAACTAGATCCCTCCAGAAAATAGAAAGTTTCCTTAACCTGGTGACTTCACACAATGATAGATCTTACTATGGAGAGGCTTTGACTAATTAGTTGGCCAAAGAAAACAATTTTTAGCTCAGAGAAAAACGTACAAGTCATCCATGCCTCATGTCTGACATCAGTCTGAAATCCATTTATTTACCTTTCAAGATTCCATTTTGTAATTTTATTGTTTTCATGATGGATATTGGTATTTTCCAAAGAGTTGTCAAAGCCTTTAGGTTTTTTTTCCCCCTCTACTATAATTCCTTGGTCCTTCACTGTGCACTGAGGGCTCGAATCTGGCTGAGGTTACACCACTGCAGGCTCAAGGGTCTCTTCAAATCAATTGGATTTCTGTTGCCTAAGAATGGGTGTAAGTGTGCTCTGCAATCAAGCTGCAATTGTCTGTTATTCTACTTCTGTATGCCTTTATTTAAGAAAAAAAAAAAGCTATTTTCTGCTCCTAAAAAAAATATAGCCAAGTTTTGATCCATTATCTGTGATTTTATTTTATAGAAAAGAGAAAAAATAGTTCAGAGCTTTATTTCTACACCATGTTTATTTTAGGCATTCAACGAGTGCATATAAACCATTTTATCTCTAAATTGAAAGCACTTCTGGAGTTTATTGATCATCTCTCCTGCCACAGGCAGGAGCACTGGACTCTGTCAGTATTTCACTGCAGCTGCTGCCACTGTAATTTGTTACAGACCCAGCACCGTGGCCACAGCCATGCAAATAAGGGGGTTTTGGGTCAGTAGACAAGCAATTATTTTTTCATTTCAAAAAATACCTGACGAGAAAAAAAAAAAACCAGCCTGAAATGAAATTACTAAGTTTATTTTTGTCCCAAAGAATTTAAAACAAAATAAACCTTTTTCTTTCTGACTGCCATAAAACACTTCAATTTCACATACTCAATTTCCAGATACTTTAGACTTTTAAAGAAAAAGCCTTATAAAAATAATTTCTCTTTTCAATAGGAAAGGTTGGGATGATTTTGTTTGTAAGTGATCCAGAAAAAATATATTAAGGGGTTTTGCTGATTTTTTTTTTTCTTTTGGCTCTGAGTGGAACTCATTATATATATGACAACATACGTTCAAATCTCTTTTTTGTCCTTTTGGCATCTCCTCTTCTGGAGACAGATGTAGTATAGAGCATCCCACTGCAACAAAGATGTGGGCTCAAGAGTAAAGATTGTGCCTCAAAATTAAGTTTTCCCCTCTACAGCTCTCAAATTCTGATAAGAATCCTACACACCACAGTCATCATGTGAACCTTTAGATATCTCCAATGTAAAAATCTGTTTTTGAGGCTCTTTGAGAACCAAAGGAGACAAACAGGGGTTGTATTTTACAGCAGGTAGATATTTATCTGGATGTTTAAAACTGGGCAAATTCCCTTCCTTGGCCATAAAAGGAGCTGGTGATAAGTGGTTCAGCTCTAGATATCTCCACAACAGACATCTAAAGGCAGGTGAGATTAATTTTGCTTCTCCAGAGAGGAAGTTTGAGAACTTGGTGGTGGTCCTTTAGGCCCTGGTGAGGTCGTCATTCCAGCTGGACGTCACTTTATAGGTGACACTGAAAGGTGCAAACCAAGGGACCAACTGAGGACAAATTTCCATTCCTCCATCTAAAACCCAGCTGGTCTCAAGAGGACACATCAGCAACCCCTTTCATGGTTTTCCTGGGAAAGATTTTGCTGGGGTAGATTCACACTGTTTTAAGTGACTGATGGTCCTAAAGTACCTTTATGCTGCCACATTTGTAATTTTAAAACTCAGCTTGTGTCACTGGAATCTATCCCAAGATGCTGATACCTGATCATTTGTCTTCTTGGACTTCACAAGCCTGATTTGAACCCTTGGAGAGCAGGCTAAAAATGACTTCTCATCTCTTATATTTGAGATTTCTCTGGTAGCCAAGGAGTTGTTCAAGTCACGTAAGAATTACATGCAGCCTGTTGTCTGTAGTGCCAAGGACTGTTTTGGCACCCAGCTGTGGCTGTGCCTCGTTGCTCCAGGAGCCACATGCCCTGCTCCACTGGCAGATTTCTGGCTCCTGCTGCAGGCAGGGGGAAGCACCTCTGATAGAAGCAGCTGTTGCAAGGCCACAGTCTGGCCACCCTCCTGAAGTTGAAAAACTCATGTCAGACATTTTACTTCTGCCTTTGTGGCTCCTCTTTCTGGGCAGATATTGCTGGGGCAGAAGTACAACACCTCCGTTGACTGGTGGTCCTTTGGTGTCCTCCTGTATGAGATGCTCATTGGCCAATCCCCTTTCCATGGCCAAGATGAGGAGGAGCTTTTCCAGTCCATCCGTATGGATAACCCCTTCTACCCTCGCTGGCTGGACAAGGATGCAAAGGACATTTTGGTGAAGGTAAGAACCACCACCCATCAAATGGAAGTCTTTCTGCCAGAATTACTGTCTTCAATTTGTTTAACTTCAGCCCTTGTAGAGATGAACAGATTTAGTTTAGTCACTGTCTTTCCTGAGGCATCAAACCACACCTCTCCCATAAGGAATTTGTATATCTTCCTTCTCCTGATTCATGATGGTGGCTCCTCACAGACACCACGAGAGATCAGTTTCTTTTGCAGAGCAGTCCTTAAGGTGCAAGGCTCGATAACTCCTGGAAAAAATACTTCAAACTAAGGGTTTCATCAGACTGAGATGTTGAACATCTCTTTTTGGGGCACATGCTGGCACCTTTCTGCCCAAACAGCCAGTACTTCTGTCAGGAGTAGAGGTAGTAATCATCTTAATACCAATCAGTAAACTTCCTTGTTTAGGAAAAAAAAAAAAAATCCCAACATTTTCTCCATATGGCCTCTTCTCATTGCACTGACTCTGGATAATTACACATTCCACCCTGCATTATGACTGTGTTATCATTAGAAAATTTAACCCATGGGATCAACATTCCAGCTTTTTGTAAGAGAGCCTGAGAGGAGACTGGGAGCGAGAGGGAACATCCGCCAGCACGCCTTTTTCCGGGAAATCAACTGGGAAGCTTTAGAAGAGAGAAGGATGGAGCCCCCTTTCAAACCAAGAGTGGTAAGGATGGATCTTCTTTCAGTTCCACCCATCTCAGGTCTTTTAAACTGTGCATTTCTACTGGTTGCTTGACCTGATCCTCACAATACTGCTTTGTGGTGGCTGCAAGCCCGGGTCAGGCATGCCCACACCTGAGAAATCATAAATTACTCATTGCTTCCTCAGTTACTGCAGCAGGGTAACACCTTCCCATCATCACAGAACTGCAGCCCATTCTGAAGGGATTATCTTTCATTGCACTGCAGAAGGTAAAACAGTTCAGGAACCAATTGTTTGGCTACATCAGAATAATTCTGACTATGAAAAACAGTCTCGTTAAATTATTAAAGCCCTGTTAATAATAATAATAGAATTTAATTTGACAAGCACATCATACTTTCATTTTACAGCCTTCCACAACTGTTATACAATTGGTGAGTTCAGTCTGCCATGTTACAATGCTGTAACATCCCTGTCTGGCAGAATTCCTGAATCACAGGCTCAGTGCCTCCTTCATAATATTTATATTTACTGGCTCCCAGCTGAAGGATGAGTTGAGCCCATAGGAAGCAGCCTGATAGGGCCAGTACAATTGTAATAAAGATCTGACTGTTAGTGGTTTGACGTAATTTTTTTTTTCCTTTTCTTGAAGAAATCTCCAAGTGACTGTAGCAACTTCGACAAGGAATTCCTAAATGAAAAACCCAGACTGTCCTGTGCTGACAGAGCACTGATTAACAGCATGGACCAAAATATGTTCAGCAACTTCTCTTTTGTGAACCCTAAAATGGAGAAAATATTTTCCTGAGACCTGCCTTACTGAAGGAATTCTCTGTAATGATTTGAGTAGCACTTTGTCAACTGAAGACTGTGCATGGTTGTTTTTATCAAGAACCCTCAGAAAGAAATCACCTCAGTGAACGTTTGTACCATGCCTGGAGGCTTCCGGCTTTTTCCAGTCCATAGCAGATGCCAGCCCACTCTTCATTGATGATAAAGTTTCTTTGTGGTATCTTTTGGTCTCTCTTCTCTCTCTTCCCAATGTTCTTGAAGTTGAAAGCATCTGAAAATGAGGAGGTGCCAAAACCTGTTCCCCACTACTTGTACACACAGCCAACAGGTTTCTCTGTAAGGAAAAATAGGTCTATTTGAGCTTCTGGATGTCAGTGCCCATTTCGGCAACTCAGACCCAGACCCACCTTCTTCTGAAGGAAAAGTGGTTTGCTCAAGGCCTGTGGGTATCAGGGAAGACTCAGGTTGGATGCTTTGGTAACCTCCACTTGTACATGTGCAGAATTGCCAAAGTGTGCACAGCTTTGAAGAAGAAATTTACTCCCTACACCCTTTAAAAATGCTGTTCAGAGGTGTTAGGACTCAATTTTTCTCCATGGGACAAAGAGACTTTTTTCAGGTGCCCATTCCACCATCTGCACATCTCAATGGATTGTTACCAAAGGGAGTGCCAAGATTGGTACAGAAAACCAGAGGTTTACACTTAGTGCCTGAGCAGGAAGGTTGGGAAGTTGCAGAATGCTTCAAGAACCCTGTTCTAAAGCTTTAAGTGTCTTCTGATACACCAAACTCAGGGCAAGGTCTCAATGGGGCTTTCTGACATTTTAACCTAAAACCAAATTAGAAAAATGCAACGTTTCCCCAAACCATTGTTTTAGCACTGTAAAAGTGGCCTTCCAGTCACAGAATTGGAGTGTTTCACTTGAAAGGTACTAACTGGTCCTGCAAAGGCTGATTTACTTTCTCTAAATGATGTCCCAGCTCTTGGGCACAGGTGAACGAGCTGCACACGATGGTCACAGGGCAGGAGGCACATCAGGTGAGGGTGGCCCTCACCTCCACCATGTGACATTTTGCTGTGTGTTCTGTCCCTTTGCAGTCTGTGGGAATGTGGGTGGGTTTAAAAAAAAACTATTTTCTGCGCTCCTTTCATCATGGGGTCCTTTTAAATAAAGGTGCACTGTTTTCTGAGGTTGGAGATTTGTGAAACCACCCAGTTACTGCTTGTCACTGAGATATCTGTGCACAGCTGGGTCAAAATCAAGTCAGAGGCTAAAAAAGAAGATTTTTAAACAACTTAGATTTAGGCAGTCACTCAAGTTGGTGTTGGGATCTATTTGAAAAATGTAAATTTGGAGCTTGTTGCATCAGCCTCCAGTCCACGGAGAAGAAAAGCTCCAGAAGGTGAGTTATCCCAAAATCAGGTTCCCTTCAGATGCATCTTCCTGGTTCTGCAGGTCCAGGCTGTCAATTTGGGCCTCCCAACAGGATGAATGCAGCCTTGCAGGCAGCGCTGGGATATCACTGGCAGTGACTGCAGGCACAGAATCCAGCAGGAGCAGGGGCTGAAGTGCGTGAAGTCAACAAGAAGAGCAGAACACCCTGAGAGAGGTTCCAGTCCAGTGACTCTGATGAAATCCTTGTTTGTGCTGTATGAAATGCAGGAGGGGGCAGCTGTGCTCGCAGTTTGTGGAGCTGGTCATCATGTTTAATTAGAACGGTTAACATGAATTTTTTTAAATGCCAGTGCTGTTTGTACAGCTTAATAAAATGTTGTGTATAATTGGGAAATGGGCATTGAAGTGATTAAATAGGGACAAAGAACAGAGGTGCTTAGAAAAGCCATTAAAATGGCTCTGTGCTGTCTGGGGAACATTCCCCAGGGGAATTTTGACCTGTAAATACACAGCAGAAGTAAGCACTTGAACAACTACTACTCCACAGGGCAGTATCTAAACCAAGGATTTGGTGCTGTGCAAAGGTACCCAGGAAGAGAGTGAAATGTTCATTTTTACTACCAGAAGGTGACACAGATCTGAATGGGATCTGGTATCTCAGAGGGGTTGCAGAGGAGATGTGCAGAGGTTTTTATTAAAAGAGGGTGACTTTGGACATTTTCCTTTGACACCCAAAAGAGGATCAGTCAAGTCCTGTGAGGGCCTGAGTGTGTTCATGACTCTGATGGAGTCTGGCCAGCCTGGTCCAGACTAGAGACTGCATTTCTAAGCGTCTGAAGTCTGGCAGTGTCCCTGGAGGACTGTTAGGGATGTTCTCTCTGCTGCAGCACAGCAGTTTGGTCTTGACACCAATGCAGGGACAACCCAAAAGCATAGACTAAGGAAGGAGGGTGCTGGTTCACCTCTTGTGGTTAAGTCACTGAAGAGAAACAGGTTTTAACACCTCTCTGATCAGAAGAAGGGCTCTCTGCACTCCAGCTGTGGTCCCATAGAACCACAAGCATGACTTGTGAAGGAACTCGTTGAGTAACTGCTAGAGCAGGCACAGCATTAGGATTAGTGTGAAGCTTTTGATGCAAACCACAAGAAGAAGCACCCGCTTCTCTCTGCTAGGCACCTTCAGCTTGGAAACCCAATAAACCCAGTGAGGATGGGGGCAGGGAGATGGGGGAGGTGGGTACGAGCCACCACAAACCTGTTCGCTGTGTGTCCCAGCTGTGCCTGTGGGGTGTGAAGAGTGACGTGGGAAGCAGCAAACGCTTTCCTGTGGTGACGGTGATTGAGAGATATCAGCCAGGGAGGGCTGAAAGCCAAACACCCACACAGAAATGAGCAGGAGCCCAGGTACCCACAGAGATGCTCCTTTGCCTTAGCTGAACCTGGCACCTCCACTCCCATCTTATTTCTCTTTCTTTCTCTCCCCTCCTCCATAAAATGTTCATTTTATGGCATAGTAGATGGGGTTTGACAGGTTTGGTTATTTGTTTGCTGAAGGCTCAGTCCTGTTCTGGAGCCCTGTGGGATCACAGCACTACTGCAGGACCATAGCAACAGCAAACATCAGGGTCTGACCTCCAGCACCTCCTGCTTCAACTCAAGTTTTGGGATCCCCCAACACCCAAGTGCTCCTTTCTGAGTCTTGCTGCCTCACCTGATGGATGTATGAATTCCTACTTGTTGGCATCCACCAAATCAGGATGAGTGGGAGTCAACCTGTAAATGACAGCCCTGATTTCAGCACTCCTGCAAAGACTTCCAAGAGGAGGTGGGCTGGTCTCACAGCTCCTCAGCATTCAGAAGAGAAAACCAAGCTCTGTCCTGCACCCCACAACGATCTTTGCAGCCTGTGCTGAAAGGAAAGACAACTTTGCCCAGTTGTTACAAGACACTCTTGCAGTACAGAGGTGTCACCAGAAGTCCCTGTGTGACAGCACAACTCCAAAGAGTGGGTCCTGGCAGTTGAAATGCTCCTCCCTTTGTAATTGTATTTGTACCTTAGACATCTAAAACCCACATCAGAGATCCCAGCTGGGACCTTACCAGCTCCCTCACTCCAGGGATGCCACATCACCTGCAGCCACCAGGTCATCAAGAGCATGTGGCTCAAAGTCTGTCTTGTGGTGTGAAGCCAGCAGAGGTCTCAATGCAGAGCTTAGGAAGCTTTTCTACCTTCCTTACTTCCACAGAAGTTTTACCTCTGGTACCTCACAGCACAAGCAGAGCTGGTGAAATACAGGAAGTGTATTTTTAGCACTTCTGTAGCTGGCATTGGGTGCAGCCCAGTGACTGTACCTGCTGTACTGGGGTCCATTCCACTGTTGGTAACAGGAACTTTGGAGTCCCTTATCTTCTACATCACCTCAATGTTTATGTACACAAAGATAAAATTGAAAAATAGATGAGATGTGAAACAAAGGAAAAAACAGCATCGAGTTGTGGAAGGTGAAGCAAGTGCAGAAAAGACAAGTAAGGAAGAAAAGAGGGATACAGGTTGGTGTAATGTTATGTAACACTTCCCTTCATCCATTAGTTTCAATTAGAGCTCTGCTGTTTTCCTTCAAAGCCATCAGTACCATCCTAGAGTTGCTTTTGTGGCCAAAGCACAGAACTTTTGGAGATTTAGAGGATGGGACAGTCTGAGACCAGAATGGCTCTGATCTGGCCTCCCAGGTAGCACAGAGCTGCCATTCCTGCTCTGACATCTCCCCTAAAAATCCAAATACTTCTGCTTTGAATCTGGATTCAGGTCCCAGTTAAAGTATTTTAATTAGGCTGTCTGTAGCAGAGGAATGCAGTTTAAATGCTTGGTTTTAGTCAGGTAGTACCCCTGAGACACATTGGGTTATCCTGGAGGACTTCTGCTAAATATGGGTCTGTCCTACAACCTGTGACTTATCCCACAGCCCTGTTTCCCCCAGATACCCTCAACAGCCATGGACACCTCTCTGTAAGCAGTGGAATCAGGCCTAGAGTTCACCCTCCAGCAGGCACCTGCACTCAAGTCTTGTAAGAAGAAGCATCAAAAATTAGTTATCAACATGTTTTCTGCATTTGCTAAAGAAACTGCATGAAGGGAATCCTCCATCCTCCTGGTTCATGCTCATTAAGGGAGACCAGAGGGCACTGCATTCCCATGTTCACTGGCAAGCATATTCCCTTCTCCCATACTAAAGCAGTGATAATGAGAGAGAAACCAGGCTCAGCAGTTATGGTGTTTTGAGAACTGTCTTTATTCTTGATACCTTTAAGCTGAAAGAAGCTAGATTTAGATCAGATGTTAAGCTTTTTTTTTTTTTTTTTTTTTTTTTTTTAATCAGACAGTAGTGAGGCCCTGGCAGAGTGGTCAGAGAAGCTGTGGCTGCCCCTGGATCCCTGGAAGTGTCCAAGGCCAGGCTGGACAGGACTTGGAGCAACCTGGGATAGAGGAAGGTGTCCCTGCCCATGGCAGAGGGTGGAATGAAATGGCTTTAAGGTCCTTTCCAACCCAAACCATTCTGTGGTTCAATCACAGGAGATAGATCATAGGAGATGCTCAGTTACAATTAAGCTCAAGAGCATCAGCTCTTTCTCATTCTGCATTTTCATATGTTGAATTTAAAAAAAAAAAAAAAACAAAACAACACTTAATCTCTGTTCCAAGAGTCAACCGGATTCTGCTTGTCTGGGACCCAGCAATCTCCCAACTCATGCTGCTCCTCTGCCTAAACAAAAACCTGCCAGTACACAGCAGCTGGGGAGGTGAATCATTATTTTAATAATCACCTAGAGGAAAACATGCTGCTTGAGTGGAGAGAAAATAAAAATTAAGTATCACATTTAATTTATGATGTGGCCTTTTATTTTAAAGGAACATAAACTGAAAATATTCAGACATCAAAGGAAGAATCTCAGCTTTCACTTCTAAATTCTATTTTATTATTGTTGTTAGCCTCCCAGTAGCAAAGGAAATGAGTTCTTTAGTAATCATTTCCATTTAATTTTCAGCTCCCTTCTGTTGATAGCATCGTGTGTAACCTTTTTTCTAACAGTTACTTTAAATTGTGTATTTTGATATTCCATTCAGCTGGTGGAGAAAGAAAAATCAGTTCTAAAAAAGCCATTTTATCTCTGCTGTACATGAGCTCAGCAGGATAATGTGATATCTCAGTGAGCATATTTATTTTAAGTTATTGGTACTTTCCACCAGGGTGAAATTGTTCAAGATATAGCCACTCATTGCCTCCCCTCTTCCTGCCCAAAAAATGTCACAGGGGCAAAGCAGTGGAGAAAAAGGGACAAAACAGCAACGCTCATTGAAAAGGAACAATAATCCACCCAGCAAATCAACTCAGTTCTGGTCGTTCTGGGCAGAATGAAAAGAGTGAAAAAAACCTGAAAAAATGGGGGAAATGGAGCACACAATCATCATAGGGATAATAAATCCCTGGGCACAGTTTCTGAGATAGCGAGGGAGAGGTCAGCAGTGCCACCGAGCGACCTTTCTCATAAAGACGTTAAAGCTTAATAATGTGGTTTGGTTCTTCGGGAGATCCAGTGACACTGGAATTCAGATGGGAAGAGGAATGCTGATTTTCCTTTGTGCTGGGCTGTCTCCACACCAAATCACAGACTTGCTTCTTTTTCTTTGGGCATACTGAAAACAAAGGAATAAGTAGAAAGCCTCCACAAAAGACCACAGCAGCTTTGGCTGAAAAACAGCCAAAAGCAGGGCTTGAACCTTCTGAAATGAGGACTAAGTGCTTTAATATTTCAATTAAATACCTTGTTGAGAATCAGCAACACTCTCACAGACTTATGTGGAATAGCCACTGAAGAGAGACAGCTCAAACTACTGCTTTTAGCAGCAGCAACCACCTTGCAGTACTTCCCATGTTCCAAAAGGAGAGTCTCCACTGGAGCTCTAGGGAGCTGTGATGTGGTTCTTTATCAGCACAGGAGCCTATGGGAGATTAAGATCTCGTGCTTCCAAAGTCTTCCAAAATTTTAAGTCAAGGCAGAGCTGAGAAGGTGACAAGGAAAATTCAAGGCTGGGGCTGCAGAGGGCCACTGCAGGAGAAAATGTGCATTTTTTTCTCTTGGTATAAAGAAATAATAAAGACTGGTTGCTGTGGAGTCACTCTCTGAAATGCACAATTCTTACTCACCATCAGTGCTCAGCCAAACACTGACACTGGAGTGGCGAAACTATGACCAAGCTCCTCATTTTCAGAGGAAATAAGTCAGCACTGAAGTGGAGGCAGCTTTCCACCATGACTTACCCCAGGTGTAGCTCAATGTCCCTGGCACAATGCCTGATTTACACCAGGGAATCAGCCCCAAACATCCGCCTGTTCATTTGATTAGAGATTTTGGATTAACCTTGTGCTTATGCTGCTGCTACAGAGGAGAGGTCTGTAAGTATTTTTATTTGAGTGTGGCTCTGCAAACGACATAAACCTTGCTTAATGTGGTAAGGATCCCTTTTCTTCACAGTCTGTAGACCTGAGTTGGATTTTAAGTTTGGAATCTATTTTCCATGAGAGGACAAGCCTTATTTTCTTCATCTGACTTTAGCTATAGGGATCATGGAATCATAGGATTGTTTAGACTGAAAAAACCCCTCTAATTCCATGATTTCCAGCCATTAATCCAACACTGCCTGGCAGTCCAAGGCTCCAGCTCAACAGGACAGGGAGTTTTCCCACACCATCAGCAGAGGCACATGGAGAGGAAGGTTGATCCCATCCCAAAAAGGGGACCAACAAAAATTCCAGTGAAACACTCTCCAGCTGCCTGTAAGACCAGCACCAGGACTGAGCCAATATTGTGTCTGTGACACCTTTGCAGCCCAGGTGACATTAAAGTGCTGTAGAAATCAAGTCTGTGATTTATACCTGTACTAGAGTGTGTGGAGTGTAGGTGTTTGTACCTGACTAAGCACAACCTCAGCTCCCTCTGCAGTCACTAAGGACTAATTATTACTGCCAGAGAAACTTATAACCCTCTTACAGCTTGCCCATGGAGTGCTAAGGGTTTATTACCTTGACAGCAAGCACCAAAAATGCTGTGAAGTGTTGGAATCAGAAATGCAGGGAATTTTTAGAACTTTGGGCCTGTAAGCCAAAGCTTAGAATTAAACACGGGATTTGATCTGAGATTTTGGAAAAGGCTTCCAAACTAAAGTACTAGAAGAAAGAATGTGGATTTACAGATTTACAGTTTAAGGCAGAGACACGTTAAGTTAAGAAGAAGAAAGTTTAGAGTTTTAGAGTTTAAGATATATAAAAAATAAAATTAATTACAAAGATAAGACGTCTAGAATACAATACTGTAAGTTTGTGTATCATAACATGACTGACTAAGAAATCTTACACTGTGATATGAGTCTATAAGACAAAATATTTAAGGACTGGATCAAAAACATAAATATCCTTATTAGCAGTGTTTTATTAGTCAATAAATCCTTAAAAGGTCTTATAACTAAGGGTCTTGTGACCTTCTGAACTATACAGTAAAGATGTGAGCCAAACTCACCCTTCCTCTCTGTGTAGAAGATAAGAAAAATAAATCACATCATCTAAAAAACTCAGAGATCCCATCTCTAACCCATTCAAAAATCCCCATAGTGAAGTAAACCCAGGTGTCATCTCTGTGATATCCTGGCCAAGTTCCTGATGATAACGCCAACAGGCTGAAGATACTGCTCTGATCCCTCTCTTCCTAGAGCTGCCATCTCCAAATAAGGAGAAATCAGCCCATGCTGAAGTGACATCATCCAGAAAATTCAGTGTTGTTATTCCAGATTTACACCACTGTAAAACACTCCAGGTATGTCCTGAGTCCTTGACAATGGCAGGGCAGCAAAGGGCTGAGACCTCTTCCCTTTGGATCAACCCTCTGCTCCTCTGCACCCCTCTGCATGTGCACATGTTCATCCTTCTCTCACTTTCCAGCTCACAGAGGGGGGATTTCATCTCTCCAGAATTATTTCAGAAGTTACTTTGTGCCAGTCGTGCACTCTGAAATGCCTGGATGAAGCCTCTAGGTCTGTTCCAGGGCAAAGTAAAGAAAAATCCAGAAGCTTCAACAAATTACCTTGAAATAAAATTTACCCTAGTAGCTTTAATGAATATCAAAATAGTCTTCCTGTGAGGGAAAGAAACCACTTTTATCTACTCTGAATCCTAGCATCTTCTTTCAACGCTCTCAGCAGTACTCCCATACCCCTCAGTCATCACCTCTAGGAGTTTTGCTATTTGGATGCAGGTGGCCCAGCTATTTTGCAGGAATTTAGGTTTTGCAAGGATTTACCTGTAAGGCAGGATAAAAATGCGTGAAAAAAAATTAACCAACTGTTATGATGACTCCTTAGCAAGTTGAGGACTTGGATCCACAATTCCTGCATGTCTGGCCATCTTTGGACATGGAGATTTAGTTCATCTCAGTCTCTCTCGGGCTCTTTTTCTCTCATTCACTCACTGTGTTTAAATTATTCCTTCCTTTTTACTCACTCAGCAGAGAACTGAAATTTGCTGATGTCAGGATCTCGGAACAGATGGGAGAGCAGTATTGATTAGGCAGTTGAGAGGAGGACATAAATAGCTTGTTAAAAGTAAATAATAATGGTTTAAATGCTGTGTACAAACCTTTATAAAACCTAGTGAAGCAAATCGAATAATCCTTCCAGAAATCCATCCGAGTTTTTCAGCAAGGTGATGAAATTCCAGAGCCTTTTTCACTTACTTATGTTAGTGCTGATGTAAGAGCTGATTGAATCAACAGTCTGGAACTGCCAGAGATGAGCCTGCCTTCAGCATCCCAGCCAAATGAGATGTTTGCAGCTGATGTGTAAAAGGGAAAAGAGAATTGATGAGGGGGAGAGAGCAGGAGGACAGGAGCTGCAGAGTGTGAGCCAGTTTTGTTCAGAGTGGGGAGGGAAATTTAATTTTCATCATAAATTCAGAGTCTGGGCCCAAACTCACTGCGGTGTGTGACATCCAAATTGGGGTCTAAGGCAGGGCATGGTATAAAGCCATGGATGAGATGTATCCTTATTGATTTTGGTTCAGGTTTGATATGTACAAAGTCCTTCAGAATTGAGAGCTTTGTGAAGTCCGTGCTTAAAATCCATCTGTTCCTCCATCCACAATCCACACAGTACCCAGCTGCTTGTGACTCCCAGTTATCATGGTAGATACAAAAAAAAAGCAGATTAAAATTCTAAGGTTATGTATCAAAGAGGAGATCTGGAGAAATAAAATTCATTTTGAGCTTGGGCTGTTATTCTCCCTCATAGAAATGTCATGTTTTCCTGATCCATGTCTCTGCTGATCAGTCAGAATCTGGACAGAGTCTGCAGCAGAGACTGAGTCACTTTAGAAGTGTTCAAAATTATAATAATAGCTCAGGATGAGGGACAGGATGTTAAAAAAAAAGAAGGGAAAAAGAAAGGAAAAAAAAAATCTTGCCAGTCATTTGTTAGGGAGAAAAGAGGATTTTCCTCTGAGTCCATTCCCTGTTGCTGCACATTGACCTATTTCACCCAAGAAGGTGCACAAGGATGTGGTGCACCCACACTGATGGCAGAGCTGGCCCCTGGAATGCTGGAGATGCCTCCTCTGGAAGGACATTGCTTCCCTCAAGTGTTCGTCAGTGCTGCTGCAGAAGGAAATGCTGGAATCTCACTGCCTTCATCCCCTGAGCCCTGAATTTCACCCACGATGGGTTGGGCACCATGAAGTGGGTCCCTGCCTTCTTCCCACCCTGGGGCAATGGGCCGGGAGGAAAACCTCTCCTTTGCACCTATGAATTGTTCAAGGTTTCCAGTAACTGATTTCAGAAAAATTCAAATGCCCTGAACAGATTCCACTGGGCTGTTTTCAGGTGAAATTTCTTACAGATTCAAGGTGCTGTGGAAAAATCACCATTCAAAGAAAAAGTGAGAGATCCCAATGATTTTTAAGCAGATTCCACCTCTCAATGGAGAGATAAATTAAATATCTGGCCCCGGGACTTTCAGCAGAAGTGACAGCCTAGGAATTTGAGATATGGGCACATTGGAATACACAGCACTGCAGGGAAGCAAAATTTCTTACACAGCCTCATAACCAAAAAGACAAATCAATTAAAGATTTTGAAACAGCTACATGCAATGAATAATTAACTTGTGGAAATTGCTGCTGAAGGATAACGTGGAATTTAACAGCACATCAAATGTTTTAGTAATCTTGAACAAATACACTTGTGGAATAGGAAAAGAATAAAAAGATAAATTCCCAGCTGGGTCGGATCAATAGAATTCATGGTGCACAGTCAGCTCCCCAACCATGGTGAGAAGTCCTTGTGCAGGGAAATCTAAGAAAAAAAGGATCCTCTTAAATTTCCCTCTCTTTCAGCTCCAAACATAATGTAAAGAAGGAATAGAATACCAAGAGAAAAAATAATTTTGTGGCAATGGCAATACAGAAGAGATTTGGGTATAATCCCATTTTCCAGATTTGCCTTTAGCAAAGGGCAAATATTACCTCTGCACACTTCCTTTCCTATGAAAAAGAGATTACCAGTCTTTCTTAAAAAGCAGGTGTGGTAATACAGAGCCAGAGCACTTTGGAGATTATCTCCTGATATGATTATGAAAACCACAGATATTAGATAAAAAGACCAATAAAGGAAAAGTTGTTTGTGTTACTCCTGATTCACATGAAGAAAAGAAAATTCCCACAGTGAAGAATTTTCCTGATGAGCAGAAGGTTGCTGTGTGACAACACTAAGGCATCACAGCAACATTAAAGAGAATTGCTGCTATAAACAAGTTATCTGATATATTGAGAATGTTTTGTTTGCCTTAATTATTCACAAACAGGTGGTATTTTTACTAATTTGTTCTCTGTTCAAAATAGTTGGTTTAAACATGTTTTTGTCTCTCTGATAGCACATCAGCAGTGTTCTCATTAGTCCTTCCTGGCTATTTGTGTCACTGTTGGATATTAAATCACACATCAGGAATTATGATTTTCCCACTACAGCATCAGCTGCCTCTCAAAAAAAAAAAAAAAAAAAAAAAAAAAAAAAAAGAAAAAAAAAAAACGGAAGAAACATCCTTTCCTTTTTTATTTTTTTGTTGGCAAATTATCTGCAAAAGGCTCAGCATTGTTTGAATAATAAAAAAAGCTTTTACAGATGGCCAAAAAAGTGTTTGAAACGAGAGTATTCTCATGAATATTTATTCTCACCAATTCTCCTGACAACTTAACTTTCTGCAGACATTCTTACAAGTAAACATTCAGTCTCCAAAAAGCAAATAAAAAGGTTTTGCACATAAACACAAGAAAACTCACAGATCCTTTATTTTGTAGTGGTACCTTGAAATCTCACCCAGAAGAAAAGCCCTCTTGTGTTCAGTTCTGTAGAGGCACAGATGAGAAATTACCTCCTTAGTGGAGAGTTTGGTTTAAGTGCACATAAAAAAAAAAAAAGATCCAATTCTGTCCTCATTTTCTAGGCATGGAATTGATGTTGACCAAAGTAGCCTCTGCTCTCCCTGAACACCCAGCCTTGCATGAGGTTTAGATTTGGTGCTTTTTGCCAGGCAGTGATCCACAGACTTTTTAGTGTGTGGATTTTTGGCCTTTCACTCTTTGATAATCCAAACAATGTACTACCCCATAAAGGGTTCCCTCTGTAAAATCTTAGAGTCATGTTGGAAAGGACCCTGAAGATCATTTTGTTCCACTCCTTGCCATGGGCAGAGACACTTTCCACCAGCCCAGGTTGCTCCAAGCCCCATCCAGCCTGGCCTTGGACACTTCCAGGGATCCAGGGGCAGCCACAGCTTCTCTGGGCACCCTGTGCCAGGGCCTCACCACCTCACAATAAAGAATTTCTTTCTAATATCCAATGTAAACCCGCTGTCTTTTAGTTTAAAGCCATTCCCTGTGTCCTGTCCCTCCATGCTTTGTCCTAAGTGCCTCTCCAGCTCTCCTGGAGCCCCTTTAAGGCCCTGGCAGGGGCTCTGAGGTCTGTCTGGAGCCTTCTCTTCTCCAGGTGAGGACCCCCAGCTCTCCCAGCTTGGCTCCAGCCCTTGGAACATGTTCATGACCTCCTCTGATCTCACTCCAACAGCTCCATGTCCTTCCAGTGCTGGGGGCTCCAGAGCTGGAAGCAGCACTGAGGATGGAGTCTCAGTAGGGCAGGGCAGAGGGGCAGAATCCCCTCCCACGACCTGCTGGTCACACTTGAGATGCAGCCCAGGATGTGGCAGAGCTTTCAGGATGTGCGTGCACCTTGCCCAGACATTCTGAGCTTCTCACCCACTATCAGTTTCTCGAGATCGGGATTGAAGGCACTTGAGACAGCATTCCATGTTCGGACTCAGGTGTTTATTGTTTCTTATTGTTTTATTGTTCTTAGTGAAACAGCCTCACAACCGTGAGTTCTGCAGTCTTTCATTAGCAAGGCACAAAATGGCTAGCTATCTCCTGTTACAAGGTCTTTTAAGACTGAACTATCCAATTAAGAAATGACACCTTGATTATTTTCCCTTTTAACCCAGTAACTGATCCCTCAAAGCCTGCAATGTGGACTTTTCTGTCCAATTACAAAACATCACCCAAACCCATGAAGAAGAAGAAAGAAGGTGAAGAAGAACAACCTGCCTCCTCCCTAAAACCTCCATCTTGCTTCATATTTATTTCTATATTCTAAAACCCCAAACTCTTAAGTTTTCCACCCTGTGATATTACACACTTCTAACCAACTACATACCCATGATCCCAGTGTTATTAATCAATTTTGGAAGTCTTCTCCACAGCCTCAGGTGAAATGCAGTGCTCTCTTGTGGGTCTGTGCCTTTCAGCACAGAAAGTTTAAAATTCTCAGCATCCAGGATTCCAACAATCCACCAACACCCCAAGTCCTCCTCCTCAGGGCTGCTCTCAATCCGTTCTCCCCCCAGCCTGTGTTTGTGCTTGGGATTGCCTCCACCCAGGTGCAGGACCTTGCACTTGGCCTTTTTGAACTTCACCAGGTTTGCAGAGAGCCACCTCTCCAGCCTGACCAAGATCACATCCCCTAAGTAAGCACTTTGTAGTTAGTGTCAGTACAGTCCACATCCTAGCAGAGGCAAGAACTGGAATTATCCACTTTAATGAGCACGGGCTCTTTTTGCCTCAGCCAAATTCTGCACGTCCATTGCACGATTTTTGAAGCAAAGGCAGAATCCTTTCATGGATTGCCACAGTGAGCAGCATTTGAATGGCACAGCAGCACGTCGGGTGCAAGGCACAGAGGCTGGAGGTATGGAGGGTGACGTATTCAGCTGGGATACTTTTCCCCACATGGTTCTTTTGCAGGAGTTGAATCGTTGCAGATTATGCCTGGCTGAAAGGAAACAGTATATTCTGTGGTGTTTAAAGATGTCACACTCATCGCAGAGCTTTTGCAAACCAGTGAGTCAGCAGGAGGAACACAATGCTGGTTCCAGCTATTAGGCAGTTATTTAAAACAAAACAAACAGAAACAAAAAAAAGAAAAAAAAAGCCACTTGTGAATTCAACAGATGCAGTGAATTCCCTGCTTTGCAAAGGCTAAAGTGTTTGCACAGAGGAAAGGGGCACTTTTATTACCATAAAGGTCACTGCAGTTCAATTCTTCGTTTGACTGAATTATTCAGTATTTCCTTTTAATCTTGTTAAATGTGGATGTCTGTAAACAAATTCTGAAGATGCAGAGAAAATCAGACTAGCAAAAAGCATGTGCAGCGACGGAAAAGAAACAGAACTGACAACTTTTGGGTGCACAAGGAGCACAGACAGATTTTAGCTCAATGAAGGAATCACACGTGAGAGCTCAAAATGCCATCTGACTTCTTCAACCCTTCTCATACATGTCTTGCCTTCCCCATGCATGGATGGTTTGTTGCAGATGCCTTTCCAGCAGTGCTTAGAGAATGGAAGGGCCTGTGATCCACAAAACCCATCACTGAACGCTCTAGATATCCAGGCCCTCAGGTAAAATAGGATGAAATTTACTCAAAATGGGAGTAGACAGCCCAAGTTCTCCTAAATCCATGTGTTCTGTGTTTCCTAGCAATATATCAAAGCCTTCAGAGATGCTGTCTACTTAGAAAGACTGGTTTCATGTCATGAGGTATAATTTCAATATCAGCTGTAACTAACTGCTTTATATTTTCAGAATATTGAGATGCTTAACTTCCTTCAAGAAACTGGAAACCTGAAGATGTCACCGTAGATGACATGGCACGATGTAGTTACACCAGGCTCTCTGTCACAGATCTACTCTCTCCCTCTCTGCACATCTACAAAATCTCAGAATAGATTTGGATGGACTCCCTAGACATAACTGGAATTTAGGAAATAATGTTTTTCACTTTTCCATGCATAGTAATTAATATATGCAAAGACAGAAGGTCCAGAGCTGTACATCCAGCATCTGGATGTTGGAGCTCTGGAGCCAGCTAAAAATCAAAATAGAGGAAAGGAAAAAAAAAAAATCACAGCATCTTCTGATTAGGAATTGTCTGTTCACAGATTTTAATTTTTCATTTTAATTTTAATGACCAACTCATTTGTCAGTCACAGCTCTTTGAGGAGTGCTTTGAGCAGCCATATCATCATTGATCTTTGTAGCTTATTCTTTTGCAACATCTGTATTTATTTGCATTTAATGAATCTGGTTGGGTGATGGTCTCACTGTAAATCTTCCCTTTGTTTGCTGGTTCTGGGTCTAAAACACTCTTCACTTTTAGGCAGCTCTATTTAGCCAAAACCTGGAACTAACATCTCTTCTGGTTAAAGGGAACACTGAATTTCCAGGAATAACTACACACTCTGTTTTCATCTAATGAATTCCTGGTGTTTAGTTACTAAAGCTCTTGGGTTTTATTTGCAGCCCAGCCTAAGCACAGAGATAAATCTAAATCCAAGATTCATGTCCACTGTAAGCTTCTCCTGGTGGATAGTGATTTAGGCTTGGTACTTTAATCTATGGACTTTGTCTCTCCTGAACTGGTTGTCCTCAGATTGAGAACAGGGTGAAATAAATTTTTAAAAGGTATAAAACAAGCTAAAATTGCAGAGGTTTGCTCATTGCCAGTCTGAGCTTGTTAGCAAAGGAAGGTATTGCAGAAAACTTATGAACTCTTTAGTTCTTGTGAGCCAGAGAAATGTCCTATTTTCTCAGAACCCCTCTTCCTTGTAACTACAACCTATTCCCCTGGCAATGGGAATAAGAAAGGCACCAGCCTTTTCTTTTTTTCATAGTTCACAGAATTTTTTTTTCTCTGAAACAGAAAACCACATTGCAAGTTGATTACCCTTGTGTATGCTTGAGTCAGATTCAAAAATAAAGAACAGGCAAGTTCAAACCCAAACAATGGCATGAAAGAAGGCTCTCCAAGACAGAGCTGGCTCATAGTCAACCCATTTCCAGTCACATTTCAGAGAAAGACTTCAAGGAGACTACTCTCAACCATATTTGGTGCTACTGTACTGGCTCTAAACTGTTCTCTCCTTAAACCCTTTGCATAGAAAAGGACAGACCCAGCAATAGCAGATCCATCTGTAGTCACCTTTTTCTCCTCAAATTACTCTTGTGTCAGTGCTTTCCTGACAAAGGAAAGAAGGAATAACAGAGAGCAGCCAGGAGAGGGGTGGAATTCTGACTCAGGATAGCAGCCTGATCCTGAGCCTTACTTCAGTCACCTGGATAATGACCTTTCTCACAAAGTTAAACACTAACTAGGTCAACATGGCTATTTAATACCTCCAGGAAGTGATTATGGCCACCTAAAACACAAGTCTAACAGATTCTGCCATCCTGTACAGTCAAGAGGAAAAAACAATTAAAGTTCAAGCACCTGAGCTGAATTTAGGATATAACCCAGACTTAAGAAGCAGACTTCAAGTAATGCAGTGTACCCCTAAAAATACCGCCCTGGACACTGCATTGAAACCAATTTCCGTAAAGGAAATATTTCAGTTTTCATTTTCCTCTTCCTTTTCTAGTTAAATAAGACTTAACAATCCTGTTCTCGGATTTCTTCTTTGCTTATCTTTTTTTTTTGTTGTTGTTGTTGTTGTTGGGCTCCATTCAGCTTCTGGATCTACTGAAAACAAAATTAATAAGCAGAAAAAGGAGAGTGCCTACAAGGAAAGTCATCATAGCCAGGACTCCTTCTGTGGCCCTGAGGTCCCAGACAACAACCTGATCATCTCCATCAAGTGCAACTCTTTCACCTTCAAGAAAGGTCTCATCACAACTGACTTTGAATTGTCCTTTGACCCATGCTAAGTTTTGGATGGTGGAAGTTGTCTAGAAGGACCTCAGGCAGTGAGAGTTTAGTTTTTTGGGTTTTTTTTTTTTTTTTTTTTTTTTTTTTTTTTAATCATTCTATTAACTGAACCATTGCAGTCCAGGTCTTGTGCAACTTCATGCTATGGACATGTGATTTAAATGTCCCCATTCGTGGCAAGTCAAGAACCATCTTTGTACTGCCAGATTACTCCACATTTCTGCTTTTGAGCCATCAGAACCTCAAAGGCTCACAGAATTCTGAAAGGGGAAGAGAAGAGCTTCTCTCAAAGAAGCTGATCCTTTCCAAACTGCTCTAAAGCGGAGGACAGTACAAGCTACACAGAGAACACATGGCCAGTAATTTAAAATAGCTTCTTTTCCTCCTTTCCCTTGTTTTTGGAATCAGCAGATGGGGATTTTCCTTCAGACTTGGATCCCAGCTGGTGGTCAGGCATTGCCCAGTTCCCTTGAATTATTTGTAATTCTTCCACAAGCAACATATCCCTGTCACAAATTCAGCCTGACTAACTGTGGACCACATTAATTGGGGTCTGATGCCCTTGAGTTGAAAATAGCTCTAAGACCATGACCTTCTGCTGGAGATTTTTAGCAAAGATTTTTCCTGAGAAAACAAGGAATTAAAGATATTTTGTAGCTCTGGGTGACCAAGCCTGCTGATTTGTGCCCATCCTTGTGAGACTGTGAGCCCCATCAAGGTCACTCACAGCATTTTTATTGTGCCCACCTGGGTGAGTGTTGCACTTAGAGCACATTTCCAACGTGCCTGTTTGATTCTTGTAAATTTGAAATCTGCTCTCCAAATGAGTTGCTTTAATTAGCTGTTTGAGTGGAGTTTTCTGCCAGCAAACTCATTTGCTAAAATATGCATAGAAGGTAAATGCAGAAGAATATCTATCAGTTGTGAGCGTGTCTAGAAATTAGAGTGAATATCCACTGCACTGATTTGACAGTAATTGCCATGATGCATTAAATCTGGGGCACTTTTATGCCTGGAACCATGATTTCTGAGTACTGAAGTTGTCTGAGTCTCTTCTGTACATCCACTTCACTTGTACAGCTGCTGTATCCAGTTGAGGTCGGGTATGAAAGGAAGTCATTTTTATCTGACAGCCATTTGTTGGTAACAATAAAATCAGCTGGCAATCACAGCTCATTTCCTGCTGCTGAGAGGCCTTACCAATAATTCCCAACCCTCACACAATTCCATGCAGAGAAGCCTCAGGATGGATGAGCAAAGTTGATCTTAGATGCACAGGGTGGGAATTGTACACCATCCCAGGCCCCCTTTGAACTCAGAGGGAGCAAAAGCTGCCACCCCTGCTCAGGGCAACAGAACAGGGCACTGGCACCCCCCTGAACTGTTTCATGATTCAATGGTTGGACTCACTGAGGTCTTGTTTAGCCTAAATGATCCTAGGATTCCAAGATTATGCACTCAGGGAGGGCCACAATTGACTTTTTTCTCTCTGAACCTCCTGTGTGCTGCCTGTGCAAGAGCTGTATGGCTGGCAAATATGACAATTTATATCACAGCTCATATCTTCCCAAACTCTTTAACCCTCTCCTTGAGTTGCCTCTGTCATGAAACATAGCGCCCAAACCCTGTGCCTGGAAAGGAAAGGGGAGACTTTTCCAAAAGTTCTCCAGCTGTATTATCTTTTCCCACTCTGATGTGGCTTGGTGGGCAGCAGGGCGGGAAGTGCCACTGCAAATCTTCCCACTCATGGTATTTGTTTGCATTTTTCCTGTGCCTGTATCAAGCTCTCCTCTCCTCTCCTCTCCTCTCCTCTCCTCTCCTCTCCTCTCCTCTCCTCTCCTCTCCTCTCCTCTCCTCTCCTCTCCTCTCCTCTCCTCTCCTCTCCTCTCCTCTCCTCTCCTCTCCTCTCCTCTCCTCTCCTCTCCTCTCCTCTCCTCTCCTCTCCTCTCCTCTCCTCTCCTCTCCTCTCCTCTCCTCTCCTCTCCTCTCCTGTTTTCCATCTGGATTATAAAACTTCCCATCTTTCCAGTGCACTGGGGTTAAACCTGTTCACACTAATGAGTGAAATAAATGTGCCAGGGGATGCTCCCATGTACTGGGGCCACCTTGAATGTCATGGCTTGACTCTGTGGCACTGACCCAGCAGCCAGAGCAAGGCTGTGAGCAAACTGCCAGCTGGGAATGGTCCCCAGACTGGATTAATTCCCAAATGTGGGAATGTAGAAATTAGTAGAAATAGCCAAATTTGTGCCAGGGAATGTTCTGATATTTCACAAACATTGACATGGCCAGTAATACTTCCAGCACCCTTGACCAGTTTTATCTGCATAATTATACATGGGGTATATACATGTACTGGTGTGCTTGTGTCCAGGGAGACCTGGTCCACAGTGGGAATTCTTAATTATGCCTCAAAGCAGGTCACTTAAATGAGTAGATGATGGTCAATCTCATCCCTCCTTCAGAACCATGGTCTCTGATCTCACAGTTTTCCCAAAGAACAGTTATGACACACAGGTATTTTGCAACCAGCAGCAAATCTGTCACTGCTTCAAATCTGGACAAATGTCACCTGGCTTCTCTTGCAAATGTCCAGTGCAGGTCTAGGTCAAAAACTGGGCACTGAGGTGACAGTGTGGTAGGAATTTCAGAAATTTCACAAATGACAAATACAAATGTTGTTGTGAGCAACTTTTTTGTACATGTAGGTTGGGTGGGCAAGATTTAATCTGGCAGTGCCCTGCTTTTTGAAAAGAGGCCAAAACTGTCTTTAAAATTTTCAAGAGATTTTTCTGGGAGGGAATTGCTGGCTGGATTTAGTAACACAATAATAAAGTCCAGGTATAGCCCATAAGACTAGATAGTGCAAAGTCTCCATGCGCTGACACTTTACAGGGTGGGAAAAATAATCAGATGTCTGGTTTTAAAGGGTGGTTGTAGTGACTTGCCAGACCATTTATGATAGGAGTGAGCACAAAGCTGAAGCACCTCCTGGGATATGAGTGCCACACACCTTTAATCAACTGTGATGTGCAAAAAAAAAAAAAAAAAAAAAAAAAAAAAAAAAAAAAGTATTACCTGGAGACCCTGGGTGGGATGGAGATGGAGCCTGGCCTAGATGCCTCTGTCTTGTGTTGATCCAGTGGTTTGCCAGTAGTTATTATTTTTCTCAGGAAAGCTGCCAAAGAGATTGAGAATCTGTAGCCTGTTCAGTGAAGGAAAAAGCCTCCATCTCTTCTCCAGAAGTGAACACAAGATGGTGCTGCCACCCACCAACTGCCAGCCTTGCTCGTAACCTTACACTGCTTCTGATTCTTGGGATGTTTAAAATGAGAGTTATTAGAAATGCCTGAGCATGGTCATGTAGAAATTAAGGCTTCTCCCTCACAAATGTTGTGGGATCAATAACCCAAATGAAGTACATCTAAACTCAGTGCTTCAAATTACTCCAGAGGAGGTTAAGACTGGATATTAGGAAAAATTCTTTCACTGAAAGGCTTGCCAAGCATTGGAATGGGTTGCTCGGGGCAGTGGTGGACTCATCACCCCTGAAGGATTTAAAAGATGTGTAGATGTAGCACTTAGGGACATGGATTAGTGTCAGACTTGGCAGTGGTTGAATTTGATGACATTAGAGATCTTTTCCAAACTAAATGTTGCTCTGATTCTATGAAAATCCTCATTAGTCCAGGCAGAAAGTGCCAGATGGCAAATACATCACAAGCTGAGCAAAAACTAGCAACAAAAAAATTCACTATCCAGGATTATACTGTAACCAAATTCAGAGCTGCTGTGTCTGCAGCGTTCCCACCCCAGTCAGCATTTGGGAAAGACTTCTCAGTCCACTGTGGATGCAATGCAAATTCCCAGCTCTTTGCTGCTCTCCAAGGAAAAGCTCTGACTGATGTGTGTGAGACTTGAGCCACTGGACCAGACTGAGCCAACATCAAAAAGAACTCAAGGAAAAGCAGCATCAGCTACCAGGGAGATGGAGCAGATGGCAACTCACTGCTCCAGGAGTCACGTGAGTATGTGAGGCTCACTCTGGAAAAGATGTGTCATACTAGCAAATTTTAATGAAAATGAGGAAAACCAATTCCTCGCAACATCAAAACCCTTCCTCTCTTGGCTTCTGTGGCTAAGCCCTGTAGGCACGTGACTGAGACATTTATGAATCACATTTCTGTTCACTGCTCTTGCACAGGGCCTTTTGTGCCCGGTGACTTTGTCTGCCCTTCATTAGAGGCTCTCATAAGGATTCTTCTTTCCACCCAGCCCCATGCTTGCAAAATCCATGGGCACGTCAATTCCTGGGAAACATCTCCCTCCCTCCTGACTGAGATTGGAACCAGCCAAGTGGTTCAATAGTTCTTGGTGGGACCCACAGCACTGAGGAAGTCTCCTTCCAAAGGAAACAAGGCTAAAGGGAGATTTCTTTCCTTGTTGGGGAGACTTTCCCACACATTAAGAACATAATGCAGATGTTCTTTCCATGAGGAGGGAGAGAGCTCCTCTGTGGTTTTGGACTCTGAATGCCCTGTCCCACCCCCCATTTCTTGGCTTCCCAGTCCAGAATAGATCATTTGGATCTGTGTCTTTCCCATCTTCATGGTGCTGTGGCAGGACCAGGGGCTGTGATCTCTACAGATGTGGCTTTAACATTTTCTCAGGTGTTTTTTTTTTTTTTCTTTCCCATCAAAATCCAAATGGTTTCCCCCTCACACAACCATACCACTGGATCTTGGAATAGTCTGAATATCCTGAGTGGGAAGGGATCCACAAGGATCATCAGCTCCTGTGAAGATGTCTTGAGTTGCCATCCTGGTATCATCCAAATTGCAGCTCGTGTGGGTTTCAGTGGCACAAGGAAAACCCACAAGCTGTTTGATATTTCTAACCCTGAACCAAGCCAGCCTTCTCCTCTCAGACCCCTCAAACTGGTTTGAAGCCATTCCTAGAGGTCTCCACTCCAGATTTCCTCCTCCAAGGCAGAGACACACATTACCAAAAGCCAATCCTCCCTAGGAGAGCCTGTAAATTTTCAGCATGCAGTTTTTCAGCCTGGGCTCTGAGATTTGCCTGCAGTTTGACAGCATTGATAGCTGGGTGGTCGGAGGTGAATGAACCCAGCAGTAGAAAAATGCAGGATGGCTCAGATGTTTACCAATTCAGTTGAATCCCGTGATCAAATCCTCATCCTTCTTTAGATCCCCACTTAGCCATCCCTTCCCTGCAATTACCTTGATCTTTGTAGTAACCAGGCTATTTCTTTGTGCTGATTTATCTCCAGGATCATTTGTTTGCAGAGAAATGCGCCTCCTGGAAAGGCATTTCTGCTGTCAAACAAACATCCTCCATTCTGTCCCTATTTCTGTGACATCCTATACTTTAAAAATAAATAAGGTGTGCATGGGGATGTGGTGGGGAAAGTCACTCACAGGCAGACTCACACACAGTTCACTAGTCCAAAACTCTGGATTGTTTTTGAGACAGATAGATGATACCAGCAAGGGTAAATACTGGATGGGATGGAAAATAAGTGGGAAAAGTACTCATGTGAACTTTCAAGTGCCAAAAAGCAATTCCAGGCAAACAGCCTGGATGCGATTCCTCTCAACACCACAATTGTACATCACGCCCTACCACTGTGTCCAACCCTTCCCAGTGAGGAGCATGAGCAGGCAACAAACCCAACGGAATTATCTGATGATTCTACGAAACAGAGCTAAATCAGAGAAGTTCACAATATGTTTGAGCAAGGAAAAGTGAGTATCAACTCAAAGAGCATCAGCTCAGGGGTCCAGTACCCACCTAGAGCTGCAAGGATGTACAGCCAGCTCAGGTTCTACCTGTTGGAGTGGAGACAGACAGCAACAGGGATTGTCTAGGAGGAGACACAGCTATCAACACGGACTGGTCAGGAATTCAGGTCCTTACAGCTGCCCGTTTATTCTGTTTATCACCAAAGTCTGAGCAGGAATACATTGTCCAGACCACTTCAGTTGGTCAGCCAAATGAGTGGAGGCATCTTTCTTCAAAGGCCAAGCACTTCTGTGCTCCCTGTCAGCAGGTACCACACACCTGGGAACACGGCCAGCAGCAAAATGATGCACCTCACGAGTCCCCTCGATTCCTAAGGAAGGCACAGAAGGCTGGCCTTGCAATGATAAGGACATTTTCTGTTCAGGACCATGCCAAGAACTGTCAAACTCATTCATCAGCTGCCTCTGTACAAAGGGCAGCAGCATTCACTGGCCAGAAGCTTGGCAGGGCTTCAGAGCACTGACCTAGAAGTTAAAGGCTCTTTGTTTATTACTAATCCCTGGAGCTATACAGTCCCAAAGCCATTCCCTTTCTGTGCAACACAAGACCAGCTTTCACAGCCCCCAGCCTGAGCCCAGTGAAGCCAATAGAAAGGCTGCCATTGTCTCTGGTGACCAGTGCACTGTCCCTGGATTCTGCAAAACGAGACTGGCTCCTGCTTTTGTTGAAATCAATACAAGTATTACCAGTGGCCACAGCTGAATCCAAACTGGGCCGCGGCGTGTGTCCCTCAGGAGCCTGAAATTCATCGCCTTTTTCTGAATATGTCAGAGAATGCAGGATAAAAGCTTAGATTTTCAGCAGGTTTTTTATATTTTAGGTGCCTTTTATTCCCTTTTATTCTTCTTACATCATGCACTCCTTTGTCCTACTCCCACATAACCCTTTTTGAAAGCTTTACCTCTCCTAGAAGCTCTTCTACTGTCATGTGAAAGCACTATCTGGGTGTAGCAACACCTTTTCTAGTGCAAAAATTGAGCTGGGAAATGGGAGATCCAGCAAATAAACATCAGCTAATTGTTTGAAACCTGTTTTCATGTTAAAAGTAAAACCCCTGGGTTATATCCTTGAACAAGGTTCCTCCTGGACTAATGGGATCTCCTCTGCTCCCACTATCTTTGTCATTAATAAAATATCTGCTATTAATTGGTCCTTGATAAAGATCAGAATGATTCTCATATTTGAGGAGAAAATAATAAAAAATTTTAGAATAAAACCATGAAATCCTGAGCCAGGCATCCAAGAGGAGGATGAGTTGCCCTCTGGAATTATCCTCTTCTCCATATTGACCACAAGGAGAACCAAACCAGTATTTTACACTAAGTCATTGCACTTTCACTGACACAATCAGAGGAAAATTGACCCACAGAAAGCAAACCCATCCCACTGACCATGGCAAGTACAAGGGTAAGCCACAGTGTTTCAGGCCCAGTTTTCATGAGCTTTTTTCAATTTTGGATAATTATTGCAGGTAAAATGCCTTTTCTGGGTCTAGGCACCAAAAAAGTCTGCATATTGTTATTTCCTACGTTAAAACAATTGGAATTCTGAATGCTGAGAAATGACAATTTGCCTCTTATTGATTTAGGTTATTTTTATTAGAAAAAAGGCTGAGTGGGACATTTTTATGCTGAGTTCACGTTGTTTAATGCACCCGGCAGAAGGACCCAAGACAGATGCTGGTGGAGAACTGACATTTCCCTTTATGGCAGTAGATGGAGCTACATCCTCAATAATGTTCTTTTCCAGCCAGGAGAGCCCAGAAAAGGAGTTGAGCTCATCACTTCTCCCAAAACTTCATCAGAACCAGAAGAGGACTGGGTGGAAAAGGAGATGAATAAACAGGGGTGTAAAGAATGAAGAAATTTCCAGACCTGGGATCATTACCCACTTTTCCAAGGGCTTTATTTACCAAACATTTGCAATGGGAGCTGTAACCCCTCTTCACTCCATCCACTGTAACATGTGCCAGAAGAAAATCCCCTGGGTTACATCCTTGAGCAAGACTTCTTCTGGACATCTGGAAATTCCTCTACTCTTGGTGTCTGTGTGTCATTAATAACATTGCTGATATTTATTAGTCCTTGATAAAGATTAGAATGATTCTCAAATTGGGGAGAGGGGGGAATCATCATCATCATCATCATCATCATCAAAAAAAAAAAAAAAAAAAACCCAACTAAACAAAAAATAAATAAAATCCAAGGCCAAAGAACTTGCTTGTTGCACATCCAAGTGTTTCATTTCTCCACAGCCTGGCTGCAGTCAGCCTTCAGACCATCACTCTTCTCCCAGAGTTCTTTTACTCCCTCCTGTTGAATGCAAGAGCTGGGGTTCTTCATTAAATTCCAGGAATTCATCCTTTAATTGCCTTAAATGACTTTATTAGCCTGGGTCTTCAATGTCCAGATCTGGAAGTCCCTCCATCTCCTGCCAGGGACCCTGAGCTCTTGGCTTCTTCTCCTTTCTCATGCAACAGTTTAAGTCCTTCAGATCTTTTTAATTTATATGGATCAAAACCTCCTTTGGCATATGTTCATGCTTCATCTTCAGGACTCCATAAATTCCTTCAATATTCTCCTCCAGACCTGCTCCTCCCAAGCATGTATTCTCTCCAAAAGAAGAATAGAGACTCCTTTTTCTCCCCCACACTGACAGAAGCCATAATTTTGAATATTATTTCCTTGAAGTGGTCGAAAAGTGAATCATTGTGCAAGCACAACACCTTGTTATTTATGGGCAGGCAAATCACAGAAAGACATTTTAATAATACCATGTTTATCATCACAAAAACTTCAGCAATGTTTCCACAAGACTGAGCAGCTGCAGCCCAGAGCCTTCAGGTTATTGTGAAAGACATCCACGAAAATGTAAAATCATCTCAGGCTCTAGCAGAGCCTAAGCTGGGTGGGGCAGGAGGGAAAGTTTATTTATTATTTCTAAATCCATTTTATTCTAACCAGGGCTAAACAATCTGTTCCTGGATGGCAGAGCCTGCCTGGATTTGTTGTTTGGAAGCTCATGGTCGGATTTTCAATGCCTGTGAGCTTCCAGTGGGGCTTTCCCTCTACCTCAGGTTTTAATTTGAATTCTTTGGTGCCTTGTAAGGAATGATTTCATGGCACAGACCTTCCTTCAGTGGAGGAATTGATATATTCTATGTCTTCCTTCGGGCTACCTACTTTCATTAAACTCCTTGGAATCAGTACTTTTGCAGCCTTTTTCTCTCTGCCGGGTTCGGTTTAAACAGTCTGTAGCATCCCAAATCTATTGGGATGGAAGGACTCACCTCAGCATCCTCACAGCTAGAAACTGGAGATGCAGCTGGAAAAATGTGGGATTTTGACATGCTTTGAAAATGAGGCAGTTCCCATGAATGTGTCACCCATGTCACCGGCCTCACAAATTCCTGGAAAAAAAAAAAAAAAAAAGATTTCCTGGGGTAAGAGCTGCAACTGAGTGTCTGCTTCAGCTTGCATACCTGAGATGTTTCTGATTTGTGGACAGGGAGATGCTGGCAGAGCCAATTGCCATTCTCTGGTGTATTCCTCCCTCTCTTCCCTTGCCCCTGCCAAGAAAGCAGGAGTGTAGTGACCACTCCCTGGTAATCAACCCACATCTCTGCATTAAAAAGGCAGCATCAGGCTTCTGTAGCTTTTAATCTGACCTGAAACATGTTGGGACCGGGCAGAGGGAGCTGAGCTTCACTGTGTTCGTGGGGGAAGCTGGCAGATGTGTGCTTTACCCTGTTATCTGCAAGCATGGAGACAATTTTGAAGGAGCTACAAACAATAGCAAAACACCCAGGCATTTCCAGCTGGGAGGCTTTTCAGTGCTCTCCAGCAAGGTTTTGGACGCTGGTGGAGAGAGGAGACAGGTAAGAGAGGGAAAGCGCTGGAGTTTTTCAATCATTCCACCCACCACGAAGTGAGGCAAGCGCCAGGAACACATTTCATAACATCTCTGATGGTTTCCCCTCTGCAAAAAAGAACTCTGAGCTGTGGCTCTCGCACTCAGATAAGATCACAGGGTGCAGGGGCAGAAGGGAGGCACTGACTGGAACTATTGTAACTCGCTCAGAAGCTCCTCAGTCCCAGGTAAGAGCCACGTGAGAATCCCACGTGCCATGGGAATCCAGGCAGGAGGGGCTCTGGGGCTGGATCTTGTTTATTGTTCTTGCCTGAGCCCAGCCTGGAAGGCGAGGGGGAGCTCAGGAGGACACAATGTACCCTGCTCCCTTCCTGTGTCCACCCAAAGGCAATTTATTCTCAAGCTGAGCCATGGCCCCAAAGCAAAATAAATTCCAGTGTTTGGCTCCAAACACAGAGTACACTGCAGCTAGGGAAGCCTTCAGTTTGAAATGCTTCCCATATGGGAAATGCTGATGGAAAACGATGGACAAGGGCTTGTCCCACGTTACCTGGCTGTCGCAGGGGGATTTCAATAGGGTTCATGCCCTTGTCTCATCTTCAATCCCCCTTTTGGGTTTCCCCAACTATCCACCTTGTGCCCACAAAACTCCCTCTGTCC
The DNA here is from genome assembly GCF_031753505.1 of Anomalospiza imberbis. Taxonomy (NCBI): domain Eukaryota; kingdom Metazoa; phylum Chordata; class Aves; order Passeriformes; family Viduidae; genus Anomalospiza; species Anomalospiza imberbis. Next base: position 3,668,293 of record NC_089685.1, on the reverse strand, counting down.
TGGAAAGATTCTGGATAGTTTAAGAAGGTCATGAGAAGGACTGGGAATGATCCTTGACTGTAGGGATGGGCTGTGTGCCCCACAGTCCTGGTTCTCCTGTTGCCCAGGCCAGGGGCTCATGCTCTTGGTGTCATGCTGAACCTCATGTCCCAACAGGAAACAAAGGTGTGTTGGTGGTGATCAGGGCTTCAAGCAAACCATGAATGGTACTGAACACCATCCTGTTTCTACAGGACCTGGGTCTTACTCATGTTGGATCAGGTCCGTAGTTTAATATTTTCTGGAAATAAACATAAACCACAAGAATTCATAAAACTAATTGAAAATGGAGCACTGGCAGAGAAGATTTCCCCACTCAAACTCACTTTGTCTCTTGAAAATTTTCCCTGTGGATGTTCAAAATCCATTTTTTCCCCTTTGGATTTAGAGGAAGGGGGAACAGGAGATATCTATCCCTAATTATCTAAGCAGCAGAATGAAGATGAACCTCTTGCTGTCATCATCTGAAGAGAGGGACAAGCATCTGTCTGTCCTGTACATTTGTCAAAGTAATGCAATAGAGGTTGTTTGCTCCTGTCATCTCCTTACTATGATGAGCTCATCAAACCAATGTCTCTCAGATGTCTTCTGCAAAAAAAAACCATCAGGGTTAGACTCCCTCCACAGCCAGGGAACACTTCTAGCACACAATTTATCTGCTACACATCTGTGTTTGGAAAACCAAATTGAACATCGCAGTCGATAATCTGGGATGTGACATAATTCACTCTGTGTCAGGCACCTGCATGTGACTGGCTGGATCCCTGCCCAGATTCTGTTGGCTATCTAAATCTCCCTTGGGTTCCTAAAATCACGAGTAGACACCTCTGGGTGCATGCACTGGGTGCCTGTGTCAGTAAGAAGGATCTGATCCCTGTGTTGGCTTTGTTTGTGAGGTGGAAAGAGCAGCATGGAACACCCCTGTGGTCTCTGATCCCCACTGAAAGGGAGGGAAAAAATGGTAAATGGAAATTTCTCCTGCCTTGCCTTTTGCAGGTCCATCAGTGTTCTGCACACACAACAGGTGGGTTCATCACCACTGCAAAAATAGAAGCTGTTTTTAGACCAGATTAGATTACCTTTACGGTAGGTTGTGTTACACTATTCCAACATGACTGTGCAAGTAGCCATCTCCTTCCTTGAAATGGCAGCACAGAGCAAAATTCCTTCATATTCTCTTACTTGGAAATGGGTGGAGGTGAAATTTGGAGAGGTGAAGCTACATAGAATCACTGAATGTCCTGAGTTAGAAGGGACCCACAAGGATCATTGGGTCCAACTCCTGGCCCTGCACAGGACAGCCCCAAGAATGACACCCTGTGCCTGAGAACAGAGCTACACTTCTCCCAAGGGACATCCAGTGTGCTGGAAATGATCATTCGGTTTCTAAACAGGCAATGAGGACCAGGCAGGTTCTCCAGGTACCCCAGATTGTGGATAACCATGGAAACTGCTGTCAGATCTGCTGGCACATCACACCATCACTTGTATCTGAAGAAAAAGAACCTGCACTTCATCCCTAGCTGCACACCCTACCCTGAACTGATCTCCTTCACCTGAAAAATGTTTGTGGGCTGCTGGGTTTCGATATGTTTAAGTGGCAGAGTCACAGTGCGCCAGCCCTTGAGCACCAGCTATTGAAAAGCAGCTTTTCTGTTTATCTGATCCAGCTCTTACCAAGGCTGCAACCCCTCCTTCTCAACAGGATGGAATTTGTTGGCACCACTGCCAGCCTATTCCATCTTTTCAATAATTGCCACGACCGTGCAGCGTCCCAGGGTGTTGGCAGATGCTCTTGAGAGGAGGAGGGCATTGCTTTGCATGCCTTTGCTTTCATTTAAAAAATTTCCCAGAATTAATATATTAGCCCCTATTCCCAAAACATGTCTAGACAGAGTTATTTAAGGTGGGCTGTATGACAGAGCCCTGCCGCAAAGAGCTAAACAATTGTTCATGATTTGTTTATTGAGATTATTGCAGTCAGAGATCCCTGTCTCCCTACCTGCTAGTCAACTAGAAAGAAAACACTTGAAATACAGATATTCATCACCTAAAGCATGTACAGCCTGAAAAAGATGAAATAAATAAAGAGGAAAAAAAGAGAAAAGATACCAGTGGGTAAGAGTGCAAAATAATTTAGGTTTTAAAGACCTTGGGGCTAGCACAGAGAAATTCAAGGCCAAACTGACAGTTTTACCTGTTTTTTCTCAACCCAAAATGTTAGGAATTGGTTTTCAGGGCAGATCTTTAGCAAGAGGGAGTGGGGAAAATTATGAGGATTGTTTAGGTTTTGTGAGTCTTTTGAACTTTCAAATTTAGAACAAAGAGTAGCCGGATTTGAAATTAGGGGTATCACAAAACATTCCTCCATGCAATTTAAGACATTGTTTGTACAAGCGAGATGCCCTGATTGATTTCTTTGACTTTGTAACTGAATGCAAGACTGTGTTATGCAAGCTTTAATTATTCTTATTTGGAAACAATTTTCTCTTTTACTTTCAGGGTTCTTTGGGGAATAGGAGGCAGCTCAAAACAGCAGAGTTTGCCAAAGCCAAATCTAAGAAAATCATCCAAAAAGTTTCACTCTGTTCTGAGTCTGTATTGTAGCAATTCTGATAAACTTTAATTTTGGCAGAAGAATGTGTCCTCTCCTAATATTCTCTTGGGCACCAAATATTATCCCAGCACCACTGCTTCAAAGTAAAACTCTCTGGAGTTTACTACACATGAACACTTCAGGGTCTGACAGTTTCAAGAGAATAACACCAAATTCACTGAGACTGGAGAATCAAACATATTAACCTCAGGGTTTAGATATTTTACAAGAAAAACAGAAAAGTAAAAAATGTCAGGCTGGCTGGAAATTCAACCAGAGCTGAATCCTAGTTTAAGCCACTGCACCAAGGACTTGCCTACACTAGAATTCTAGTTGAAATGTCATTCTGCTGCAGCCAGCATTCTTGATTTTGGTATATGAAGCAGTTCTGAATATGGTCAATAACATTTATTCGAAATATCATGAAGATGTGTCCCTGAGAAAGTAGAATCATGAGTATTTAGTCTTTCCACTTTGAACTGTGCCATTCAGATGGAACTGTGCCATCCTACATCTGTGGGACAGGTTAACCTTCAAGATCAATAGATAGAGGGGTGGTATTTTTAATCTGAAAGCCTCACTCCAGATCCCACTTCAGACCCAAATGAGTATCATTACAGGCAATGTGGGGTTTTTTTGTTCAGGATGAAAGTAAACTCATCTGAGCTTTCAGGTTGTTTCCACATTGGGTTTTTTGTTTGCTTTTTTTTCGATAGTGAATTTCATAGAATCAAACAGTGGCCTCAGTTGGAAGGGATCTTAAAGGGATTTCTGTTCCATAGTCTGCAGTCTGTGCACAGCCTTGCAATCAGTCCCACCCCTCTTGTACTCTGCTCCTAATGGCATGGGTGCAATTTTCTGAGAAAAGCTATGGCAAATGGGAGCACTGGGAATGTCCTATAGGTTAATCAGGCTGACTTGTGTCAACCTCCATCTTGTCTACCAGATCACTGTTGCACATCTGGGCAATGTACCTGGAGGATCTGTCTCTACACTAATGCTGGGGGAGTGACAGCTCCCAGTATGGACTGGGACAGACATAACCTGCTATGGAACCTGATGTGTGATGGAGTGTGAATGTCCTGACAAGGTTTTGCAGTTGAGTTCTTCCTTTCTTTCCCATTTTCACAGCAAACGGCAAAAAATCAACTCCTCCTTATCCAAATTCGGGATATTTCCTACCACTACGTGCTGCATATGATTGGGCACACCCAGCCAAGGGAAGACAGGGAGCAACCTGGTCTAGAGGAAGGTGTTCCTGCCTATGGCAGGGGGTTGGAACTAGGTGATCTTTGGGGTCCTTTCCAACCCAAACCATTCTGTGATTCCATGATACTTTGATCCTATGATTCTATGATTAGGATCAGCTGTTCTGAAGTAAATTTTGTCCAAGGTGCTTCTTGCAGCCCCATCCCACACATCCATTCTGTGCTTTGCAAAGGACACTACGTTCATCCCCTTCATGCCCCTACCCACCCACAGCTGCAGCACCAGGAAATTTTGGACCAGACCAAGGAGGGACAGTCATCTCCATGCTTTCTTGTGCCAGGCAGCCTTTCCCAAGGTTTTTCTGAGATCATGAGCCTTTCCATCCTGGGCATTGCTGTCTCATGCCTTGAGGGTCTGGAGCACAAGTCTTATGAGGAGCAGCTGGGGGAACTGGGGTTGTTTAGTCTGAAGAAAAGGAAGCTCAGGAGGGATCTTATCACTCTCTACAACTCCCTGAAAGGAGGTTGTAGACATGTGGGGGTCAGGCTTTTTTCACCAGTAACAAATGATAGGTCAGGAGGAAACAGCTTCAAGTTGTGCCTGGCGGGATTTATACTAAATATTAGGGAAAACTTCTTCACCACAAGGGCTGTCAAGCACTGGAATAGGTTTTCCAGGGAAGTGGTGGAGTCACCATCCCTAGAAGGGTTTAAAAGATGTGGAGATGTGGCACCCAGGGATGTGCTTTGATGTTGGGTTAATGGTTGGACTCAATGATATAAGAGGTCTCCTCCAATCTTAATTATCCTGTAATTCTATGAGTACATCCCCCCACAGAGCTATCACCTTGGGAACAACCCTAGCCCTCTACCCTTACCCCTCTGCCTCCCCTGTGAAATGACATCACTGCAGACAATTTACTGCTAATCAACAGGATTTAACAGAGGCAGATACAGCCCCGACAGAAGCTGCTGAAGCAGCTGTATCCCGCCGGCAGCGAACGCCTCCACGCGAGCAGAAGCATGGTCTGCCTTTGTTGGCATTTTCTGCTTTGTCTCTCACCAGCATTTGCATCTCCTAATTAAATAAGTATGGGCAACTGTATAAATATATATATAGCATTGCATTAAAGCCCTGGGATCCGTCTGACAGCCCAGCATGATGCAGCAGCATTAGCAATGTTTGCTGTACCGTTTCAAATGACCTCATCTGGAGGGGAATTGCAGCCAGTTTAACCCAGACAGTTGCAGGCACATGGGTTTTAATAGAAATACATCCACTGAATTTCGTTTGGCTGTCCTTTTCTTTGTAAAGGCCATGAGTGCTCTTAGTGAAGTTAATCTGTGTCTGCACAACTGTGGATTACATTCTGATGTGTTCCACCAGATAAGTGAGCTGTCAAGCTGTGATGGCAAACTGTTGGAAGCTGACAGGTGATTGATGCTTGGGAAACTGCAATTTGGCCTCCTCACACATCAGGACTAGGTTTTTCGGCTTCTTCTCCTCCAAAATATCTTTCTCCTCCACGCACAGAATAAGCAGCTCTTCAAGGATGGGTTAGTGTTCCGCTAGGGAAGGAAGAACTGGGATGAAGTAAAAGTGATAGGAGCAACTATTTGCTTTGGAGGGTGGCCTTCCCCTGCTAGCCTTACCTTTGAGGAAGATGACCTAATCAGTTCTACAAAGTTTTATGCATTATTTCCATATCACCGTTTTCTAAGCAACCAGTGCAACTCCAGGCTCATTTACACACAGATCACTTTTGTGCAGGGCAGTGTCATGCGCAGCCCAGGCTGGAAATGCTTTTCCACTGACATCAAGAGTTGAATTTGGTCCAGAGGTGACTTTACAATCTCAGGAGTCATCCCTCTTCTCCTCTGAACATGGCCTCCATTGTTCACTGAACAGCATGCCCCATGTCAGCTCTTGCTCAGCAGAAAACAAACAGGGAAGGGATGATTTAGATTTCTTGGGTTACCTACGAGCTGGTTCTTAGAGCATCACTGAGGGTGACAATTAACCCTGCTCTCCCAGCTGCCAGTGTTTAAATATGTTTCTTAGTCCTCCAAGCAGGAAGCAGGATGATCAGTTAGATTATCTCATGGTTATCTGCAGGAAGGAGGCCAGCTGGGTCAGTGCAATGCTGCTTAGCATGACAGCCAGTGTATAAAAAGGATCAGGACTTACAGATGGTGACCAAGGTTAAAAGAATAACTAGTGTATAAATATACTGTGATCATGCTTAGATTCTGCCTGTATTTCTTGTGCAGGGGCTGAGCACGACGAGCGTTCATAAATGACCTTGTTATGAGCATCAGGGGATCTCTGAAGGCACCACGGGCAGACAGGAGAGGGCTGGGCGCCTGCCAGCTGGGCAGGGTGGATCTGTGCTCCCCATCAACTCCCCAGGCAGTGATGGAAATTGGAAATCAGCTTTCCCCTCCTCCTGACCTGGAACAGACACAGCACAGGACTGTCATGAGGACCAATTAGTTAGTAAGAGGCTAGTGTCCCCAGGCAGGCAGTAACATGCACACTTGGATGACACAGGGATGCTGTCTGTGGAGGCTGGAGTGCTGGCATGGATCTGGAGGGTTTTCTCTGGGATCATGTTTCAGTGAAAGCCAAAGTGTCTTCTAGGGTTCCCAGCACCGTTCACACAGCACAGGAACCTGCTTGAATAACTGACATGGCTGAGGAGCTCAAGATGGATGAAAGGGGAGGCTCAGGCTGCTCCCTGCCAAGGAACAGACCTTGCTCCTCTACACTCAGTTGGCAAATGCAGGGAATAAGGGTCAAAACTCTCCCTAGTGGTTTCAAGAGGCTTTTAGGTAGGTGAACAAGGTGACAAAGAGCTCAGCCTAGCCCACAGTCTGCACAGGCACTGTGCCTTGGGAAGCCAAGGGTTATGTTTTCTCTTCCAAAATCCATGGGCACTTAGTGCTTGTTGCCACAGAGGTCTCGAGTTTGTGCATTTCCTGAGAAGCCTCTCTGCCTTAGCAGTGACCTGCAGCCGATGAGAACAGCCTTAGCTTTTGATGGTGATTTTCCATCCTTTACTTCCCTCCCCGCCAAAAAAAAATTATATAACCCCATCCATTTTTAGAAACGCAGACCCAGGGCTCAGCAGATCAGGCTAATATTGATTGTTTTAGCCTTTGTGAATTCAGAAAGCCAAAGACTCCACGGGGTAGGACAGGGCAGGGGAGTGAGAACAGAACACCTAGGGGGTATGGGCAGCATTTTCTGTGTTGCAGCCACGTACCCTGGTGGAACAGAGGATGTGTTATCCTGCTTGCACAGCATCTTCTGACCTGCTTTTGACCCAAGAAGCATTTGCATTCATAAATACTGGAGCTGTACCCATGGGAGGTGAGGGAATAAGAGGGAAGGAAAAGACTAGGTTTATCAAATCTGGGATTGCTGCAGGCCTGAAAAGAAAACTTTCTTCCTCTCTCTTCAAACTGTAAACCATACTGCATCCAAGAGGGCTTATTTATTAGCCCTTAGATTGGACATTTTTCACCATGACAACTCCCTAGTCAGTGACTTTGGTTGAGAGCACAGAAAAACAGATTCACGAGATCATCCTGCTCTCCTCCATGCCTCCAGGAAGGTGCTGACTGAGTAACTTAATTCTGGAAGAGTTTACTCAGTGCTGCTATTCTTTCGGGCAGAAAAGGGCCTGAGAAGGTTTTCTATATCAGAAAATACTCACCTCTCCACTTTGCCATGTGAGAACCCAGAGAGACACGGGAGAAGTTTGGGGACAGCTCAAAGAGGGTGGTGAAGAAGGACATTGGCAGAATGGGAATGAAAGCCAGCATGTAACTTGAAAGATGAGGGTACCACAGATATCCAGATCTGGAATATGAAGCACAGTACTTGTTCTCCAAAAAAAGACAAGCAAAACTGGAAGAGATACAGGGAGGAGCAAGAGGAGGGCTAAGATACAGATCTGACTTTGCATTTCAAGAAATAAAGCATTTCAGCTGGAAATGGGGTGTTGTGAGTGGAATAAAATGCCTAGAAGACCATGAGTGGCCTGAAAGATAAAAAATCCTAGGGAACACCAATCCCACCTCCAGCTCCCAAGCCCTGGCTGTGCCATTCTGGCTAACAAAGCTGACAGTCCCCAGTCCATGTGTCCTGACAAGTATTTTTTCTTCACAAGGGATTGCACTTGCTAAGTCAGACAGGCATAGCTGAAAGATAATGGTTTTCTCCTGCTGAAAATTATTTTATGCCTGCAAGAGCAGCCAAGGCACGCTATGAAAAACCAACCAGAGAGCCTTAAGGATGCACCTAAAGGATATCTATTCACAATTTTAAAATCTACAGGAACTTGCTCTTGTTGTAGAGGTTCTGTGGCTTTTGTTTAGGGTTTATTTAAGATAAGGCAGCTCAGTGTTAAGCAGAGACCTAAGTTCAATTCTCTACATTCTTTGGTGGTTATTTCCTCTGGGATCTTCATTACATTTCTCTGTGCACTTCAATTTTCCCAGAAATAACTCTAACTACCTGCCTGAAGAGTTGGGGGAGACACAATAAAGGCTGTAAAGAGCTGAGATAATGTTGTAACAGGAGCTGTAAAAATACCTACAGAAAATAGAGATCCCTTTATATCACCACTGGAGCTGATATGTGATGCAGCTTGTGGAAAAGGCACAGAGCTGCTGGGGTGTCTTGGGCTCACTGTGGGAATCCAGTTACACTCAGCACTAAAATCACATTGTGTTGTTCCCCAGCCTCTGGCAGAGCAGCCAAATGTTTACACACAACTTCCACTTTCACTTCAGACACTGTCTGAAAACTCACCCTGTGCCTGGGGAAGCAGCTCACACCTGAACCCACAGTCCTTTGTTTTGTTGCTGGTGGTAATTTTAGGGGACTTTTGGGGGTTTATAAAAAAGAGGGAAAGAGTCTTCTTATACAGTCAGTGGTAATATAGAGGGGGACAATTTTAAACTAAAAGAGAAAATATTTAGGCTAGAAATTATGAAGAAATTCTTCTCTGTGAGGGTGGCAAGGCCCTGGCACAGGGTGCCCAGAGAAGCTGTGGCTGCCCCTGGATCCCTGGAAGTGTCCAAGGCCAGGCTGGATGGGGTTTGGAGCAATCTGCGGTGGCAGGAGGGCTGGAACTGGATGGTCTTTAAGGTCTCTTACAGCCCAAACTATTCAATGATTTTGTTACTTTTTTTCATTTAGGTAACTACATTGCAAAGTGAATTTCGCTTACACAAAAGCAAGTCATATGCATGAGGGCAAGGGAAAGCCTAATTTATCATCACCAAAATATTTTCTTCCCCTCTTTGAAGCTGTATCTGAGATGATGGGCTCCACTGAAGGACACATTCCTCAATGCCAGATCGTGTGCTGGGAACATGGAAAGGAGTAAGAAACACAATACTCTTTCACTTACAGGCATTTCATCTTACCAGAATTCGATTTTCTGCCCCACAAGGAATTTTGTGCACGAGTGATTTACCATGAGGGAATGTGCCATAAAGCCTGGTTGTGAAAGGGCGCTGTCCCAAGCCAGATAGAACCCCAAAAAACATCACCAGCAGAGTCACAGTGCTCCCCTCGGAGATGCCTGTCACCTGAGGAAGAGGAGAGGACGGTGCAGCCTTGGGGACAGCCACTAGATGGGGGCACGAACACACACGTCCATAGGGCACCAGCTGAACCCCAGAGCGATGTCACCAGGAGGTGACACATCGCCGACCTTCCCTGCCCCTTGGCACGGAGCAGGATTCTCCAGAGAAGCAGATCTGCTATCCACCAAATTCACCCGAGTGAGCCATGCACTCACAGTCCCCCACTGGGGTAATAGGATCTGACTGTGTTGTGGCTTTGGGGAGCTCAGGCTGGGCCATGGACAGCAGCTGGACACCCCATGTGGCTTCCACTCGAGATCTTTATGGAGCCACAGAACTCTGGTCTCGGAATCTGCTCCAGAAGATTTTTTTGTTCGATACTTTCAGCCAGCAGATTCTCCCTCACACTACAAAAAGGTGCCTGGCCACTTCTCTGGAGGCCTCAGCTCTTCCAGACCGTCGCTGGAAATAGCCTGTGGGTGCTCTCTCTGCCTGCCTTTTGACAGGGTGTCCCACAAATTGGCTCTGACTGAGCACAGCGCTGCTTTCACGGAGCCTGGAGGGATCAGAGCATGTGAAACCTCCTCCCGACCCCGACACATCCGGCGTGTCCTCTTGGTGAAGGACCAAGTTCAAGAGGCTGCCAAACACATCAGCCCTGGAGCCTGAGCAAAGCTGTCATGAACTGCAGTTTAAACACTCACAAATATATTCCCTCCTCCAAAAGTGGAGGGAGGGGAAATTTTTACCCTTCTGGGAATGCTAAGCCCTGTTTGTCTGACCAGCTTTGCAGAAACATGAAGAGGCCTAAACAGTTTTCACTAATGATGTGTCATCCATTAAGCAGTTTTGTGAGGGAAGAAGATTTGGCCAATGCACAGTCCTGATGACATATCCATGGAAAGGCTCCTTGAGCAGGCGCCACTTTGTACTCATCCTTCAGATGATGAACAAGCCAGTGAAACTGGGAGCCACTTGGCTTCTGGACCCAGTGATGAGGCAAAACAGTGGAGAGCAGCTTCCCTCCTTGTGTTCTCAAGGATGCTCATAGCAGTTTTTCCAGGAGCCCTTGGACGGGAGCCTACACAGCCAGCCTGTCTCTTGAAATGACTTTTCTCACCCCCAAAACAGAAAGGTACCCATCATTTATTGTGTCCCTGCTGACTGACACTGGTCCAGCAGGTTTTCCCTCTGCTCTGAGGCAGAGAATCCCTGCCATTCACTTTGAAAACCTCTGGGAATTCAGTAGTATATGGCAAGATCATATGTCACACAGAGGTTACAATAAATCCACATCCCTTTTCATCCTCCAGCACCTCATGGTCACCACAGTTTAGAAACACTTGATCTGAGATCTGGGAGTTGCAAATAATTCTGTCCAGACACTTCCCAACCAGCCTAACCCTCGATGGCCTCTGCCAGCTGAGTAAACAGAGAGTTTTTCAGATGATATTGTTTTCTCCCTGTAACTGAGGCTCCTTGTTCAATGCAAGAAGAAAATAGCTCATTGTCAAGCCTGTCTTTGCCACCAACATGTGACCAAAATATCAGTTTCTCCTTTTTGCTAAGGCCCAGTTGCTCCTTTGCTGGTAGAAGGGAAATCCCTGGAAACAGAGAGCAAAGTCAACGACCCGCAGGCTGTACCCTGTGAGTCAACATGGCAAAGTTCTCCTCACCCCCCCTCTGCCAGCCCAAAGCTGCTGGGAAGACGTTGTTGTTGCTGGTTTTGTTGTTGTTTTTTGTGTTGTTGCTGTTCTTGGGTGGATTTGGGGTTTTTTTTTTATGTCAGCATTTTCTGGAGTAGGGCACCTGACCCTGACTTCTTCAGTTATGCTTGTGGTGTCTTCACGTGCAAGCACTGAGCAGCTCTGGGTCTACTTAGCATCTGAATTCCAAGAGAAAGCTGGTTTCAACCGTACATGGCAAAGCACCAAGGAGTCTCGGTTCTGCAAGGTTACATTTTACTTTGGGGTGAACTTAGCAGCAACTTCTCCTCCAAGACCTTCTCTTGCCCTGAAACACCCTTTTCTCTTTCTCCTGTTTTTTGGTTTTTTTTTTGTTTTTTTTTTTTTTCTCTCTTTTGTATTGAGACAAAATCTTTACTGTGGCAATGACAGATGAGGATGGCAGCTTCTGTTGAAATTTTGGCTTCACTCCCCTTCTTGAGGGATTCAAAGGTCTTAGCTCTGCATGCTTGGAAAGCCTTTCACCAATAGCTGGGCACTCCAGGAGGGCTGGCTGGCCTTTGTGCCCTGAGATGGACAAAGATTTTCTCCTTGATCCAAGACTTCCAGGAGAGTGGAATGGGCTTGTTTGGCCAAGGTCACCAGCCTCTTTATTTTCTTGTTTACAGGCTGGCAGAAGGAAAATGCTGATTCAGCAGGCACGGGAGAAAATATCAACGGGGGAATGCACAAGGGGTATCCTGGCTGCACCTCTGCCAGTTATGTCTCCCCTTTTTCTCAGCCTGATTTCCTTGTTTCCTGCACCCAACAGATAAATTTGACAAAGTCAGATTTTCAAAACCAGGGATACTCCACTTTGTCCATTTTAAAGATTTCCTATCCCAAACCACAAAGGAAGTTGGTAACTGTGCCTGGACAGTCAAACTCAAACAGAGACAGTATTTCTCAGAAATTTGAGCAAAGTTGCAATAAAACCAAACAGAGATAAAAGTTGGTGACAGTGGCTTCTGTGAAACTTTTTATAGTCTGAGGCTCTTTGGGAGTGAGTTTCTCTTGATCCTCCTAGGTAGGACACAGACAATGGTGGTTAAAAAGAGAGGCTGTACCCACACATTCTCCTGCAAGTCCTGAGCTGATTTTCATAGAGCCATTTAATGCTGCAGCTCCGGGTGTCCCAGTGACCCACTCCTGGCCCTGCCTCTTGCAGACTGCCAGTCTTGGCTTGTTGCTTGTATTCATTTCCAAAAACAACCCAGTGTGAGCTGTCACATGCTCAGGGCAATTGTCCATCTGAAAGACTTCATTAAACATTTCTGGTAAAATGTGTGTCACTAAATGGCTTTAAGATGAGACTTTCAAATGAGTCTATGTCTTTCATCAGGTCTTTGCTCCTAAAGTAGGCATAAATATTTTTTTTCTCATATAAATAAACTCAGATATTTAGGCTGGAAGTGAGATTCAAGAAGTTCAGGCCGGGGGATTTGGACAACCTCCTTTCTTCAGGTTTTGAAGAAATAGGTCTTTACTAGAAGCAGCACAACCAAAGCATCAGCTGCAGGAAACCTTCAGGGTGAACTTAAAAAGACCTTTTGCTTCTCTGTGCTTCTGTTTTACCCTCTGTAAAATGAGGATCTGGTTCTTCACCCCTTGCTTTGTAAAGATCTTGGAGCTCAGGGGCTGAAAATTCAGCATAAAGCCTCGACAACATTATTATTTACCTACTCAAACAAGGGAGCTTGGTTCTGCAAAGACATCATTTTGTTTTAAGTCATTCACCAGTTCTTCAGGAAAACAGTCTGTGAACAGGCACAGAATTAGTCACATAAGGAAAACAAGCTGTTGGGCAAGTTTTGCTTTTTTTATCTCCACCTGCTACCCAAGTTTCAGGTGTTTCTCTTGGGGAAACATTGTCAGCCACTATTGCTGCTGTTAGAGATTCATGGAATCCTTAAGGCTGGAAAAGAACTCTACACAGTGCATGAGAGACTGTGAGAGCTGCCTTGCTTTTGTTTCAAAATATAATGAATTAGAGTTTCCAATTGTTTCAGGCCAAAGAGGAAAAAGGAGAACACTCCAGAAAATATTCAGAAATAGCTGACATCCTTTTGGATATTACTCGAGGCAGCAGAGGTGCCTTGTGTGTGCATGAAATATTTATCTTTGCATTACTTTCTTTCTAATGCTTTATAACCACACATTTCCTTTGCCTTCTCGTCTTGCCGTGTCCTCGGCTGCCTGTGCTGGGCATGCACCTTCTGCATGGCTTCTGCCTGCACAATTGGGCAATTAAACTGAGACTGTCTTCTGTCACCCATGGCATTTGGAGCCACAGAACCGTGCTGCAGGATTTTGAGAAAGCAAAGGGCAAAGACACCAAGGCAGAACTTTATGGGCCCATTAGAAAATTGCCCGTTATTAATCCCGCTGAGAGTAAAACCAGCCTGGTGTAAAACAGCCCAGAAACAACCCTTCCAAGCAATCATGCTGATTTATTCCAGTGTGTTGTCTGGGCCAAACTCAGTCATGGTCAGCATTGCTGGACCCTTAGATACCAGGTGCCAATCTGCCATGTGTGAAACATCATCAGCTCGAAACCTGAGATTTAACTGAAGCAACAAAAATCAGCCTGAAGCTGAAACCACATGAATTACCAAATCTAATCTGAGGGGGAGCAGGCAGCGAGGAAGATGACAGGGGATGCAATGCTCTGTGGCACTTCTTCAGAAGCTTTTTCACACCCATATGAATATTTGTCAAATCAGACCCTGCTAAAAATTTTTATCTGCTTTTGGCTTCAGGCATCTGTTAGAAAGGACCCCTTGAATCTATGTTATGTACCTCTTGTGAAATTCGCAGTGGTTTTATTCAGAATCAGGCTACAATACACAATTCACTCTTTTTTTTTTGGTGTGTTTGTGTGTGTGTGCATTATCAGCCTGAAAGAAAGGGAATAAATTAACAAAACACTGTGAGATCATTCACAGCACACTCATTCACTAAAAAAATTTATCACTGCAGCCTGACCCCACCAAGGAACTCCAGCACAGCTGTGTGACAGCCGCTGCAGGTCAGTTCCAGAGTGCAGAGCTGCAGGGCAAAGGCAGGAGGGGATTTCATCCCGTGTAGCCCAGGGCAGGTACTGCAGAGCCACCAGCCCCGCCAGAGGAGATGCTCCCGCCGGAGCCCACTCGGGATTGTTGACTTTGCTGCAGACAGTCAGGCTGGGGCAGACTCAGACAGCAACAAACCCTTTATGAAAGCAGCTGGGAAAGAGAATCAAAGACTTCCAGTAACCGCCAGTTCCTGCTGGACAAATTTAACCCGTTCAGCATTCCCAAACAACCAGTTTTCCTGATTGGCACCTGCTCCATTCTTGCCTTGGCTCGATTAAACACCTAAATTCAATGTCTCCAGAAGCCACAAAACATTTCCAGGGTCCATCCCATAATCCAATCCCCACCTTAAGTTCCTACAGCCTCTTTTTAAAAGCTAGTGTGTGCCAAGATCAATTTCCCCAGTCCCCAGGCTAGCTGAGGAGCTGTCACAGAACTCCCTGTCCTGGTGAATAGGACACATCCTTGGCCCTAAGGTCTTATGGACAAAAGATCACCTGGGAGAACATTGGGACTAAGGGACTAAGGTTCCATGTTACTTGTTCTCTTCAAGCCATGATTGCTTCAGAATCTGTGAGCCAGGTGGCCCCAGCTGCAGGTGACATCAGTGAGTCAGAAGGATTGGAGAAGAGAGTAGGAAATTAAACCAGAGCAGATCTGAGGGAAGAGGCAGAGCTGCCTTCAGCCTTGGAGACCATCTGCTTGGACCTTTAGCTTCTTCCACAGTGCTATGGATGTAAATATTGGCTCTCAGGAAGACAAAACACAACACAGTTTATTCTGAGCTGGGGTAACTCAGTGAGTGCAGAACCAGCATAAGGGTGGACAGAAGGTGACATCCCAGACAAAGCCTGACACTCCCACAGAGCTCCCCTGGGAGGGACATGGGTCTGCATTCGGGGTGACTACATGTTTGTGCCCATCTGCTGCAGATGGCACTGTGCCACTTCACAGCTTCATTTCACCAAGGGATGCTGGACTGGGGCAGCAACTTGCTTAGCCCTGCCAGGGTTTCTGTCCCAGGGGCAGGTGGTGACCTCTGAGCAGGCAGCAAACCAAGAAAAACCAAGGGGGAAGTGTGGTGGTGTTGGTCAATGCAGTCACAGTGAGATGCTGGAGGACAGCCTATCCTTGGGGACAGCAGTACCTGTTTCCCTCAGTCCTTGCGAGGGATCCCAAACCCAAGTTTGTACATGGACTTCTGCCAGTGCCAAAAGCCTGGGATTGTTCTCCTTATCTGTGTTGGTTATAGTTTATCTCTCCCATTTTATTATGTCTGTAGTAGCTCCTTGCCATTAGGGCCTCTAAGAGTGCACACAAACCCTTCTGTACTCTCTGTCTACTCTCTGCTGAGGAAAGGTTGTCCATATTGCAGCATCTGCTGAAAGTTGTAGAACTGATGTTCCTCTGTGTCAGGTCCTCATTTTAAGTTTCAGTGCAGTGCTTCCTCTTCCTTAAAAAGGCACGAGATGAGATTGAGATGAGATGAGATGAGATGAGATGAGATGAGATGAGATGAGATGGTTGCTTCTTTCTGGGTCACACCGGACATCAGTCTGCAGGAACCACTTATATAAAACACAAGTTTTATTAGGAATCCAGTGCTTTGAACTCAATCTACTGAATCAGGGGCATAAAATATTATTCTGACTTCATAGATTGATCAGAAATTAAATATATTACCAAATATTTAACCACAATCAGATGTATTTACATATATACACCCATGCAGAGTGTGTGTGTGTGTGAATACCTGTCTATCTACCTCTTTATGTATCTATCTGTATATATGTGTGTCTCCATGGACATCTCACTGTTTTTCAGGAGACTTGACTTATTTATATCAAGGAGATTCTAACTGAGATTTACCCTAACGCTTTGCCTAGAAGCCTTTAGGGGATTTCAACATTCATCTTCCCATTCCTGCAGAACACATAGATAGAAAAAAAATAAAAATAAAAAGCATTTAATACTTGTATTTCTACTTAGGAGATGCCATGTGCTGAAAAGCAATTTTCTGAAAAGCTCATACTGTGATCTCAGGTGTATTAACATTGATAATTGCAATGATAAGAAGACCCCATGCTCTTGGAGGTCTTTTCCACCCGTATTGATTCCAGGAGAGAACCCCTGACCATATCACAGAAATCCAGGTGTGTCCTGGTCATTTTGGCACAGGAAAGGTCAGCATGGATGTGTCCCTCAAGGACAGCAAAGTCCCCCCTGCTTGTGGGATCTCCACGTCCAGAGGACTCCCAGGACAGCCACACTCACACACTTGGAGAGGACTTTTGATTGGAATTATTTACCCTTCCCACCTTCTTTCCAGTAAAACTGGGGGACTCCACTGGCTGTCTGACAGCCACAGGAGGGTTTTGTTTAAAGGCACTGGAATTAATCTGTCTGATCAGTGTGAGCTGCGTTATGGCCAGGGCAGGAGGCAGCAGTTATTTGGATATTCTTTGGCTCTGGGAGAGGTTAAGTGAGGACAGTGCTGAGAGCTGCACTGAGATTTGGCAGTCCCAAAGGGGAAGCCTGTCTCAGAGAGCAACTGCCTGTTTTTCAGCTGAAAATATATTTCCTCAGCTGTCTCTGAAAGTAAAGGTTAAGCTTAATTTAAAGCGGAGTTTTAGCAGCCTGGAAAATTAAAGTAGCAAGAAAAGAAATCTTGTTTCACTTTTCTGCCACTCTTAATGTAATTTCCTGTATCACTGTCTTCTCTTCTGTCATTGTAACCACTCCCCTTCTTGCCCTAAGAAAGATTTTTTTTAAGTCTCAACAAACAAGTCATGCAGCATTTCTTCCAGCTACCATAAGGAACTTCCCTATTTCCTCACTGAATTCAGGAAAACGATTCACCTGAGTACCCCTTCAGCTTCCCTGTTGCTCCTGGCACTGCCTTCTTATGCAGAGCAATAACCATCCCCATCTGATTGGGTTGTTGTGGAAAAAACAATGGAAATGCAAAAATATATGTGGGAATTGAAGCTTGTGGTAACTGGAAACTTGTCAGCAATGGTGATAAGATTTGAGCTGTGATGATTTAAAATTTTGTGTTTTACTGGGGGAGTGAAAGGCAAGGCAAAAGGTCTGCTTGCACAGAGTCACACCTGCACCAAAGCATGGAGCTGAACCTATCTGGAGTGGCCAGGAAAAGGGGAAAGAGAGGGACAAGTGAGGAAAGGAGATGACATGTTTTGGTTTGACCTTATGCTAGAGTATGTAACATCAGGCACTGTCAGATTCAGGATATGATGCAAGAGGAAGACAAATCCAGCAGCCTTTGATGGGGCCTGCACTGATGGTGGTTATGGACACAGTTAGTACCATCAAACACCCCACAGTGCACAGAAGACAAGAAAAAGAGGTTTTTTTAAAGGAATTTCCTAATGCAGAAAAACTGACAGCAAGAATAAAATAACCACATATAAGCACACACACAAAAAAAGGTAAAAACCTCAGAATCTGAGGTTTCCCCCTCTCCCTGCATAAACATGTACATTAAATCTAATAGAGCAGGGACAAATGAGGAGGGATCTTGCCACTGCTGGTCAGATCACTCAGCTCTGCAATTACTGAGTGTAACTTGGACTCAGGGTGGATGAGATGCAGGATGACGACTGACCTTTGAAAGCCAAAGAAAGCACCCCTGGATCTCATTAAACCCTGAGTTTACTACTCAGCAGTGCTTATTCACAGACCCAAAGGCTGGAGCCTGAAGGGGGTCATTGTGACCATCTCATCGGCCTGGTAGTGACTCAGCTCTGCTGTCCTGATAGAGCTGGACACTGTAGGAAAATATCCTGCTTGGTTTAAGGTGTAGGGATGGGACTCAACAGCTCAAACACAGTCAGATCTATCAACATCTGAGCCAGTTGTTTCCAATGTCAATAAAGAGAAACTGTCTGGAGTGAGGGTTATTGAACCTCAGTAGGGCAAATGAATCACAATTCCAAGTGCCTGATGTCTCCCAGGGGTTCAGAAGGAAGCTGTCAGTGGTTAACTCGAGGTGACATCTGCACAGCAGATACTGCAAGTGCAATTTAACACTAAACTGTTGTCTGGGGATAACAAGTCAAGTAAATGTTGTCTCCCTCCATTTTCACACATCATTTCCTGGGTGTGTGTAGTCTCCTGGGGGTGCAGGAGAGTCAAATTCTTACCACAAGTGAACCCCTGGAAGGAAGCACAGGTGGGAGCTGGACAGCTGGATTCCAGGCACTGTACTGTTGGATTCCCACAGATCCACAGATTTTGGAAAGCAGGCCCAACTTGTCCTCGCCTCCAGCCAGCCCCCCACATGCCTTGGCTTCCCTCACCCAGGACAGCAGGTAAGGACACAGCCTTCCCAATGTGAGTACAATCAACAGGTGTGGTCAGCACTGGCTTCTCAGTGGGGATCCCTCAGCTTGGGATGGGACAGGATGCAGTGGGACTGGGAGAGAAGGAAAAGAAAACTTTGTCTCTTTACTTCAGCTTTTGTGTCCCAAATTCCTTCTCACCTCCTGGGAAGGGGAATATACCAGGTTAGGGGTCAGGACAAGCCTTCAAATCTCTGGTCCTTCCATGCCTGGGGAGAGAGAACTTTCCTCTTCTAGGCCATAGGCTCAATGCCAAGGAATGCTGATCTAAGAGCATGCTTCAGGACTGAAAACACAGGATGGAGTCACTTGTCTTCTGACAGGTAGGTGTGAAGGCCAGGTTAGATTAACATGATGCTCCTTTCTGGCTTACAAAGTTGTGACTATTTAAAAACCAGCATTCCAAAAGGAGTCAGAGCGCCCACACGGACGGGTTGGTCTTTCAGTGCTGAAGTGCAAAGACATGTCTGAGCCTGTGCTATTTCACCTGGCATCCAGAATATCAGTTGCAGCAACAAAAAGTAAATCATTGCTTTACCTTGATCTAAGAAGGATGACTGTAATCACAGCATCGTGCCCAGAACCTGCCCAATGGTTTTAGGCACTGAAAATGCTTGGATTGAGAAGGGAGACAATAAATCCTGGCAGTCACAAGTGTGTTGGATGTGGCCAATAATCTGATAGAGGGCAGGTTTGGATTAGGTATTAGGAAGAAATTCTACAGTGTGAGGGTGGTGAGGCCCTGTCATGGCTTTTCCAGAGAACGTGTGATTGCCTCAACCCTGGAAGTGTCCAAGGCCAGGTTGGATGGGGCTTGGAGCAACCTGGGATAGTGGAAGACGTGCCTGCTCAGGGGGTTGGAACTAAATTATTTTTGAGGTCACTTCCAACCTAAACCTTTCAGTGATTCTGTTTGCCTCACAGCAAGGCCAAGGGCCACAACACCCCAGGGAGTTCATGTCTGTGAGTCCTGGGAAGGCATCAATCCCCTCCATCCAGCCCAGAGCACGGTCTGTGTGATCATGCCGTGCTGTCAG